>NC_069131.1:40392538-40731762 GCF_026914265.1 Mya arenaria
GTTTGTCAGATTTTTCAATAAACAGTACTAATTACGTAATTAATAAATGCTACACATTTTACGAATCATTTAAGCAAGTCATATATCCTGTTTGTTTTGTATTATTACTTACTTTGTAACCAAACGAAGGATAGCCTTGCTATAATCAGAGGACAACTATCAACTTGAAGGTATTTTACAATAATCAATATTCAGTACTAGAAACGTTATAACTTAATGCACAGTATTCGGATGTGGTCGAGGATGCACTCCTTATATTAAAGATTAAGACTTATATTTTGAAAACAATCGGTACATACCTTAATGTAATTGTACTTTAAATTTAGACAAATTCCTGCAATCAGGAAGAAAACCACATGACTATCTCATGAATGAAATACTTTTTGCAAACTAGAACTTAATATTGGCCTGACGCAAAATGGATACCTAGAAAAATTCGCGGTGGCTTAATTCAACGCGAGTAAATGATCTTAAGAGAATTGTGACATACCTTTTTGTTGTTTAAATCAATTCGCGTTTTACTTAATTGTAAGGAAACGTACGTTTTTTCACGAGTCACGAGTGAAGAAATACCGTAAAGACATTTATTGGTTTCAATGACGATGCATCTAACTCTGCTCAGATGTAATGTTGGCAAGTGAACTCTTCGATGAAGGTTTTGATAAGTTGAGGTGCAATCTTTGAAAATATTTTTATATCTGTATTGATTTGTTTCAATTTTTCTGTGTTAATCTTGCTACACAAATACCAAACAACAAAACAGTAGTTGAAATTTGATGTTAGAAAAGTTTAAATTATAATTAGCCTTGAATTGATGGCCAAATTATTTAAAGGATATTCACTTGCTTGGCCTTTTTGCACACTATAAAAATGTTGGCATCAAAATTTAATAATTATCTACCCGAAAGCTTTAAATTTAACTTGATCATAACAAAAATAGCGAGATTAAGTCTGTTGAATTCCTTCAGTTCTTTAACAGACTTGGAGCAAACTAAAACTACTAATCAGGGTTAGACTGCAATTGTTCTGTAGTTATATATAAACCTGTTCATCGAAATGTAAATTCCTCTTAATAAATAGTAGTCTTTACAACATCAGGATTTGTATCACACACTGAAAGAGTTTTGTAATCTTCATTTTATACAAATCTGCGTTAATTTATTGATAAAGTAAAAGATGCCATTTAGAAAGATGTTGAAGACTAAAAGGACCAAATATTGATTTTTGTGGCCCGTCTTCACTCACTGGTAAAAAGACCACGTTTAAACTGTTAGTTTTCGTTTGTAAGATAGCTGTGCATTAATTTGCATAATTTGGCTCAGAGACAATATGCAATATGCATTATGCTTTTCTAAGATGAGACAATGGGGCAGGCAGTCTAATGCTTATGAGAGGTCCATCAACACTGCACCTACATATTTGTTCTCATCGAGGTTTTTTCCCAGTCTTCCACTAACCATAACAGGGTAATTCAAATTCCATATATTGTACTGAAAGCTACCAGGAAATGATGATTTCCTTAGCAAAATGTCTCTTCAGTTGCTTGCTCATGGCTCGTTTATATATAAGGACATCTATGGTAAAATACAGTTATATTGTTCTTTTTATAAAGGACTGTGTGTAGCTAAATCAGTTTGCCGTGTTCTTATTTCTATTATAGGTGTTTCTGGCCTTACAAGCCTTTAAATATGTTTACGGTACCAAGATATCACGTAATGTGACGGATTCCTATTTTGCCTTTTCTGTTTTATTGGGGATGCTCGTCAATGACTTGTTGTAATCGCGAGGATGTAATCAGTCTTCTTCGGGATCTGGAATTGGACGAAAAGAGTCATTCATATCTTAAAAGTTGTTGCAATTGTCAGTTGCAGATGCTCATGGTCCATCTGATCGTTTAGTTGATATTTTCTCGGGGCTGGGGATAAGAAAAACATTATTCTGAAAAATTATCGCAATGAATATAATCAGGGCATGTTGCACAGAGAGGACGATTAATGAAGTATGGGAACGATTTATAGTGGAAGGTGAATTTCCATTTACATTTTTATTGTTACCAATGAATTTGTTCATATAGTTACAATCAGAAGATCCAGGATTTATCAAAACATTGCCGTTCAGATTCAGTGATATAGAAAATTTATTCCAATCTGTTTACATATTGTTCGGTTAATCATATTTTTCGAAAATATTCCGTCCGAACACTCTACCACACTGGTCAAATTTCGATTTGCTGCCACAAGTCCACCTGTCCTTGTACAGTGAGATTTACAATAACTGTGGTTCCTGGAATGTTTATCGTATAAAATTTTGTTAAATTAAAGGCAAGGTGAAGATAAAAAATAACAAAATGCTGCTTACAAACTGCGCCGTACCAGGATTAGCATACAATATGTAGGAAATTAAATAGTCATATAATTATTTTGCAATTCATTTCTATGCAGTACTTGTTTCTTAAGGTAAATTTATTTCATGATAACACATTATGTCAACGTCTTATAACAGTTAGTGTTAATGGATACCAACATCTTAGACTTTGTCAACATTGACATAAGTTTAAATTAACTTTGGATGTTGTCGACTCGATGACCAAAACGACCCAAAGTGAATGTAAATTGATAAAAAAAAATGCACATTATAACTGACATATATTTTGTAAAATATGGGGATGTTTTGTCTATCCGTTTTGCAATAACAATCCCAAGAAAATATCAAAGTTGTCATTACGTTATAGCCTTATTTGAAATGACCATCTGTCTCAATCATCTGTATCATCTGATATATTCAATTCGTCAACATAGTGCACTACTGCAATTCAAAGTTGATCTTTTTCGGAATCAAAGTCTTATATAACACAAGGGACATATGCAAAGGTATAAACTTTACTTACCTTAAGCCCCAGCTGTATATCACACTAAGAGGTAAATCAATATACTCCTGTTTTTTCTGCAGCTTTATATCACGGAGGTCACAGCGCCAAAGAGTTCATCAAGAGTTCATCAATGAGCTCATGAATACTCAAAGCGTAATAACACAGATAACACAATACGAATAACACAGATAACACAATACGAACAGGTTAAACAAAATGCTTATGTTTACTCGAAGCTTTATAACACAGAAAGCATATTAAGAAAATATAAAACAAATTACTCAAATTTACTTGAGGCTTTTAATTATCATAAAGGTCACACGAGTAGTCAAACAATGTTCTAATGTTTTCCCGAAGCTTAATTTCACAACGAGAAGGTAAACCAATGTACTCACGTTTATTCCACGCTTTAAAGCACAGAAATCACACTTCCAGAAGGGAAACAATCGGATCATGTTTACTCATAGCTTTTTAACACAGTTCATTCATTTAATCGTCTTTTAATTTACAAATTGAAAACATTATGTACAAGTTAAAGCATATCCAACGATAGATTCATCATTTCTTTAAATGCAAACATTAAATATACGCTCGATATAATGTTCGAATTGTACATCTAGGTTTTTAGCTGAAATATGTGATGTCATGATTATTCGGCACTATTTTAACAAGCAAATATTTTCGCAAAAAACAATCCTAATAAATACAAACATACATATTCCTGTGACTTACAAAGAAATCATATAAAATGGCCGTTTTTGTCGTGATTGCATTACAAAAACAAAATCTTCATCAAACTGGTCTTGAACTGGAATCTAGAACTGAAAAGCAATAAAAGACACATTCTGTGCAAACAATTCAATTAATGTTCACAGTTTCCTAAACACTAGACCCATCCTGTTGTTTTTTTGTTATTGAAACCGTGTCATCATGACTAGCGCTGTGACTGGTATTTACCTAACACAAGTATAAAAGGCCATTCAATCAAGATAAAAGCACATTTAAATTCGAATATTTTCGGTCTTGGTGCCATCTGGATCTACAGTCGACCCTACAGTTTTCGTCAAGTTCGTTTGAGGATAACGCGTATTTATAATGGTAAGTACAAATATATGGAACTGTTTTGACATTGTTGGGAATATTCAAAGCCTTGAATATATATTCTTTCGACAACAGCAAAAGAAAACATTTACATATATTGAGTATATGATTAGTTACTTTTGGAATCAAATATATTCATACTAGTCGTGTTTTTGTTATTTAAGTTCAAACCTTTTAATACTCATTTTCATATGTTCATATTGATTGCAAAAACAACACAATGCTGTGATAAATGTATCTTTAGAAATACCGTTATTCCAAATCGAACTTGTTCTTTGTTAGAATCTGTCATTATTTACGCTTTGATTTAATCCCTCTCGTGTGATATTTTGCTGTCACTGCAATATACACTAAATATCTTTTTTGATTCATGCATGTGTTGACGATGCATACATATACTTGCAGGAGTCAGCTAAGATTCTCATAACAGGAATGTTCATTCTGGTTGTCTTACAAACCACGTCTGCGACAACACGCTTCGATCCGCTAGAGACTACGGATTGCTCCGTGGAATGCATTTTCGAAACTCTGAGACAGTACACCATTTGCAATTGCCCTAGGACGCCTATCAAGACGACGCACAAACAACGCAGGAAACACGTTGTGTTTCGTTATGGGAAGTGAGCAAAACAAAACAGAACCTTTTGAGTTAGATAGAGACTACAACGAAACCAAATACCTGTAAGATTCTTAAATTTCAATATGTCTGTACAGATTTTTAATACGAATAATATCTATTTTGTACATCGGTTGGAATTGATTAACATTTCTGATAAGTATGCAAAGTTTTCATTATTACATAGTTATATATTATAAGCGTATGGAAGTATATTGTAAAATTTGTATTGAATAAAACACAAAATATGTAATGTAGTACTTATTGTAATAAAGACGGATATTTAACACTCTGTAACATGTTACAGCGACGGTTATTACAAACCACTGTGTCACATGTACCAATGACGGTCATTCAAACACTGTGTAACAGGTAACATAGACGGGTATTTAACACTGTGTAACATGTAACAATGACGGTCATTCAAACACTGTGTAACATGTTACAATGACGGTCATTGAAAAACAGTGTAACAGGTAACATAGACGGTCATTCAAACACTGTGTAACATATAACAATGACGGTCATTCCAAACTGTGTAACATGTAACAATGACGCGCATTAATACACAGTGTAACAGGTAAGATAGACGGCCATTCAAACAATGTGTAACATGTAGTATAGACGGTCATTCCTACACTGTGTAACATGAAGAATAAACGGTCATCCAAACACAGTGTTAAATGTAACAATGACGGTCATTCAAACACAGTGTAACTGGTAATATCGACGGTCATTCAAACAATATGCAACATGAAGCATAAACGGTCATTCAAACACTGTGTAACATGTAGAATAGATGGTCATTCAAACACTGTGTAACAGGTATCATAGACGGCCATTCAAACACTGTGTAACAGGTAATATCGACGGTCATTAAAACACTGTGTAACAGGCAACATTGACGGTCATTGAAACACTGTGTAACGGGTAACATAGACGTTCATTCAAACAATGTGTAACATGAAACATAGACGGTCATTCTAACACTGTGTTACATGTAACATAGACGGTCATTCAAACACTGTGTAATAGGTAACATAGACGGCCATTCAAACAATGTGTAACATGTAACAAAGACGGTCATTCTAACACTGTGTTACATGTAACATAGACGGTTATTCAAACACTGTGTAATAGGCAACAGAGACGGTCATTCAAACGCCGTGCAACAGGTAACATAGACGGTTATTCAAACACTGTGTAACAGTTAACAATGACGGTCATTCAAACACAGTGCAACATGTAACATAGACGGCCATTCAAACAATATGCAACATGAAGCATATATGGTCATTCAAACACTGTGTAATATGTAGAAAAGATAGTCATTCAAACACTGTGTATCAGGTAACATAGACGGCCATTCAAACACTGTGAAACAGGTAATATCGACGGTCATTAAAACACTGTAACAGGCAACATTGACGGTCAATGAAACACTGTGTAACGGGTAACATAGACGTTCATTCAAACAATGTGTAACATGTAACATAGACGGTCATTCTAACACTGTGTTACATGTAACATAGACGGTTATTCAAACACTGTGTAATAGGCAACAGAGACGGTCATTCAAACGCCGTGCAACAGGTAACATAGAGGGTTATTCAAACACTGTGTAACAGTTAACAATGACGGTCATTCAAACACAGTGCAACATGTAACATAGACGGCCATTCAAACAATATGCAACATGAAGCATATATGGTCATTCAAACACTGTGTAATATGTAGAAAAGATAGTCATTCAAACACTGTGTATCAGGTAACATAGACGACCATTCAAACACTGTGAAACAGGTAATATCGACGGTCATTAAAACACTGTGTAACAGGCAACATTGACGGTCAATGAAACACTGTGTAACGGGTAACATAGACGTTCATTCAAACAATGTGTAACATGTAACATAGACGGTCATTCTAACACTGTGTTACATGTAACATAGACGGTCATTCAAACACTGTGTAATAGGCAACAGAGACGGTCATTCAAACGCCGTGCAACAGGTAACATAGACGGTTATTCAAACACTGTGTAACATGTAACGATGACGGTCATTAAAACACTGTGGAACATGTAGCATAGACTGTCATTCAAACAATGTGTAAAATGTAACATAGACGGTCAATCAAACACTGTGGAACATGTAGCATAGACGGTCATTCAAACAATGTGTAACAGGTAACATAAACGGTCTTTCAAACACTGTGTAACCTGTAACAATGAAGATCATTCAAACACTGTGTAACATGTAACAAGGACGGTCATTCAAACACTGTGTATCACGTAACAATGACGAAAATTTAAACACTGTGTAACAGGCAACATAGACGGTCAATCAAATAACGTGTAACAGGTAACGTAGACGGTTCTTCAAACACTGTGTAACATGTAACAATGACAGTCAATGAAACACAGTGAAACAGGCAACATACACGGCCATTCAAACAATGTGTTACATGTTACATAGACTGTCATTCAAAGACTGTGTAGCAGGCAACAAAGACGGCCATTCAAACAATGTGTTACATGTTACATAGACGGTCATTCAAACACTGTGTAACAGGCAACATATACTTCAAACACTGTGTAACAGGCAACATATACGGCCATCAAAACAATGTGTTACATGTTACATAGACGCTCATTAAAACACTGTGTAACAGACAACATAGACGGTCATTCAAACACTCTGTAACAGGTAACATAGACGATTACTCAAAATATGTGTAACATGTAACAATGACGGAAATTCAAACACTGAGTAGCAGGTAACATGGACGGTTTTTCAAATACTGTATCAAATGTAACACTGGCAGTCATTCAAACACTGTGTTACAGGTAACAATGACGGTCATTCAAATACTGTGTAACATGTAATATGGACAGTCATTCAAACACTGTGTATCATGTAATGTCGACCGTCATTCAAACACTGTGTAACATGTAGAATAAACGGTCATTCAAACACTGTGTAACATGTAGAATAAACGGTCATTCAAACACTGTGTAAAATGTTACAATGACGGCCATTCAAACAATATGCAACATGTAGCATATACGGTCATTCTAACACTGTGTAACATGTAGAATAGACGGTCATTCAAACATTGTGAAACAGGTAACATAGACGGCCATTCAAACACTGTGTGTGTAACATAGACGGCCATTCAAACACTGTGTGTGTAACATGTAACATAGACAGTCATTCAAACACAGTGTAACATATAACAAAGACGGATCTTCAAACACTGTGTAACACGTAGCAATGACATTCATTCAAACACTGTGTATCATGTAACGATGGCGGTCATTTAAACACTGTGTATCATGTAACGATGGCGGTCATTCAAACACTGTGTATCATGTAACAATGGCGGTCATTCAAACACTGTGTATCATGTCACGATGGCGGTCATTCAAACACTGTGTATCATGTAACGATGGCGGTCATTCAAACACTGTGTATCATGTAACGATTGCGGTTATTCAAACAATGTGTATCATGTAACAATGACGTTCATTCCAACTCTGTGTATCATGCAACGATGGCGGCCATTCAAACAATGTGTTACACGTTACATAGACGGTCATTCAAACACTGTGGAACAGGCAACATTGACGGTCTTTCAAACATTGTGTAACAGGTAACATAGACGAGTATTCAAACAAAGTGTAACATGTCACAATGACGGCCATTCAAACACTGTGTAACAGGTAACATAGACGGTCATTCAAACACTGTGAAATATGTAACAATGGCAGTAATTCAAACACTGTGTTACAGGTAACAATGATGGTCATTCAAATACTGTGTAACATGTAAAATAGACGGTTATTCAAACACTGTGTAACATGGAATATCGACGGTCATTCAAACACTGTGTAACATGTAACAATGACGGTCATTCAAACAATGTGTAAAAGGTAACATAGACGGTCATTCAAATATTGTGTAAAATAGACGGTCATTCAAAACACTGTGTAACATGTAACAATGACGGTCATTCAAATACCGTGTAACAAGTAATATCGACTGTCATTCAAACACTGTGCAACATGTAACAATGACGGTCATTCAAATACCGTGTAACAGGTAATATCGACGGCCATTCAAATACTGTGTAACAGGTAATATCGACTTTCATTCAAACACTGTGTAACATGTAAAATAGACTTTCATTCAAACACTGTGTAACATGCAAAATAGACGGTCATTCAAAACACTGTGTAACAGGTGTCATACACGGTCTTTCAAACAATGTATAACATGAAACAATGACAGTCATTCAGACAAAGTGTAACAGGTAACATAGACGGTCATTCAAATACTGTGTAACAGGTAATATCGACGGTCATTCAAAAACTGTGTAGCAGGGAACATAGACGGTCATTCAGTCACTGTGTAACAGGCAACATAGACGGTAATTCAAACATTGTGAAACATGTTACATAGACGGTCATTCAAACACTGTGCAACAGGTAACATAGACGGTCATTCAAACACTGTGAAACAGGATACATAGACGGTCATTCAAATACTGTGTAACAGGTTCCATAAACGGTCATTCAAATACTGTGTAACAGGCAACATAGACGGTCATTCAAATACTGTGAAACAGGTTCCATAAACGGTCATTCAAATACTGTGTAACGGGTAACATAGACGTTCATTCAAACACTGTGTAACAGGCAACATAGACGGTCATTCAAATACTGTGTAACAGGCAACATAGACGGTCGTTCAAATACTGTGTAATAGGCAACATAGACGGTCTTTCAGACACTGTGAAACAGGTTACATAGACGGTCATTCAAATACTGTGTAATAGGCAACATAGACGGTCATTCAAACACTGTGAAACAGGTTACATAGACGGTCATTCAAATACTGTGTAACAGGTAACATAAACGGTCATTCATATACTGTGAAACAGGCAACATAGACGGTCTTTCAGACACTGTGAAACATGCAACATAGACGGTCATTCTAAAATTCTTTAAAATTTAACAATAACGGTCATTCCGAAACTGTATTGCATGTAATATAGCCGTTCATTTTAAATAATTTTATTAACATGTTACAAAGACGGAAATTGTTTTTAATGTAACAAACACTCAAAAAATGTGAAACATGCAACATATACGGACATTCTAACATAGTGTAACTGAAAACTAAAACATGTAATGTTGACGTCAATTCTGAAAATATATATGTCACATGCAACAAACTCGGGGATTCTAACGCTATAATATGTAACACATTCGGTCATCGATGGACTCTGTTGCATGCTGCAAGAAATTTGGATATTTCAACACTGTAATCGTACTCAGGAATTAATGCACTGTGTAACATGCATGTAACAAAGACTAGAATTCCAACACATACAAGGGTTGATCCAGAATTACATTTTTATAATTTAAACATCGTTGCACATAGAACATGTAAAATTCCTGATTTTTTTAAGAACAATACCTACATTGCTGCAATCCAAAAACCTTATACGGTTTAAGGCACCTTGCGCAGTCCTATGACGGCATTGACGATGCGCCAATAAAGCGTCTATTTCTTCAAGTGCATGGTAACAATCAATGCTTCCTCATTTATTGTCACAGTAGAAACAACGGTAGTTATAGATGCTTTTTAAATATTGAGTGAAGGTCGACGTTTAACTTTTTGCTGTTTTTTTTTAACTAGTTCATCTGTCTCTGTTCAAAACAGTATGCATGCCTTCATTATATTTAATTTTACGTAAGTATCTTACTCATCTAAAACGCTGCAATTTCTATGTGGATATGTTTCTAATTTATATAACTTTCCATGATATAGTGGCTGTTCCTCGAATCTACGTTTGACGGGATTCACTTTGGAATCCCTACACTTATAGCCCACAGTTCTTACTTACTTAAATTAGTATAATTATTATTTAACTTATTCAAAAGCAGACACATTCAGGTTGTGTGTCAGGTACTAGCATTACTTCTTTGATATTTACTCACATATTTCAACAACACACGTACATTCAGTCATATTGAACAAACACGAATTAATTGTAGATTTAATTGATAATAGTAACCAGGTGATTCAAAATGTCCTACATCCGATAAAGTCAACCTAGAGAATATTTTCAAATCAGTTTTGGAGAGGTGATTGGCTTTACAAAATGTTGGTTAAAAGATCGGGTAACAATAAGCGTTGAAGACAGACAAAATTTATTGAAAAAAAATCTTATTTGATTAAGTACGACTTATGTTAATTACCGGACATAGCTTTTAAATTATATGCAAATAAAGGATAAGTAAAATGCGAATGAATATTAGCTTTCTTGAAACTTATGCTAGTCGGAGAATGCCAACGACAACAAACTTGTATCACGATAGGCCTTAACATATCTAGATTGCATTTTAGGAAACATTCAAACACACGTAGCAGAAGCACAGTCTTTAAGTACGCCGGTAAAATTTACATTTCAAGCGCATTCCGAGTTCAATGAGGCTGAATTTGCTGTAGCGTCATTTTAATTGTTTCGAGATTTAAAGTTTGGAAGCTTGACAAATAAGTCTTGTCACGCTGTTTTTAGAGATTCAATATCTTCTTTAAAAATATATAATGTGCAATGTATATTCATAATTTTATTTGGAATAAATTACTTTAAAACAACTTACTACTTAGTATCAAACTTAGTGCATTTCTTTCCTGACTTGTTTTTACTATTTTCATCCTTAGACACATAGTTCTGTTTAAAACAAACAAACAAACATGTTTTAGATCGTAGGGCTTCACTCATATACGAAAGATATACAAGGTTACATGGTTACATTGTTAATATATATAACATACCAGTACTAATGTTTTAATGATACAACAGTATTATACTTTTAAAAGCAAATCTGATCATGAATTCATGTGTAAGACACGGATATTTCTTAATTACCTCCCTCTAGATTTGATACATTTCTGATATCTATCATGGATCTTGTTAGTAATCAAATAGGTTTCGCACATTTTTATCAAATATTCATGTAATACTTTTGAACTTACTGTGCAGACGTATCTTAATTTCACATGTTCAGAAGTAATCTGTTACTTTTTAATCTCAATTAAACTCTAATGTTTTTTATAGTATTGTGCTCATAGCGAAGCTGATTCCCGGTGCTGTTGGTGGATTTTCTTCAATTGTAACTTGTGGCAGTATAACATGGTAATCTTCCGCAAATACCATGATGGAAGATATTTGTAAAGTAATGTGGTTTAAATGGTTATAATCTTGACTGGCATTTAATTTTATTATATACCCATTATATATCGCAAAATACGGTAGTCCGTATTCAACTCCATTGCAATACGGCCGTATTCCACTCTTGTGACGTCACGTCATAACAAGTATCGTTGCGCAAAATGAAGTCATAGAACAAAATAGTGCGTCGTTAAAATGACATTTATTATGAAAACATGTGGCTTTTAAGTGATCTAACCAGTAATGTATATAATAAAAGGGTTATTTGTACTGCGTTTTGATCCGGAATGTCGTATTCGACTGTCGCGGATTTTTGCAGATTTTGATTTCACTCGGCTTGCACCTCGTGAAATTGAATTCCGAATCTGCAAAAATCCACTCGAGTCGAATACAACCTCCCGGATCAAAACGCAGCACTTATAACTCTATTATATTTGTTTTGCGTGCGTGTGTGTGTGAGTGTCTTGGCTTTCCATGACAAATACAACTGGAACGTTGTTATGTTTAATATAATGTTTCTTAAAGGCCTAGTTTAAGCCTTCTATAAGTGACCCCTCCCCCCCCCCAAAAAAAAACAAAACAAAAAAAAACAACAACAACACACAACAAGAAAAAAGAAAAAAAAGTGTATTTGTACACAACCTCTGTTAATTGATTTTAATCTTATTACCTTATTGTCTTATCAGATCTCCAATCTGAGTATCCTGCTGTGCAATTTTCAATATTTTATTATAAAAATGGACCCTAAATGGCCCTGAGCCAATAAAAGAATACACAGGAAATTGGCCCCTACTGTGACACAAGTGCAATTAACAGGAGATGCACAGCAGGGGATTATCACGCCAGACATTCATTAAACTAGGCCTTTAAGCTGATGCTTTTGAGTATGCACTTTTTTGTGTATATGTTGCCTTCTCCGAATAAATTCATTTCCTAGATACCATTTATAAAAACAAATGGTAAGACTAAACTATGAATAAGTAAGAAAACGTTTATCTCGCATATTTCGGCTAAATGTTAGGGTCCTAGTCGTGTCATTTTTAGGATGATTCGCGATACCTACAATACCAATTAACCATACCTGGGATGGAATTGTTGTTTATCACTGAAATAAGTAAACTGCGACTAATTTTAATATTCATTAAGGTAAGTCATATTCTCACATTGTTTCATAACATACTATTTAAGTAAAACAAAGGATTGCCCGGCTATAAACAAAGGACAAACATCACGAGTTTTCAATAAACAGTACTAAATACGATATAACAAATTGCTGCACATTTTAAGAACTATTTAAGCAAGTCATATATCATAACATAAGTTTTTGTGATATTACTTACTATGTACCCAAACAAAGGATAGCCTAACTTTAAACAAAAGACAACTATCAGGATATTTTACGAATGTGTTTAATTACGCACCAGTCAATTGAAACCACGCCCACCCCGGTCCGTGAAATAGCGGGGACTTTGACTTTTGGTCAAGCCCGGGTAAAATCCAAGGATGAACTGCTGGAAAAATCCCCGCCAAATGCCCCCGCACCCAAGGGACCCTAGGTTAGTCCTGTTCCCTGCTAGTTTTGGCGCGAAGACAAAACCACCGCATTCACCCGGCACTGCAGAGCCACCTAAAAGGTAAAAAAACGGCCCATTTTTCAAGCTATACTCTGTATACCCCCGGACCTTGCGTGGTTACAATTGAATTGTGCATTAGTAGTAGTACGTTAAAACTTAATACACAGTGCCCGGATGCACTCTTTATATATAAGATCAAAATTCTTCTTCAAACTGATATTTTGAACAATTTGACCCAATACAAATGTCTGAATAAAGTACATTCTTGTATGTTTGTGTACGTTTAAAAAGGACAATAACATGCAATCAAAAGGGAAAAAATCACGAATATCTCAAAGATGAAAACATTTCTGTGCAACTAGAATTTTGTTTAATATCGGCCTGACGCAAAATGTATTCCTTGAAAAAATAACATAAGCTTACTCCAAAGCGTCTGAATCTTGTTAGAAGAAATGTGACATACCGTTTTATGTTTAAATCAATTGGTTTTAAACTTAATTGTTAGGAAATGTATGGTTGTAATATACACCAAAGCGTTTTCTGTCGATATGAAATGTTTCCTGTGAAAATGATAATGTAAAGGAAAATTTACAAGAACTGTTACTTATGTCCTCAGCAAACATTAAAAATATGACTTATTGCAAGATACGAGATACAAAATACAAGAATCTTTATTTAAAGTTGGGTATATGATGCAAAAGAATAATTCGCTCAAGAAGGTATTTTTCGACATAAATAACAAACACGCACTACAAAACAATACATAATAACAATGTGGTGAACTGGAAAGAAAACAGATATAGTTTAAGTTTATGAATCTGTACTAATCACATCATTTTCAAATGCTAAATTAGCACCATAAATTAAAAAACGGTTTTGACACTACTAAATATTATTTTAATCTTGTAAAATGATATATTATCGTCCTCATACTTGCTCATATCATCATCATGATCATTTATATTTGGTTTTGATGAAATACTGTATATGTCGATTTTGGACAATCTGGCGTCTATACCCCTTAAACGCTTTTATTTACTAATTGTGTGCAATAACTGCATCATATAATTGAAAAAATCTTCGCATTAGGTACTCTGAATTGTATTCCTGCATCTACAGACGGAGTTGAAATCCCTTATCTTAAAAGTACTTGGGGTTACCTATAAGTTATTTTTCTGTTTTATTTATAATTTTTCTCGGTATTTCTCTTTATACTTTGATGAATGTATTCACGTTTATTCTAAGCCTTACACCACAGAGGCCACGTACCGAGAAGATAAACCAATGAACTCTCGTTTACTCCAAGCGAATAGCACGGTTGCAAATGGATAATCCAATTTAATCACTTTAAATCCATGCTGTATATCATGTTCATTCAACGAGAAGGTTTACAAATATGAATACGTTTACTCTGGGCTTTATATCAGAGTGACCACAGAACGAGAGGTAAACCAATGTGCCCACGTTAACTAAAAGCGATATATGACAGTGGTCTCACTATTAGAAGGTAAACCAATGTGCCCACGTTAACTCCTAGCTATATATGACAGTGAACTCATGATAAGAAGGTACACCAATCGCTCGAGTGAACTCCAAGCCATATTTGGCAATGGCCTCACAATAAGAAGGTTAATCAATGTGCCCACGCGAACTCCAAGCTATATATGACAGTGGCCACACTATTAGACATTAAACTAATGTGCCCATATTAACTCCAAGCTATGTATGACAGTAGCCTCACTATCAGAAGGTTAATCATGTGCCCACGTTAACTCCCAGCTATATATGACATTAGCACAACTATAAAAAGGTAAAACAATGTGCCAACGTACACTCCAAGCAATATATGACAGTTGACTCATTATTAGAAGGTAAACCAATGTGCCCACGCTAACTCCAGGTTATATATGACAGTAGCCTCCCTATAAGAAGGTTAATCATGTGCCCACGTGAATTCCTAGCTGTACATGACAGTGGCCTCACTATTAGAAGGTAAATCAACTCCAGGTTATATATGACAGTAGCCTCCCTATAAGAAGGTTAATCATGTGCCCACGTGAATTCCTAGCTATACATGACAGTGGCCTAACCATTAGATGGTAAACCAATGTGCCAATGTTATCTCCAAGCTAAATACGACAGCAGCTTCACCATTAGAAGTTAAACCAATGTGCCCACGTTAACTCCAAGCTAAATATGACAGAAGCTTCACCATAAGAAGTTAAACCAATGTGCCTAAGTTAACTCCAAGCAATATATGACAATCCTTATGGTCTCATTTTTAGAAGGTAAATCAATATGCCCATTTGAACTCTGAGCTATACATGACGGTTTCCACACTGCTAGAAGGTAAACCAATGCGCCCATATTAACTCCAAGCTATATACGACAGTTGCCTCAATATAAGAAGGTAAACCAATGCGCCCATATTAACTCCAAGCTATATATGACAATCCTTATGGTCTCATTTTTAGAAGGTAAATCAATGTGCCCACTTGAACTCTGAGCTATACATGACAGTTTTCACACTGCTAGAAGGTAAATCAATGCGCCCATATTAACTCCAAGCGATATATGACAGTGGTCTCACTATTAGAAGGTAAACCAATGTGCCCACGTTAACTCCTAGCTATATATGACAGTGAACTCATGATAAGAAGGTACACCAATCGCTCGAGTGAACTCCAAGCCATATTTGGCAATGGCCTCACAATAAGAAGGTTAATCAATGTGCCCACGCGAACTCCAAGCTATATATGACAGTGGCCACACTATTAGACATTAAACTAATGTGCCCATATTAACTCCAAGCTATGTATGACAGTAGCCTCACTATCAGAAGGTTAATCATGTGCCCACGTTAACTCCCAGCTATATATGACATTAGCACAACTATAAAAAGGTAAAACAATGTGCCAACGTACACTCCAAGCAATATATGACAGTTGACTCATTATTAGAAGGTAAACCAATGTGCCCACGCTAACTCCAGGTTATATATGACAGTAGCCTCCCTATAAGAAGGTTAATCATGTGCCCACGTGAATTCCTAGCTGTACATGACAGTGGCCTCACTATTAGAAGGTAAATCAACTCCAGGTTATATATGACAGTAGCCTCCCTATAAGAAGGTTAATCATGTGCCCACGTGAATTCCTAGCTATACATGACAGTGGCCTAACCATTAGATGGTAAACCAATGTGCCAATGTTATCTCCAAGCTAAATACGACAGCAGCTTCACCATTAGAAGTTAAACCAATGTGCCCACGTTAACTCCAAGCTAAATATGACAGAAGCTTCACCATAAGAAGTTAAACCAATGTGCCTAAGTTAACTCCAAGCAATATATGACAATCCTTATGGTCTCATTTTTAGAAGGTAAATCAATATGCCCATTTGAACTCTGAGCTATACATGACGGTTTCCACACTGCTAGAAGGTAAACCAATGCGCCCATATTAACTCCAAGCTATATACGACAGTTGCCTCAATATAAGAAGGTAAACCAATGCGCCCATATTAACTCCAAGCTATATATGACAATCCTTATGGTCTCATTTTTAGAAGGTAAATCAATGTGCCCACTTGAACTCTGAGCTATACATGACAGTTTTCACACTGCTAGAAGGTAAATCAATGCGCCCATATTAACTCCAAGCTATATATGACAGTGGTCTCACTATAAGAAGGTAAACCAATGCGCCCATATTAACTCCAAGCTATACATGACAGTGGTCTCACTATAAGAAGATAAACCAATGCGCCCATATTAACTCCAAGCTATATATGACAGTGGCCTCACTATAAGAAGATAAACCAATGCGCCCATATTAACTCCAAGCTATATATGACAGTGGTCTCACTATAAGAAGGTAAACCAATGCGCCCATATTAACTCCAAGCTATATATGACAGTGGTCTCACTATAAGAAGATAAACCAATGCGCCCATATTAACTCCAAGCTATATATGACAGTGGTCTCACTATAAGAAGATAAACCAATGCGCCCATATTAACTCCAAGCTATATACGACAGTGGTCTCACTATAAGAAGGTAAACCGATGCGCCCATATTAACTCCAAGCTATATATGACAGTGGTCTCACTATAAGAAGATAAACCAATGCGCCCATATTAACTCCAAGCTATATATGACAGTGGTCTCACTATAAGAAGGTAAACCAATGCGCCCATATTAACTCCAAGCTATATATGACAGTGGTCTCACTATAAGAAGATAAACCAATGCGCCCATATTTAACTCCAGGCAATATATGACAGTGGCCACACTGCAAGAAGGTAAACCAATGTGCCCACGTACACTCCAAGCAATATATGACAGTGGCCACACTGCTAGAAGGTAAACCAATGCGCCCATATTAACTCCAAGCGATATATGACAGTGGTCACACTGCTAGAAGGTAAACAAATGTGCCCACGTGAACTCCATGCAATATATGGCAGTGGCCACACTGCTTTAATGTAAACCCATGTGCCCACGTTATCTCCTAGCTTTATATGATAGTGGCTTTACTGTTAAAAGTTTAAAAGTTAAACCAATGTGCCCACGTTAACTCCTAGCTATGTATTGCAGTGGTCACTCTGCTTAAAGGTAAACCAATGTGTCCACTTGAACTCCAAGCAATATATGACAGTGATCACACTGCTAGAAGGTAAACCATGATAGTGGCCTCACTGATAAAAGTTAAACCAATGTGCTCACGTTAACTCCTAGCTATATATGGCAGTGGCCACACTACTAGAAGGTAAACCAATGTGCCCACGTGAACTTCAAGCGATACATGACAGTGGCCTTACTTCTAGAAGGTAAACCAATGTGGTCACGTGAACTTCAAGCGATACATGACAGTGGCCACACTACTAGAAGGTAAACCAATGTGCCCACGTGAACTTCAAGCGATATATGACATTGGCCTCACAATAAGAAGGTAACCAATGTGCCCACATGAACTCCAAGCTATACATGACAGTGGCCTTACTTCTAGAAGGTAAACCAATGTGGTCACGTGAACTCCAAAGCGATATATGGCAGTGGCCTCACAATAAAAAGGTAACCAATGTGTTCACGTGAACTTCAAGCGATATATGACAGTGGCCTCACAATAAGAAGGCAACCAATGTGCCCACGTGAACTCCAAGCTATACATGACAGTGGCCTCACTGCTAGAAGGTAAACCAATGTGCTCACGTGAACTCCAAGCTTTATATGACAGTGTACACACTACTTAAAGGTAAACCAATGTACTCAAGTTAATTCCAAGCTGAATATTATAGTGGCCTCACTATAAGAAGGTTAAACAATAGACTCTCGTTTACTCAAATCGTTTTATCACAGTGGGCTTACTATGAGAAGGTAAACCAATGTACTTAAATTAATTCGAAGCCTTATATCAAAGTTGCCACACTACTAGAAGGTAAAGAAATGTACTCACATTTACTCGAAGTTTAATATCATAGTGGCCACACTTCTAGAGGGTAAACAAATGAACTCACATTTACTCGAAGCTTTATATTATAGTGGCAACACTACTAGAGCGTAAAGTAATGTACTCACATTTTTTCAAAGCTTTATATTATGGTGGCACCACTACTAGAGCCTAAATGGTTAAAGGGACTGTGTCACAGATAGATGCCAAATTTATGATATTTTTCGATAATTTTCTTTTTTGTGCTATTTTATCATCTGTAAGACAGCCCCTTTAATGGACGGACGAGTCAAGTCTGTGTGAGTTGGAACCAGCTGCCCGTTTAACTCAGTTGGCAAGAGCGCCGTGCTAGTGTTCCTGTGGTCGTGAGTCTGAGCCCCACACCAGGTAGTTAAAGAACTTCAGCGAACACGTTATATTTTACCTTTTTGGACGTGTTTAATGTGTTGTAAACATTAAAAATATATATCAACATTAAAATTATGGAAGCCAGAACTATACACACCAGGCTCACTTTTCTTCTCATGTTTACCATTATCATGCATAATGATTTTCAATGAAAAATGAATGTTTTTTAAATTTAGTTTTCACTACTTAAGTTTTAACATTTTTATTCAATACTTACAATATTTTACAATACAATGAACGAAGTACACAACCGCACAGTTAACAGTTAGTTTGGCATCTATAGTGATGAGTCATAAATTATGACTTGAAGGTCATATCGATTGATGATGTGGATATCGATTGCATCAACTTAGCTTGTTCATTACGTAAAAACCAACGTTATGTCATTATGGTGTCCAAACAGCAACGTATGAACGATTGAATTTACAATAACAAGTATAATTCTTAGTTCAACTCACCGTGAAAACAACGTTAAATCCGTGTTATTGCATCATGATATTGATATATGCAAATCATTGTTTACATCAACCGTCGTAAAATGCGCATAAATACATTAATTTAGATATCCGGTTTAGACGGTATTTTTTTAAGATGTGGGGTAAATAAATAATTGTTATGACAAACCCTGTTCGTTTTGAATTATTATTGCAGAGTTATGAAATATAATTTCCGGTCAAAAGAAGTACTCTTTAGACGTGTATTCATAATATGTGTTCTCCACTCCTTTTATGGAAGTGCCGAAGGTGGATTGTACATGTACCTCGGGTATTTCCGTTTTGATTTTCATTGGTTAACGGAGGTCAAACCCCGCCCTAAACATGTATAATTTGCATGCCGGCATGCACGCGCTTAATATGAACAATGTATGACGAGCTTTTCTGGTTCTCATTTTCACGGTTCAGTGGTGCCCATTAAATTTTGAATGCCTATCACTCCGACAAAAAAGAAGTAGTCCCTTGCATACACGTACAAACCGTAAGAGGGCTTTTACAGACAAACGCTTCGCGTTTGTCTTCAAGCCCGTATTATCATTATTATTATTATTATTATTATTATTATTATTATTATTATTATTATTATTATTATTATTATTATAACTATTATTATTATTATTATTATTATTATTATTATTATTATTATTATTATTATTATTATTATTATTATTATCATGATTGAAGTTAAAATTGTTAAATCTTAATAAATTAAAAAATCAATTTTGATTAAAGACGTAAATATTTACAAACCTACCAAACCTACGTATGGAAATGAAATATAACTCTTTTTATGCTGTAACAGTCATTTGGTTTACGTTTCGTTAAGATGTTAGTCAAAAGATGTTGCTACCTTAATGTTAAAAGTTGAATGCTTAACTTATATTTGCTTAATCTGGGTCTTAAACATTTTGAACAAAAAGCTGAAGCATAAGAAAAACAATATGTTAACATTTGTTATACAGATTTAAGATTATCAAATTGATGACTAAGATCCTTTAACGAAAGAGTTCCAATTCTAGTAGAGGGACGGCATATGTGTGTACAAGCATAACGCCTCCAGGCGATCCAGGCGATCTGTCAAATCCCTCGTACAGGATGCAGTGGCGTAAAGCGGTTTCGTATTGCGCACTATGACACCGCGGAGCAAGTTGATGTTGACACAGCCTTGCACACAGTATGTCATCTTAATATTGGCGAGCTGCTCACATGTATGATAATAAACATGGATAATCATTAATGCAGCAATTTATGAACTTCGAAATGGCAAACAACTAGTTCACTGAAGTAGCTATCTAGGTAGACTGGAAGTGTTCTCTTCTTAATGCTTATCGTCATGGTTCTTTGAAGAACAAGAGAACCATGTTCCTGAATATTTACATGCTTCTGGAACGTGAGTAAAGTTCGATTGTTTAATGTATTTAAAAGTTGACAGGTTTTACCAGATTTGTTTGTCATGCTATTTTTAGCAACGCGAAAGTTGTTCCGAGATTACACACGGTACTCGCATGATACGGAATCAGAAAACGACAGTATTATGATACGGATTTTTCAATACGCCGTGCTGTATTTTCACTGTTTGATATGGAAAAGGAATCTGATAGGCATATAATAAATCATAAAACTTATAAAAGGCGATGTGCATTACGCTGTTTATTTGACAATTTTCGTTTGTTTATTATAAGTGTGTGATTTAAATACATGATTCAATATTTCTGAAGCATATCAAACAAACATATTGCAAACTGAGTTTATAAAAGTGTGGCAAAACCTATTAAATTACCCAAAGTATTCTTATTAACTCGAAACTTTTGCGCATTCTTCTGATATTTCGGGTGCAATAATCGAGGGTCTTCGGCGGTGCACACAAGTATCATCATCATCATCATCATCATCATCATCGTCGTCGTCGTCGTCGTCATCATCATCATCATCATCATCATCATCGTCGTCGTCGTCGTCGTCGTTGTCATCATCATCATCATCATCATCATCGTCATCATCATCATCATCGTCATTGTTTTAGTGTCTGAATTGGCTGACCTTATCAACACGTATTACCTTGTACGTTATCACATAAGAAAATAAAGAAAACAGACTATGAAGAACTTTACTATATCATTTCAGTACGGTAAATCAACTCTAAAAAGTATAGCTATTTGTCAAGCTAACACACATTTTTCAACAACCATGATTGTTTTCTGTAAGTTTAATTAGCTTCCAAGGTTATATATAGTTATTAAAGCGATCTTGATATGAACAACTATCATAACAAGTCAAGTGATCGAAACCTTATACATAAACGCCTTACAATGGCGCAGGGCTAAAGCCAGAAATACAGAATAACAATATAAACATTAACAAACAAGCACATGGCAGATACAATATATAACACTAGGTGTTATTATTCGGATTGCTGAGTGCAGCCTCGGATCGGACAGCAAAATTTGAATTAAGTTTGGGTTAAACTAATTTCCGTGCATAGCCCAAAAAAATACCACAACAACCCCAAAAACAGTTGTGCTAGTAAATTGAATTAAATACACTTGGAGAGTTCCCTTTCAAAGTTTCAATTTATGTAAAATTCAATTGGACATTACCTACATTTGTTTGCCAGATCAAGCACCAACACTGATTAATCAGTTATCATAACCGGATGTCTGAATCATTCCATCTCGTTACAAATATCGATGTAATCTACCAATCACTTGTAATGCTTTGAACTGTCGAAACTAATGATCTTGGGATACGTCATGCACTTTAAGTGCCATCAGACTAATCGCTTTAAATCAGTGCTATTTGAGAGTCCCTTTATAACTTGAATAAAAATAAAAAGAAAGAAAAAGATATCGTTGATTGTTTATTATGGTTTAAGGAATCAAAATATTCAAAAATATGATTTTCCTTTACCGGATTTAATATATGTTTCTCAACAGGTGTCCTAGGCTCGGTCGTAACAATATACATTTTACAAATCTAAGCTGTTTATTGGCAAAAACTGAGGAAAACACAGTTTACATAAAAAAAGTTACTGCCTGATGTGCCAAGGTAAATATAATAGGATTGTGGTATTTGTCGCACCTTTCAGTCGCAAGTTTATTCACTTGAAACAAAAAAAAATGTTTTGCGCACCTCTGAATTAACGTTATAAATACTTTGTTAACATTTCATTCCGCATAAAAGAATGAGCGCTCTATTTTAAAATATCAATATATCTGAAAAAGAAATGCTTAAAGCCATCGTGTCTTTGAGTGAAAAAACAAAAAATATATACCTATTTTAGTGTTATTTAACATTGTGTTTTTATTCTTTCGGATTCATTCAACCATTCCCGACGAGCAAGGCTGCTGAAATTATGACAGTTAACTGCTCCTATATGTAAATACGTTATATTAAACTTATGAAATGTACGATTCCGTGTTAGTGTTTAATATATAAGGTCCTTATGAGCCAGGATGCATGCCCTTAGTTGAGTCCTCAAAGTGAGTTTCCTCTAAGGTAAATTATGGCATCAGTGCTAAAATGTAGTTAAATTTAAATAAAATCATACACAAATTAAATTTGTCGTTGTTGAGGGTGTAACAGACACGTTCGTAAACGTGATTCGCTGGAGGCATGCATACCTGCTTTTCATGGTAAAATGGAGACTGTATATTTATTGTTTTAAACTGTCAAATACACAAGGCATCAAAGCAGACGTATCTCAATTTTTATATTAAATGTAAGATTTAACAATTCCAAACGAACGGAAAACAACAACAACAACTACACGATTGCCTGAACACACCATTTCAAACGATGGAAATCATTTGTTCTATAGAATCAATAGATTTTGATATATTGATCGTTAGCGCATGATATACCAAAGTGCAAAAAACAACAGATAAGCAGCTTATAACAACCAATAAAATTACATAAAGTAATAATGATAAAAAAATATTATATTATGTTATGATAACATCGTAAATTTTACAACAAGAAAACAAAACAAAACATTTGTAATTGCTATAAGCTGTTAAAGTTAAATGAAACGGGATAATAAATAGTGATAAAGCAATTATTCCATTATGATCAAGTTCGACTAAATATGTTTTAAAGTGAAGTCAAAATTGTAAAATCTTTTTTTTATATATATTTTGTTTAAAAGTGTAAACATAAACAAACTACAAAGCTTCTTTTGTGATTAAAATAGAACTAGTTATTTGTATGCTGTTATATTCATATTTGCGTTATTTGCGTCCGCATTCTCAACGTTAAACAAAAAGAGTTGAGGCATAAGAAAACAATATGTTACCATCTGTAATGTTGATACAGATGTAAAAATATCAAAATTATGACTAAGATCCTTTAAAGAAGGAGTTCCATTTCCTAATCTAGTAGAGGAACAGCATACGCGTGTACAAGCATAACGCCTCCAGCCGATCCAGGCGCTGTGTCAAATCCCTCGTACAGGATACATTGGCGTAAAGCGGTTTCGTATTGCGCACTGTGACACCGCGGAGCAAGTTGATGTTGACACAGCCTTGCACACAGTGTATCTGACGGTACGGCGAAATGGGTAGCAATCGGTGTTCCTGCGCACTGGTACTGTGTGATTTTGCTAAACAACTCTACAAACAAAGTTCAAAACACCCCTGAAACTTCATACGAAATTGTCCAAATGGAGTAGGAACATCACAGTATTGGCAAAAACTAAGTCGATGAGCATTATACCTAACATATTAAACACTAAATCATAGTGAGTTCTTTTTTAACCCTATTGATATCATTGCATGTACGAAGTTCGCTTATGTTTAAATTCTGAAATGAACATAAGGTTTAACATAATAAGCATGTTAGTTTGTTTTATAGCACACAACAATTCTTTCAGAACTACACTATTCGTGGGTTCGAACCCCACTAAATCCAAAATACTTCTTCATGCTATAACTGTATTTTTGTTCTGCTATTTCGATATCAGAGAGAAAACAAATGATAAAATAAGGGTTTCAGATGCATTACAGGGAAAACTAAAAACCAAAAACATGAGCGAGTCACTTATAAACCATAATATTAGGCATGCTGTATTTAATAAATAAAATATAGACTACAGGAACTAGACCTTTATCAATCATGAAAAAATACAATGTCAAGAACTTACGTCGTTTGATTGGCAAATATCCCATAACAGCAACCTCACAAATAGCCAAGACCGAGTCAACATCTGACCTGATTTTCACCCATCTAGCAAACGTCTCAACGTTCACGGTAAAATTCGATGGTATAACGCCAGTAGGGAGAGAGCCTTCTTCACGATACGAGTCTTGTGAGAGTCCGGTAAACAGTTCAATGTGGTTGAATGCAGATGCTGAGAAAAGAAAATAGTTTTAAGGTTATATTTTCGCTATTGGATGCATTTTGTCATTTTAAAAGAAATCTTATGAAAAGGTTAATTCATTGGTAATTCATATTTCTTTTTTGTACAAAAAATGAAAAAAAACGGCCCAATAATGCAATCTGATTACGTGTGTTCAAAGTTTCATAAGGACGTCTTGAATGGTTCGTTAGGTTATACCCACTTTTCAATATTCTGCAAGCCGACGACGGCGACGAAATTTAGGTTTTCAAAATATATATTTAATGTTTAATGCTATTTTTAGTTTCAAATAAACATAGTTTAAGATATTAGCTATTGACACTGATCAATGCATTCGTAATTAAATGTGTTAAAAAGTTACGCAAATATGGAACCATCGGACTTCTCTTGTATTACTATTCATGATATCGTATATTTAGCATCTTACTACATTATTTATTGAAATAAGCAAAACTGACAAGGCGTAAACCGTCTCATTTGAATCGACTGCTCTATTTGTCTAATATATAAGAAAGATGGAAGACTCTGTCAGTTTTGAAATTTAGTTCATAACGTCACTGTTTTTAACACATTTATAGATCATTATGAAGTGTCATTTCTACGTAGAAAAAAAACGCATAACTGACACGCAGTATATTACCCTCATGAATGTTTGACGACTTACATGGATTATAAATTACTCCATGAATCTGCACTGCATCTATTTCAATCCAGGTGTTGGCCAGTGTGAGGTCGAGTTCGAGTCTAATTGTGTTTGTGAAACAGGTTGTAACCTGCGAATAATTGTAATGTTCATTTAATAATTAAGGATAACGGATTTAATCAGATTTAAAGACCGAGAGTGAACA
Source organism: Mya arenaria (assembly GCF_026914265.1). Taxonomy (NCBI): domain Eukaryota; kingdom Metazoa; phylum Mollusca; class Bivalvia; order Myida; family Myidae; genus Mya; species Mya arenaria. The sequence continues at coordinate 40,418,497 of NC_069131.1, forward strand.
ATGCAATAATAATAATAAAGATATGCATCGATATCTTAACCGAGAAATAGTTTATACAAAGGTGACATTAACGAAACCATATTACATCTAAATAAATCGATAATTCTTAAAATAATTTGTTGCTGATTGTTTGGAAGGATATTTATTGTTTATGAAATAGGAACCATATTGAGGTTTCTATTCAGTGTATGTTACCTATTGCAGGACTAGAACGATTATGTGATAGTTTCTTTTATATAATTGCTGGTATAAATATTGGTTAATATAATTATCTTCTTTTATGCATACCAGGAAATGTGTCTATTTTGTTATATATATTGCATTGTATGATATCATATTAAAACAAATAATGTATAGGTTTAGAAATAAGACATAACTTAACCTGTAATGATGGGCTAAAAACTCTTGCGACTAACAGGTTTTCTATTGATGTATTTGACCACAATGTTACCCACTGTCCTGCCTGGTAACCTTTGATCGCCTTTACACCTCCCGCGTGGTCAGTCTCATAAATATCCACCTGGCTCACATAAACAGACTCCGCAAACTCCAGCTGAAACACAAATGCATTAGGCAAATGGTGAAACTATTTAGATCCGAATTCCAGCTGTCGACGTTTATGTAACCCTATGTCATCTTTGATATCGTTTGATAGACCTCACTCTTACATGTTACTTCACATGCGTGATAATTTTCATGGAAATCTACCAGGATCGCATTTAAGAAAGCCTAAACTTCAGTTTAAAAAATGGAAATTATATAAACCATAGCCTAAGTAGATGACCAAAGGTTTAAAACTTAAACAATCTTCAAGTTGGTAACCTCTGATTGCCTTTACTCAACTCATGTGATAAGTTGTCTACTTGACTCACATGGATTAACGTCGCAAACACATACTTTTAAAATATGAATATAAAATGTTATACCCGATCCTAAGAATTCGATTAAAATATTACCTACTGTCAACTTAGGTAATTTTCATCAATACCCACCTGACTCAATTTCATAAAAGCAGAAAGAAACGGTTTAAAGTTAAACTTATATGCTCGAGCCTAAGCAGGTGCCATAGATGTTACCCTCTATCAATCTTGGTAACATTTGATTCCCTTTACTCCGTCCACGTGATTGTCCGCTTCACCTGTATGGACAGAAGTCGCAAAGATACTTTTGATATCATTCGCATCACCTGCATGGTAACTTAATTTGGCAAGATGTTTGTGCCTGGTATGTGTGACTTCTGTATAAGTCATTCAAGTCAAGTTGATATGTACAGAACTAAAGTAGGGTGGAGTGAAGACATTTAAATGAAACCAAAGTCGATGGAAAAAAACCAAAACAGTTGCAATAATAGTTTAAGATAACATTTTACCGATTGTGAATAAAGACGCAAAACTGTTTATCACCCTACCCTACCCTTGTGGCGTTGGACCTTAACCTATAAGCTGTGATTACGCACTCTGAAGAAGTTAGTGCTTCAAATAGGCCTACCAGAGTAAAGCAGTATTGGTGGTCATTACTGAGTTGATCACGGTGACGTATCAATCAGTAAAGCAATGACGTCACAATGATACACTTATAGCAGTCTGTACACATAATTGAATACACAAGTATTGAACATACTAAATATTTCTAGCACTAATTAAACTAAATGAGTGTTGTTGTTACATTTTTACTCAATTTAAGTTTCTTGGCCCCGTTCGATAAAGGATGTAAGGCTTCAAAACTTCCAGGCGTAATCCCGTCTATTGCGTAATCTGCATTTCATTAAAATTGCAAGGATATTTATGACAAACGTTCTGCCCGTACCCTTCGGGTGTCCCCGAGCACTTCTTAGCAGCTAAAGGTTAACGACTAAGGCAAGACCCAATCAAACACTTGGTCATCAGATTAACCGCATTAGTTTTGAGAATTTAAAAACCAATGAAAATACTTTTGCGATTTTGAAAAATAAGACAAAAAATTATTTTCGGATCACTCCGATTTTTTAAACAAATCAGGCAACCGTCGTATTTATTTGTGTAGCGTAGCCATGTAACCGATGATACAGAATAGATCAAACGTACTTAACGAGAAAATAAACGAGTAACCATACAGTCATAAGAAAACGAAACATTTTGGGACAGTTTTTAAAAAGCTGTTTGCCAAATTTACCTTCCAACGTGTACTGCTGATCATGTAACACGTATAAAGAATGCGAAAAACATCCTAACACTGCAAGTTGCACTGTGTAATAATGAAAATATATGGCAACAACAATTACGTGGGAGAAATGCATTTGATATAATAATGGGATCTCAAAAACAACATTTAATGCATGAAACAACAAAAGCTGAAAACCGTATTGGTCCACAAAAATAATTGGTGATCTTAATGATTTTAGGTAAGAAATTGGCTGTGGATGGTTAAAAAGGAATATTTCCGCTTGTCAAAGACTGTTCAAAATGTGAAAAAATCCGGTTTCTATTATTGTAAAGATGTGCCTCGTTTCTTAAGTAAACACTTGTTACTTGTTATGTTTTTTCAATTTGTTACTGCCATCATGATCTGGTCTGTAGCCGCTCTGAATCTAACTCGAAATAGATACTTAACTTGGCGGATAGGTTTATCAAGAGTAAATGTATTTGTGTAGCGAAGTTAAATAAAGGGAAGTATGAACATTTTGATGCGTCTGTAGTTCCGACCTCCGTTAATCATTCAGATAAATAGTATCTCGTATATACGATGTTTAGTTATTAAAAATAACATTTGATTTTACACCTTTGAAAAGGCATTTTATCATGTTATATTTTGATTTATGCATTTGGTCTGGATTTCAAGGGAATAATATTCTTCAGTCAAAAATGGATTTGAGTACAATGTATTGTTTTTAAACAAATTCTCAAGTCTAGTTTTGCTCTGGAATTAAGTTTGTTTGAAATATTGATAAAAACACAATTCAACACATCACATGAGAAAATATGTTTTCAGAAAGATTAAAAACATGCAAGATTTTAAATCATATTATGCTTCCATGTGATAGAATGTGTTGAGAATTGAGATTGAGATTTGACTTGAGTATTTTTGTGATATTGGTACCTTATGTCTATTTATATTGTGTCCTTGTTAACATTTCATTTATTTGTTTGATTGCTTACCTAGTCGACCATGTATATTGTATGTTATTGTATAGTGTCTACCTCAATAAACTGGTTAGCATCTATGTAGTATGGAGCCCATGCCTGAGGGTTATTACCATACAACGGGTACACGTTGGCTGGTCCAACGATCCTTGCAGCGCTCCAACTGTAATACAGCAATTGAAATGGATTTGCCGACTCATGGCCAAAGATTACAAATAAATGTATGTATAGATAAAAGATATTTTGTTGTTGTTTTTTATAGTGTACGAAAGCCATACAGCTCAGCGAGTAACCATCAAGTGTTTTTCACCAGTGTTTGCAACACTAGTGATAACCAAGCGAAACACAATACTTCACTCTGAAAAGTTTTTGTTTTATTTCAAGTTTATAATTCATGAAACAGTGGCATTATCGTGTTAACATTTAAAAATGGTTTAAATAAAGGACCGAAAAACATGAACTTACTAGTTGAAAGGTCTTATATTGAAGAGAACAGCAATACATAATATTATTTCTCAAAATAGTCATAGAAAGCTTAAAACTGTCTTTTAAATCATACATAATCCAACTAAAATTAGGTATTGCTAACCTTGAGGTACTATACTCGCTAGAGAAACTTGTAACAGACTGGACCCACTGAGCAGGGGGAGCTTCAACAAAAACAGTTATACAGTAAGATAAAACATTTTTTTTTTTTATAATTTTTTCGTTTTCAAAGAACTTAACAACAACAATATTACATTGTTATGATTTAGCGTTGCAAACAAGCAACACAATGTCCTTTCTATACTTGTAGTGTTGTTTTGAATTGAATGATAACTGATGCATTCGTTATATTTCCTTTCTCAATATCACTGAAAGTACAGAACAAAGCGGGACAGGAGTTGAATCAGAGATTTAGGTGAGTTTTGTCTTGGGTATAGATGTACATCAATAGCAATGGTTTACATAGACGCTGGTTCGACTATGAACGACTGAACGCATGTGCTGCAAGACCAAATTGACCAGCCACCAGTTGGACAGTCAGTCGGTCTTAAATATGATTATATGCTGTGTATGTAAATAAAAGGACATGTTCTTATTATGCATACACAGCCTGTGATCAATGGTCGATTGCTTCTATGTTAACATGCATATATTATTAACATGATTTGTTCATTGTTACTTGATTTCCGCAGACATCTTCTGATTTTGGGATGGTCAATGAAGTCTTTGTTTGAAAATGTGTTGAGAAAATGAAGGACATTTTAATAACCAAAATAATGTTTGTTCAGCAAATGAAGGACATTACAAGAGCAGTTGCGGGATAGGATGTTTATACAGGACAGGCATTGAAAGAGACATTATTGACTGTTAACTTTAGAAAGGACAACTGAATACCCCCTTTGGACTTTATTGAGTGCAATATTTACAATGAAAAAGCCACTTCAACTGTGCTAGAAACATGGCAAACATATTATCTAAACGTATCATTTGCTTAACAAATATTCTAATTTATGCTGACTTATTGGTGTCCCTAACGTTATTTATGTTTTATTTCGGTAGCTTAGTCGATGATAACGTGCAAATGGATAAACGCCACTACCTTTTACGCCCATGTTTTTTTTTGTTTTTTTTTCGGTGAACATGTGTATTCCTACTTTCAATCATTGTCACGTGACACTGCCTTAACCACTAAAAATGACAGAAACATACGAGTAAGCAAAACAAAAAAAATTTAAGTATATTATTTTGATATCATTTTTCTGTTCAAGTTTCGCCGTTCTTTGAGTATCGTAACAAAATTATTTGCTTATTCCAGTTTTTAGGACCAAATTTTAATATTTCTATAAAAACTAACCGGACTTTGGATGTACAGTCACGTGATTTATGATGTAATAGTCGCCAAGGTCAACTTCCCATGATGCAAAAAACGAAGACGTCTGTGCGCATGTTCCACCGAAAATGACGCCGTCAACAGCTAAATCTGCTGTCCCGCTTCCTACTGTGTCAGTTTGTATCGCCGTTTTGTTCAGCGAAATGTTGTTTACTTCTGCTAACAAAAACACTTTGTACTTTTCTATAACTATGCCCAATGGATACATCGAAGAAAGAAATAAAAACGTTGTTTGCATTTACGCTCACTTGCGACTATACAGAGAAAAACAAATAGACGTAATGTTAAAATATCATATGTAAGTTTAACTATTGACATAATGATTTGGACCAAGCCTTTAAAAAAGGAGATAAAACCACAATACGTTATAAGTAGTAATTAGACCAAAAAGACCGCTGATTATGTAGTAATATTAACTATAATATAAAAGATGTTACCGATCCCATGCGTATCCCATACAACACATAACAGCAACAGAACACAATGAGTCGGAAAAACATTATCCATATTGCCTCAGTAAAGCAACGTCATCCACTCTTCAAGCAAAGAGAATTGAGTTTTATTTTAATATATCGTAACGATAAGGCATGTTATAAGCTCACAATGCTTTCCCTGATCAAATAATACCACATTCACGTGATGCCTTGTATTTTGCATCCATAGCTAAACTAAACAATAGATTTTAATGTTAACAACTATTTGGGCTCTTTCTAGCTTTTGTCTAGTATTATTCTTCAAATAGCCAAGTAAATGACTTGATATTTGCACAAAGACCATATTTTTAAAACGTTTTGATATGACATTATCGATTTTAAATTTGATTCATCTAATAAGGTTAGGATGTATATTTTTACAAGATATGACCTATTTTTAAGGTAATTTGTGAAGACAAAACGGGGACTTAAACGTATTAAATATTTGAAAACGCGATGTATATTCAATATCTTTTTTATACAAAAGTACCTCCAACAATTATGGCAGCGGCATACGCACGTTGGAACGAAACATCCTGTTCTTGTTGGTATTTCAATAATTTTATGGTACAACCAGATAAAATTCATTGACAAGAAGATTTGCCATTTTAGTAAACGAATGTCCGACAACTCGTTCGTAATCTTATAAATAAGATGGCACGATGAAAAGGTTATGCGGTCATAAGAAGTCACAGTTGTATGAACGTGTCAGATGTCGGCCACGCTTAAGCCACAAGTAAATATATAACTCATGGCAAAACCCTCCACGGACAAACCCGCAGGGTCATTTTGTTTGTGAAGTAATACATGTCCGCTAAGTTTAGATTTTAAAATTATATTTTTTATTATGGTATGCTCATTATTTTTTTCATAAAATATATTGGCCAAACCACTTAAGCTTTGTTTTGTAAATCGAATGGTAACATGTTAATATCGATTGCATAATGCGTTCATATCCGGAGAGAAAATCAAACAAAGCGAGTTTTAAGTGGCAATGGACAAAAAAACAATCAGAAATAATTTTAAAATGATTGTACTTTGAACTGAATATTTAAAGTCAATGCTTCATTTATCCACTGTATAAAGCTCAACACTGGAGACAATCAAATTTATAATTACAATAAGTGCTCCCTTTAATAGTAGCTCACACAAAAGAAGATGTATTTTTATTTATTTTGCATAATTGTATTAAGCAGCTTTAAAATACAGCAAGTTCAATTTGTCAAATCGGGACTCTTTCGGTGAATTTTAATGTGTGCAGTTTTCTTCACATCAATGTTGGATTGTACCATTTAAACGAGTGTTTGTATTCGCGATATTTTCAATACCCGTCAATGGCAAACACCAGCGCATCCTGTGCGTTAGAAGAACGTCAATAACATTATATCAATGTCTTAACATGAATCTTCCAACATTTACTCTTAATGTAGATGACAAGATTTTTATGTGACTTCCATGAAAAAATCATAAACTTCATTTTCGTTTTGAAATTATAACATTTTAAGGAAAATGTAAAAATAGCAAAGCACCTCAAGGCAAGCGTCGTTGACAACTTTTCTTTGCCGTTAACGTCATTTACATGCAAATCCAATACTAGAAGATTTAATTGCATTGCACTGGGTGCCACTTTCATATGAGTGCACTGATATACTGGTCAAACTATTAACAACTGATGTATAAATATTTTTATGGCATTTTTAATAAATGCCCATTACAAACAGTGTTGGTCTTGTGCTAATTACTTACAAGTTTTGGATATGATGGTCATCAAATAGCCTTGTAGTCGTTAAGAATATAATGGTCTACAAAAAACCTGCCTAGTACAACACATAAAAAGAACATAAACTGTGTTGAAATAGCATTGAAAGAGGAGACGAAACGCTCATCCCCTGACATTAACGATGCCATTGCAAACTGCTATCCACTTCTAACAAGTTTAAGAACTCGCCAAAATATCGCCAAAACATATTCACATAGTCCCCATGTACTTTATGAGCGCATGAAGTCCGTACGGGCTTATTGTGTTTAATTTCTATATGAGGACATAATACAGCTGTTAATGACTCGTATGTTGCACAGAGACCAGCTAAGTGCATGGAAATAAATCAAATAGGTGTTTTGTGTGTTATTCACGTTAAAATGCCAATATAAAAGTCTTTGCATATGGTGTATGCTTATACTTTTTAAGACGTAAAATGGTGTTCGCTTTATACATTTTGCTTCATGCGGTTAAAATGGCTTTAAAACCTTGTTGCACCGTGTATTCAACGTAATTAATTAAACGCATTTACGATTGATGAGCAGTGTTGTCCATATTTTTTTACAATGATTAACATGAATCTTTTGTACAACGGAAGCTTTTTATATTACGGCAGTTGTGTTCAATATTTTAAATTTACATTTGCTTGTCACATTGTTTGTTCAAGAGTTCAAACATTTACAGCATTAGCGGTTATTTGTTCTATTTGAATTTTTATTTCAACTGGAATTTGATAACAACATTTGCATTATTAAGGATAAAACGTTACAATGAGAAAGAAGCATGCACATGAAATTTCGTCGTCCGTACAATGTCAAAAGGGTAGATAAGGATGATTAAAAAAGGGAGACAAACATGTTTTTCCGATTTGTGCCAAATTTTTACTTTTAGGGCCACAATCTTTAACATTATAAGTTTGTTTTTGTCATGTATATTTTCTGCAAGAAATCTATCACTTAGATTCATTATGTCAAGTTCTTCCTAATATATAATGAAATAAGTATCGTTCATTGGAAACTTTAAATTAATGTAAGTGTAACACAATCTTCCACAAAATGTTCACCTAGTAATAAAAGGAATGACCTTATTGTGATTTATTTATAAACGGATAACATTAACCTTTAATTAAAATACATTTTTTTTAATTCTATGTCTTAATATTACCTTAAATGTATGTAAAAAAATACACTTGCAACATTCTTTTAATGGACACCAAGCCTTAACATTGTCCTCCTAAATCATAGCTTAATCATCACTCAAAGAACAAACATTACTTACGAAATCTACACACATGTAGCTTTAAGTTTGAATAAGCATTATGTCAATAGAAACTGTTTTTTTTATTTATTCTATGAAAAAACTGATAACTTCAAAGGTTTTAACGTAATCTTAATGAAACTTGATGAAACAATGATCTGAAGAATAGATTTTAATCAGAGAGGAATCATAGCCAGAATAAAGTTAAAAACAAACGCTAGATATAAATGATCCATTTATGTCACAAGAAATTTAGAGTAGCAATTCGTCTATCCACTTACAGAAGATACTAATCATACAATTTGCAAATAAAAAACTTTTCTTTTCATGGAAAATATAAACTAGTAAAAAGACAGGGCAAATACACTGCAAGTTATTCATGATTTTCTGAAAGGCTTAATTTAAACTAAACAAGCGAATAAATTCCACTTATATATTAAGGTTATAAATATATATGCAAAAAGCTGCAGAAAAGCCTTTATAAGCCTTGTAACTGAAATTTTAAAACTAATATATTTTACGGTAATCATTTTACACGCACAACTGTTTGCGAAAGTCCATCCCAAAGAATACAAAAATATCTTGTATGTACTCTTACGTTCAAGGCATATTTGTTGAGTTCATACATACCGTTTTTAGATAGTCGTGGCTAAAGTTATTTATTGTTTCGTATTTTGAACTTACATATATAGAAATGAACGGAAAAACATCCTTGTTAATATATTGACAGTTTATTTTTAACCCTTATTTATTAGACATTGTAAGATACGGCAGACTACCCCCCCCCCCCCCCCCCTAGGTTTATGTTTATGGGCTACAACCAATACGAAATCAAACAGACATAATATACAAAATGTCGCATGCATTGTCTGTCTATTGAAGATCCATCCAAACCAAACTGGTATGGAACTTTACAGGAACAATAACTTCAGACTGAAAATATCAACAACTCTAAATCCATTCCAAGGCTTCATTAACATATATCAAAGACAACACCGATCCCGTTGGACTGGTTATAGATAGAAAGCCGAGATGTTTTTCTTTCTGTATGTATATGTCAATCATAATTAGCGCTATACCTTCCCATTCTTTCTACACGTATAAAAGGCCACTGAGACAATATAGCACCATCATTCATTTCCGATTACCTGCCATCTTGGGATCAACTCGATCAACAGTCGACTATCCATTTTTCTTCGAGTTTGAATAAGGTCAAAGCGTCGTAATAATGGTACGTAAACATACATATTTTTGTCATTTTATTAAATATTTGCACATGCATTATCTTTGAACAGCAGTTAATTTAGTTCATTGATGAATTGTTTTGAAATAATTGGTTTAATTTTGAGTTTTTTTAATTTATCTTTAATGTTGTTAAATATGCTTTGGAATCAGAATTGGTTATTGTACAATGTGATATTTATAACAAATGCCATCAGCACTGAAATTTTTCATCTGATAAAATGTTAGATGATAATATAATTGACACTGTTATTTGTTTAATTTGCATTTTTTTACGTCTGAGGCTTGTCTTCTTAATTAACATCTTATATTCATTAAATAATGCATTTCTAGAAGTGTTATACTTGTGTTTTCAGGGGTCAGCTAAGATTCTTCTAACAGGAATGTTCGTACTAATGATCATGCAAACCGCTTCTGCGACGATCAGGTTCGATCCGCTAGAAACTACCGATTGTTCGGTGGAATGCCTTTTCGAAACTCTGAGACAGTACACCATATGCAATTGTCCTAGGATGCCTAAAAAGACAACGCAAAAACCACGCAGGAAGCAAGTTGCGTTTCGCTACGGGAAGTGACGACAAAGGTTATTGATTCCATTTTTATTGGTAAAATGCAGATATAGGACATGCTGTAAATAAAACCCAAGCCCTTCGTTTTACAGTGAGTGTTATCAGTAACTTGCCTGGTAAATAAGTTTTTCGCGGTAAACAAAGTCCGTGCTTTAATGCTTCGGCACATCTGTTTGTATCCGACATTAGACGGACATCACGGTCAACATGTCTCTGATGAAGCTGGGGTGGAAACGTAGAAGGAGCACATACAAAAGCACCGTGAACGTATTGAGGAAAATGAACTTTAATATGTAAATAAGTGATTGGCGAGAATGAACCTTCTAATGAAGCATATCAAACTGAATTCCCCTTAGGAGAACGTTTTAGTGTAGACTTTTTGTGCAGAATTCAACTTCGATACGTATTAAAAGAGGGTGTAAAAATTCAGATCTGTGTGCACTTATTAGTTATAAAATGTTATTGTTATTGCATATTATTTATTGTCTTGTAGATTGGTTTGTAATATTAACACCAGTACGTACGTTATATATCACTGACACATTGATCATGAATAAAGCACTAAACAACATACTTCTAATCTGATTATGTTTCACGAGTTGTGTTGCCATATATGAAATATTCATTCTTGGTGCTTAGAAGAAGTATCATATTTTGACATTTTACTGCGTAACAGATTACTAAGGTCAGACAAAAAGAGTTTGTTTCCAGTCCCCTTCTCTTTCTTGCATCCGACCTTTCGGTGTTAGTTTATGGTAGGTTTGTGTACGGGAAATACGAATAAATTTACCAAGATTAAACTGTTTTCAGTGTGAGCATTATAAAATTACTAGGACACAACCTATTCAATAATATCCAGACCTATATACTCTATTCGATCAGGTATTGCAATCGAAATTTAAAAATGAATTTGGCATAAGTCAGAAAATATGAGGCTAATCCGAAAGTGAAATGCAACAAGAAACTGCTTCTCCTTAACCGATATACACGAAATTATGACACATCGATGCAGACAATCTACACATCAAGCACATTATCAACCAATTACTTACGATCTATTAATCAAGTCAAAGTCAAGTCGAGCTATATGAAGAGGCATTATATGACCAAATGTAATAACTTTATGTCAAGTGATACTTAAAAAGTAATGAATAGTATTACTGTATATAAATCATTTGCTATAGATAAGTAATGTTAAATCTATGCCACATATAATAATTGTTCATTCTGTTTCCATTTAAATGACACTCTTATTTAAAATTAATAGAATTACAAATTTCTAACAAACATACATATTGAGTGATAAACCTTGCACTACTTACTAATTTATGCATTTATGGACAATTTTAATTATTGATAACCTTGATTGTAACCGTGTATTAATAGCTGAAAACGTACAATAATATTATGGTAACGATTCCTTAGCACGTGAATGCAAATGTGCTTGAAGAATGGAACTCCTGCCTTGCACTTTACTGATTGACACGATTCAAACTGCAAAGTAAATACACGAAAATACTTATCTGATAGAATTCAAACTTTTAGCACAGCGATATATTGATATTGTCGAAAGACTTTAACGTTTAAATACACGGAGTTTCAATAACCTATGTGATAAAATATTCCTTGATAAAAACAGGTTTAAAAGATAAACGTTGTTATTTTGACTAAAAGGTATTATTTATGTATTTGTTTTAAATACCAAGGCAGAGTAGTCTCCAGTTTTGGCTGTATTAAATAGCACACAACTCAAAAACAGGCCATTCCGTTAGGATAAAAAAATCACTTACATATAATACAAATAATATTTCAACATTTAATAACAGTGGTTACATTCATAACAGAGGTGATAGCAGTGATTACACATACTCCTTTTAATGACAATTCGATGTGTCGTTTATTGGAGTCATTTTGAATACGATATAGTAATCAATGTTTTCTTTGTAAGAATTCAGTATGTGTATACACATGACTGGTATGTTGGCATTCTGTGTCCGCTTCATTTTGAGGTAATCTTCACAATACATTGCTTTAGATATCAATACAGTATTAAACACAACGACGACGACAACAACAACAACAACACGTGTTGTGCTTGTATACTTGTAAACAGTTTGATATGAAAAATATAACTTGTCAAAAGATTATTTATGACTCTGAAATATGATATTGAATGACACAATATATCAGCCCACAACCAAGAAAAAAGTATAACGGTACGTTCTTACTAAAAATATATTTTTGGCAGTGGTAAAAGTGTCATTTATGTTTAAAAAAAACTTACTAAAATGAGAATGCAAAATGGCTTGATTCTATTGACATGTCCAATCGGTTTTAATTACGGTCATAATAATTCATGTTGCAACTAGCACATGTTCTTTCAGTATATCCGCTTTTTTTAGATTTTTATTAACTATGGGATTGTCCACTTTGTTACGTGCGCTGTTAGGTAAGTGTGAAACTAGGGCAAACACTAACTACGGGTTGGAAACGAAGAAAAACTGTCAATGTATCTCTTTAGTAGTTAACAACTACACGTGAGTTGAGAACACGTGTTCATGGTGCAGCAGAGGTCAGAAAAAAAGAAATTTTTGAAATGCGTGATCGATATGCCGTAAAAATATCAAGCACACTTACCAACGTCACAAGATAGTTCTTATGTTTGTCCATTGGCATATCCCAAATTGTTCGAACAAACTTTACATTAAAACAAATGATAATAACTTAATAGGTAATCCCCAAGTGTTTTTATGATAAGGGATCCCGATGATATCCACAGACAAAGGGATACAATCAGAGTATCTTATGCAAAAACTTTTAAAAGATATGATGCAGTTATTGTTTGAAACTATAAACATCCCACACAGTCTATTTTAGCAAATGCAAGGTTTTAAATTTTGTGATTTTAGAGTTTCATTATTAAAAAAGAAAATATTATCAAAAATAAAAACACGACATATATTTGCTAAAATCCTCTTCCAAATGATTACCCTACGAAAGATTTTAAAGCAAAGTGACGTCACGCGCTAAAATATTTCTATCGAGCCATAAACGTTTTTAAAGATAACACGAACCTGCAACATTTAATTAAAATCAAAGGACTGGAAGCTTAGTTATGTTAGGACGCCATATTCTACGTTCTATTTTTATTAAGAATTCATCATCAAAAAACAGTTTGCCTTAAAATTATATGATGCAATCAATGCTATGCTAGCTTGAACAAAAGTTATATCTATATGTTAAAATTAAATGTTTTCCACATCAGACGTTCTAATGATATTGCGCCATAATTCCGAAAAAGGAACATAATTTTATTCAATACCGAACAAAACACGTATGCTATATTTATCACCACAAAGGACATACGCTAGTGAATCCGGTTTTATTATCTGCTCTGCAAATCCGATTGACAGCCATAAGCAATATTATTAATCACTTATTACGTATTTGACGAGATACAGAGACAATTGCGGTATCAATACCAGACAATTGGAGACAATATACGCCAGAATTCGCTCAATATCTACCAAACTCGGCCAATATCAACAAAACTCGCCTAATTTGAGTTTGCTCCGTTTTGATTGGCTACAAATTTCCCTAATATGGGATTTGAGAAATGGGCCATTTTCATTGGCTGTCGAAACTCGCCTTATATGAAAAGTATGCTCGAAATTATTTTTAAAGGTAGCCATTTTGTTTTCCGTTTTCCGACTGTTTTGAAATTTTTGTGCTTCGTATAATTTTATTTGGAATACTTGAACCTATTGAATGATTGCACCACTTTGTACGGTTCGTTATAACAGTTGTATTTAACCCGTTGATGGATTTTACATCGATCATCATTTTAACGCCGACAAAATGGACGACGAAGGTGAAACATTTGACGTTTTTGCATCAAGGCTCATGTGTATCAACGAATTGAAGAACGTATTCAAAATCAAGTTACGACATATTTTCTTTACATTTTACACATTTTTGAAATTTCACAAAAACTTCAAATAAATGAAGTTTAGATATCGGACGAAAAGACATGCTTCCTTACAATGTACAGTGCTTTATTCATAAATATGTGCAATGTCACTATAAGGATGCATGTCAAAATCAGCAAAGTCAAGTCTAGAAAAGCAGACACCATGATTGAATAAGGGATAAATAGTAATGTACGGCTTCAATGTGAACTAAAGGTAAGTTATAAGAATGTTTGTAACCAAAACGGTAATAGTTAATTAATAAAATACTTATTAATAAGATAATTTCATATTTGCCCAGTTATTTGTCCTCGGTCAGCTGTTCCTTCCGGGCTCAGGCAAATACAGCTAACTTCGGACAAATAACTAGGCCAATATGAAATCACCTAATTTGATAAATCTCACACGCAACTGTTTTTCTGTCGGATATTTCAACTGGTAAATCTCGTGCAAACCGTGCACCTACTTATGTTACAAGGACGTTCTTTATATAACAGAAATATTTGTTTCCTGTGATTTCCTGGCATTTATCTCATACACATGTATGGCATCGGACTGAGAAACAAGCAATGCACTTTCTGTTGTCTAAATCGGATAGATCACAAGTAGCCGTTTGATATGGAATTATCAACTCGCTACGCTCGCTGATAAATTCCATATTAAACGGCTACTCGTGATCTATCCTATACATAGCATACATTAATGCCAAACAAAATTATTGTTTGTTTAGCCTCATACTTAAGGATATTCCTACCAGGCTAGAAAAAGACACCCAGAACGATCCACAGCGAGAAAGAAAACAATAGAAATGTATATGCACATTATAAATCGTTGAAGAAAAAACCAAGCAGAATTAAAGATACAAATATTCTTTATTAAATATCAGCCAGGATTTATTTTGTTACTCATTTTATTAACTTTTGAGCTCTACAAAACGTGCTTTGCTTAACTTTGATTCCGGCAAATATGTTTTTCTTCTTCTGTCGGTTTGAAACCTCCGAGGGCACGCTAAGCATCGAATTAATAAGTCAGCACCTCCATAAGTTACCCACAAATCATAATATAAGAATGATCTTTTCTTCTACAAAAACAAATCAACCGATCAAAGAAATTAAACCTTTCAAAATAAGCATTCACCACTCAGCAATATTAACAAGCAAGTCAATACTAACCATTAAATATAAAAAACACATCATATTTGCTCTTCTTTATCTTAAGGTGTCTCGCTCTTGATTTGTTAAATGCACCTATTTTTTTTAAAACGAAATAAAGTGTGGCAAATCAAAATAAGATTACCAAAAGCTGGAACCTTCAGCAAATGTTGATATTAGCTCTAATATCGTCTTTATAGACCACATTTTTCATTAACGTTTACAATAGCGTTTGAATATTAATCACCTGTGGTGTTGCGTGATTGGTTGATTGACGTTATTACGTACATGCTTGGTTGATTTTTATCACGTGACGTTATCAATATATCGTTAAATGGTGAACAAATCAATATCACTTTTGTCCCGGTGGCCGTGTGGACTAGCAAGCTGTTTTATATTTCTATTCTGCTGTTTACTTTACCGTCGTGGGTTCGCACTCAACTTAAACCAAAATACGTTTGTATGCAAAATCTGTAATTTTTCACTAAGTTCGATAGCATTGCGTAAAACTTATGATAAAATATGTGTTTTCAGATGCAGTACTATTTTTCGGTCCCAAAACATGAGCGAGACACTTAAATCATCTAATGTTTATCAAAAGCCAGGTCTTTACCCCCAGTTGTCGTTAGCACGTTTGTAACACTATATGAATAACTTTGTACAAATATCAGCTGCTTTTAAACATTAACTGAGAATAAAATATAACAGTTTCTTTTTTTTATTTCAATGGGTTGGAATATTCACCTTTAGGACAAAACAACATGTTTTAAAAACAAAGCATGTTTATTCTTAACCGTATGCGTCCCTATCATATTTATTAACATTCACAGTTACCATTTGTTTATCTATTATTATATATGTGTTGAACCGTCGCCAAATCTCACACCACGGTCACAATAAGCATGCGATAAACAGGCATTATGTAAACATTGGTTCACTTTAGGGGAGCGTACAACATTGTGTGAGGACGATCTAGACTTTTCTTGTTTTGAAGAAAATAATTTTCCAACATGCAAAAGCACCTCGGACAGTTTCGATATGAATTCGGCTATCAAAATAATAAAGATTGAACCTTCAAATGATTTCATTTTGTATTAGAACATGTGTTAAATAATCTAAGTGTCACGTGTTTGATCCAATACATATGTGTTTGTTTAAAATCATTTATGCCTCTTGGTTCTTCATATTTCCTGAACACACTTCCCAACGATGACCGACCAAAAGGCAGTGTATGGGTTTAAGTATATTTCTGGGGTCGACCGAACAAAAGGCAGTGTATGGGTTTATGGATATTTCTGGGATCGAAGAACCAGTTGCTCTACATAAGGGATCTAACGCTTTTCTTATTTTTCACTTGCTTGAAGGTTCTGTGTTTACTTCCTCTTTCTACCGGCTTTCAGTGGTTGACCTTGACTCTTTCATTTATGAGTGTTAATGTTTGAAGAAAAATGTAGTTATAAAAATATTAAAAAGACAACAATTTGCTTTTAGAAATGACCGCAAATCCATTTAGAATTTCATAAATTGTATCCCGGAACATATGTATATTCATATTTAATCTAAGTCGTGTTGATTTACTTGAGTTTAGTTGCTTATCACTTACGAGGGGTATAACATTATACACTTATTGAATCGCATGACAGTTGATTGTCAAAGGCATTGTATTGCCTTGCATGTATCAATACTACATAACTAAAGGTTGTCTAAACATGTTGATCTGCACTTATAAAATGTTAGTAAAGGATACATCGTTCTTTTGGTATACGACTGGCTAATAATTCAGTAGCCGGGTTCCAATATATTTTCTTTTATTCGTTACATTTTGCAATAATTAGCAACAGATCCAAACTACTGACTGTTTAGTAGTTGAATATTCGCGAATAATCGACTGGCAATGGTCGAATATCCGAGTGGCGAATATACGAATAAAAGTGATTTATAACAGCGTTTGTCGCAAAGATACATATGTGTACATGCATAAACAAGCATTTTGCGGTCGAATTTCCCATATGTGACTTTAAAACCATATATATAGACATAATCTGAATTCCCAATCACTGACTGGTGAGTAGTGGAATATTCGCGAATAATCGATTGGAAATGGTCGAATATCCGACTGGCGAATAAACGAATAAAAGTGATTTAAAACAGCGTTTGTCGCAAAGATGCATATGTGTACATGCATAAACAAACATTTGGCGGTCGAATTTGCATATTTGACCTTTAAAAACATATATATGGACATAATCTGAATTCCAAACTACTGACTGGTTAGTAGTTGAATATTCGCGAATAATCGACTGGAAATAGTCGAATATCCGACTGGCGAATATACGAATAAATGTGAATAAAAGCAGTTTTTGTCGCAAAGATACATATGTGTAGATGCATAAACAAACATTTGGAGGTCGAATTTTCCATATGTGACCTTTAAAACTATATATGTGGACATAATCTGAATCCCTAACTACTGACTGGTAAGTAGTTAGAAATTCGCGAATAATCGGCTGGAATGGTCGAATATCCGACTGGCGAATATACGAATAAAAAAAATTTAAAACAGTATGTGTCGCAAAGATACACATGTGTCCATGCAAAAACAAACATTTGGCTGTCGAATTTTCCATATGTGACCTTTACAACCGTATATATAGACATAATCTGAATATCCAACTACTGACTGGTGAGTAGTTGAATATTTCCGAATAATCGACTGAAAATGGTCGAATATCCGACTGGCGAATATACGAATGAAAGTGATTTAAAACAGCGTTTGTCGTAAAGATACAAATGTGTACATGCACAAACAAACATTTGGCGGTCGAATTTTCCATATCTGACCTTTAAAAACAGCATGCTACGTTAATGTTTTTGAATATAACAATGGTTTTAACATTAAGATATCCCGATAAAGCCTAAACATACATTTGGTTCGGGTTACAAGACCCTACGTACGAAATAGGCACAGACCCTACCGTTTTTAGGGTCGGTTGGTAGTCAGTGTTTGTAT
Organism: Mya arenaria; assembly: GCF_026914265.1. Taxonomy (NCBI): domain Eukaryota; kingdom Metazoa; phylum Mollusca; class Bivalvia; order Myida; family Myidae; genus Mya; species Mya arenaria. Next base: position 40,436,921 of record NC_069131.1, read on the forward strand.
GAATATGGAGTTTTAAACCTTAAGCTTTTTACTGAAGATTACTTTAACATCAATTTTCCAATTATGACAATAAAGTTCTGATTTGAAGCCTAATGCCTACATACCCTACCTGTTTCTAAATAGGATGTAACCCTTACCAAACCTATTTTATTTGACCTAACCAAAATGCTACTTTAAAGTCCAACATGATAAAAGCCTTTGAAGTTGCCGCTTACATCAGATAAACATTTTTTTTTACATTAATGTAATCAATGTTTCAGGATATTGAAAATACTTAACGTTTGTGCAATATTATAAAGTTATAAATATGTCTTTACATTTCAAATCTAAATTTGTGTACATGAATTGTGCTTATAACTCGTGGGTAGAATGAGATATTTTTGAAAGCATGATGTCCCTGTCCCTTACAGGGACATACTAGAAACACACGTGTAAATAGGGTCATTGACAAAGTAGAAACACAAATGTAATTTATGCCCTTTGAAATATTAATAAACTGGCTGCTTATTTTGGCTTTTATTATACCCCCGACAAACGAAGTTTGAAGGGGGTATATTGGAGTCATCCAGTGGTCGGTCGGTCGGTTTGTCGGTTCGTCGGTCGGTCCGTTGCAACTTACCTTACTTAAAAACTACCAGATGGAATCGGATTAAACTGCATACAATGGTAGAGCATAATGAGAGGAAGTGCAGTGTACAATAATCATAACTCTATTCTTGCCTATTACTGAGTTATTGCCCTTTGTTACTTTTTTGTCCGAAGTATAACTTGAAATATACTGGATGGAATCATTGGAACTTCATACAATGGTAAAGCACAATAAGAGGAAGCGCAGTGTTCGAGGACCATAACTCTACTTAAGCTATTTACTGAGTTATTGCCCTTTTTGTGTTTTTTGCTGTCAATTTTTTCCAGACATTACCTTGCAAACTGCTGGATGGAATTTATTGAAACTTCCTACAACGGTAAAGCACAATGAGAGGAAGTGCAGTGCACAAGAACCATAACTCTATTTAGCTAATTACAGAGTTATGGCCTTTTTTCTTGTCCCGAGCATAACTTAAAAACTATTAGATGGAATTTAATAAAGCTTCATACAGTGATAGATCATAATGAGAAGAAGTGCAGAGTACAGGAACCGCAATTCTTTTTCAGCCAAATACAGAGTAATTGCCCTTTGTTACTTTTTTCTTGTCCGGAGCATAACTTGAAAACTACTGGATGGAATGTAATAAAACTTTATACAATGGTACAACACAATGAGAAGGAGTTCAGTGTACATGAATCATTACACTATTTTAGAAAATTACAGAGTTATTGCCTTTTTCTGTGTGTTTTTTGTCAAACATTTGTCCGGACAATAACTTGAAAACTACTTGATTGAATTTCATAAAACTTTATACAATGATAAATCATAATGAGAGGCGGCGTTCGGGAGAATTAATCACCTTCAGTGATAGCTCTAGTTAATTTTGTTATCATGTAGGCCTACAACTGTACGGAATTCAAACATTTTTAGTTCACACAAAAATGTGTTGTTATTGATAATGATTACACCTGTTCATTTTTATGGGACACAAAGGTTGTAAGAATTTGTTTTAAAATCTGTTCATTTATTTTCATTTACAATATTCATACTTTTTATCGATCTCTTGCCAACAACATGCAGATATTCATGTGAAAAGAATTGTGTTAATGTTAGCGTAACTCATTCGTTACAGCAAAATGTCCTCTGTAATATTTTATTTATATTGTTAATTTTTATAGCTGACACAAAAGAGCTCTAATTTTACTTTTGATGATATTTCATCATTGTTACAAGCATTATGTTTGCCTTTCAAATGAAAAATGTTTTTGGAATGACCTATGAAATGTGAACGAGCAGATTCTGTTACATTTTTTACGTGTTTGCTACTCGCATTCTGCAACATTGTTGATGTGTGCCTTTTGAACTTTCATAACATGCCTGGAACTGTTTGTAGTTGATAAAATCCCTTTTTGGAATAAAACTGATATGGTACTTAGTTGTGAATGAGTTTGAAATAACATACCGAGTCAATGATATTAGACTTAATAGTGTGCTTTCCAACGATCCTACATTTCCTTTTTTTTTCCACTTCCTTCCCACTTTTAGGTCTCCTATTGTTTCCTACTTTTTGGTAATTATTTCATAAAATTCGTCATAGCTGTGAAAATACATCAACATCATGCTAAAAAGAAAATGGTAAAAGGAAGTTCATAAATTAATGAAAAACCCTTATTTTCCGTACCTTTTAAGTTGGATTTGTTGCTGTAGTTATTCATATAAATATTTATTCCAACTGCATAACTGGTCAAATATTACTGCATGACCTCTGATTCTGTTCTCTTGTGCACATTCAATTCTTTCAAGGAAGGATACTTTTGTCACTTTGTAAATCATTCTTTTAATTTTTCGCCATAGTGTTACAAAATGTGTTTTTTCATAAGCAGCATCCAAAAAGTGAATGTATTATTTCGTTTTCGATTCATTTCTACTGGTGTTTTCTTTTCGTGTTATCTTATATAATATTTTTGTTCCCTGTACACTCAAACTTTTATAATAATCCAAAATGTGTTTCCTACGGTGGAACAGCGGTGACATCCGTTTACTTTATTTATATAATGGCCATAACTTAATAAATTGAGGCCGCAACTAGTAATTTTTTGTAAAATACATCTGACAACTGAATTTATGAATAAAACAGACACAAGCACTGAGAATTTAAAATTATAATGCAATATGAACACCGATATCTTTTGTTAATGTTTTGCATTTCTCGCTTAAGTGAAGTGATTACTCCCATTTGAAAAGACAAAAGTTTTCATGGTGTTAAAAACCTTTTTCACTCGGTTGCTGGATAACATTGGTCATTTCTCATATATATGTACAACTAATTCCAGTTTCAGATTTATTTAAAAGAATGCAACATATAACAAAGTACAAATATGCATAATCAATAAAAACATAACAACATACATTTGTATAAGAAATTTGATTCATGAAACACAATCAGAAGCAAAAAATACAAGAGCTAAAATGACAAAATTTCAAAGTAAATAAATATGAAAATAGTTTTTAGCTAGACTATTCGAGAAATAAGGAGGTCTTTACTACTTGCCCCAGCGTCGGCGTACGGTTCAAATTTTAGGGCAAGTTGAGATTTTCACTTATAACTTCAATACCCTTCATTTAATTCACTTAGTACCTCACACAGTTGTTCAGGGCCGTGACGTTATGAGGTTAGATAACTCCATATTATCCTTTATACAAATAATTGCCCCTGCTTGACTCTGGAATTTAGGTTAATGTTTTAGGGCAGGTTGGGATATTTATTAATAACTTCTATACCCTCCACTCATTAAGACTTAATAATTAATTAATACAGCTCTTGTTTTATAAAGAACTGTTTTGCCATGAAAGTGGTCACTCCCTGTTTTTTCAACCAGACTTGTGACTGGCTTAGGTCAGGTTAAACACTTGACAAAGGAGAAGTTACACACCATTACTCTGCCAGCACCCTTAAGAGCCCTCCCAGGCGGGTTATCTACTGTAGAGGTCCTAGCGAGGAGTAGTACTGGGCCTCTCGGAACATTTCTACGGGGCCACACTGGTATTTTATGGGCATAACGCCAAACTAATGATCAAGATACACGAAGAGAACAACATCATGTACTTAAACCACCAGTCAGGCTTGAAAACTCTAATGAGTTCACCTTCAAACATGCATCATTGGGTAATGAAGCAATTGTTTGGCCACAGACTCACTTTGTCTATTAAAAAGCAGGTAGAAAATGGTAACTAGTATCGCAGATACCTATTTCCGTTTGTTGTTTTTTTGTCGTCACCATCATGACCTCCACCACCAACTCCGTGCTTATCACTATCATGACCATCACCTCCACCTCCACCACAATCACCATCGTGCTCATCGCCATTATCACCAATACCACAACCACCGTGTTCACAACCATCATGACCACGACCATCATGACCATCACGATCACCACCGTGCTTATCAACAACACGACCATCACCACAATCACTGTGCTTATCACCATCATGACCACCACAATCATGACCACCACCCCAACCTTGCTCATCACCATCATGACCACCGCAATCATGACCCCTATCTCCACCGTGCTCATCCCCATCTAACCAAAACAATCATGACCGCTACCCCCACCGTGCGTATCACCACCATGACCACTACAATCATGACCACCACCTCGACCGTGCTCATCACCATCATGGCCACCACAATCATGACCACCACCTCCACCGCGCTCATCATCATCTGACCACCACAATCATGACCAATACCTTCACCGTGCTCATCACCATCTGACCACCACAGTCATGACGACCACCTCCACCATGCTTATCACCATCTAACCAACACAATCATAACCACAACCTTCAACGTGCTCATCACCGTCTAACCACCACAATCATAACCACCACCTCCACCGTGCTCATCCCCATCATTACCACCACAATCATAAACACCACCTCCACCGTGCACATCACCAACTGACAACAACAATCATGACCACCACCTCCATCATGCTAATTACCATCATGACCAACACAATCATGACCACCACCTCCACCGTGCTAATTACCATCATGACCACCACAATCATGACCACCACCTCCACCATGCTCATCCCCATCTGAGCACCACAATCATAACCACCACCTCCATCATGCTCATCACCATCATGACCACCACAATCATGCACCACCTCCACTTCAATGACTATCACCATCACCACCACCAGTATCATCACTTCAATTTCCATCATCACCTCCACCTCCATCACCAACTCCACCGCAATCACCATCACCACAAGCAGCATTCTCACCTCCACTATCACCACCACCTCCAATACCATCACCTCCACCTCAATAACCATCACCACCACCAGCATAATCACCACCACCACCATTATCACCTCAATCACAATCACATCCACCTCCATCATCCTTCCATTTCTAACTGCACATCAATCACCATCACCATCATCACTTCCACTTCCACCATTAACTCCAATACCATCAACTCAACCTCAATCACCATCATCATCACCACCTTAAGCATCATTACCACCACCTCCACTATCACCTCAACCTCCATCACCTCCACCTGCATTACCACCACCTCCATCACCATCACTTCCACCTTTATCACCATCACAATCTCCAACACCGGCATCATCGACTCCACCTCCACCAACACCTCCACCTCATCACCAACACCTCCATCACCATCACCTCCACTATATCCAACTGCACATCAATCACCATCACCATCACCATCATCACCTTCTCATCACCTTCAACCAAATAATCACTATCAGCTACATCACCTTTACCTCCACCATCACCTCCGCCTCCATCACCTCCACTCTCACCACAACTTCCAGCTCCACTTCTGCATCAATCACCAATCCCATCAATGCCCCCAGAATCACCACCTCTATCACCTCCACCCCCACCATCACCACCATTTCCAAATGAACCTGCACATCAATCATCGTCACCACAACCACCATCATTACAACCACCTCCACCATCACCTCCACCTCAATCACCACGACCTCAACCTCAATCACCATCACCACCACGAGCATCATCACCTCAACCTTCACCATCACCACTACCTCCATCACCATTAACATCCCCATCATCACCTCTATCTCAATCACGATCTCCAACTGCACATCAATCACTATCACTATTATCACTTCAACCTTCATCACCCTTTCATTTCCAACTGCACATCAATCACCATCACCACCATCAGCATCATCACCACCACCTTCACTATCTCCTTCATCTCCATCACCTCCACCTCGATTACCACCACCTCCATCACCTCCACTTACACTTCAATCACCATCCCCATCACCACCACCAGCATCGTTACCTCCACCTCCACCTCCACCTCCATCATCATCACCATCATCACCCCCACCCCCGCAATCACCATAACCACCAGCATCACCTCATCAATCACCTCCACCATTTCCAATTGCACGTAAATCACCATAACCATCATCACCTCCACCTTTACCATCAAGTCCATCTCCATTCCCACCATTCCACCTCAATCACCACCACCAGTATCGTCACCCTCACCTTCACCATCACCTTCATTTCCATCACAACCACCCCTATCACCATAACCCCCACCTCCATCACCTCAACCTCAATCCCTTTCACCATCACCACCACCACCTTCATCATCATCATCACCATCATCAGCACCATGATCACCACCTCCCCATCAATCACCATCCCCATCACCACCAACAGCATCATCACCTCAACCTCCACCATCACCTCCACCTATATCACCATCACCTGCACATCCATCACCATCATCATCACTCCCTCAATCACCATTTACAACTGCACACCAATCACCATCACCATCACCATCATCATTGCCACCTCCACCATCACATCTACTTCAATCACCATCACCATCACTACCTACAGAATTATCACCTACACTTCCAACTCCATTACCACCACCTCCATCACCATCACTTCCACCTCAATCACCATCACCTTCAGTACCACCAGCATCATCACCTCGACAATAACCTCCACCTCCATCACCACCACCTCCACCTCAATAAATACCATAAGCATCATCACCACCACCTCAACCGCCATCAACATCACCTCCACCTGAATCACCATCACCATCACCACCACCAACATCATCACCTCGACCTCCATCACAATCACCTCAACCTCCATCACCTCAATCTCATCACTATCACCATCACACTCACCACCTTCATCATCATCAGCAACATCTTCAGCACCTCCATCTCCACCATCACCTTCTTCTGCATCACCTACACCTCAATCACCATCCTTATCACCACCACCAGCATCATCACCTCCACCTCCATCACCACAACCTCCACCTCAATAAATACCACAAGCATCATCACCTCCAACTCCACCATCATCTCAATCACCACCACCTATATCACCATCACTTCCACCTCAATCACCATCACCATCACCACCACCAATATCATCACTTACACATCCACCACCAACATCACCTCCATCATCATTACCTCTATCACAACCACCTCCATCTCCATCACCTCAACCTGATCACTATTACCATCAACATCACCATAATCACCACCTCCACCTCAATCACCATCACCAGTGTCATCAACTCCACCATCACCCAAACCGTACATCACCACCACCTCAACCTCCACACCATCACCTCTATCATCATTTAAAACTGCACATCAATCACCATCACCATCACCATCATCATCTCCATCATAACCTCCACCTCAATCACCTACAGCATCATCACCACCAACATCAATCACCATCACCACCCACATCACCAACTCCATCATCATCAGCAGAATCACCATCACCACCACCTCCACCTCAATCACTATCACCACTAGAATCGCCACCTCAATCAACTCCACAATTTCCAACTGCACATCAATAACCATCACCATCATCGCCTTAACATTCACCATCCCCTCCACCAACATCACCACCACCTTTACCTTAATAACCACAAACAGCATCATCACCTCCACCTCCAAAATCAACTCCACCTCCATCACCTCCATCTCAATCACCACCAACATCACCATCACCAGCAACATCACCTTCACCTCCACCATCACCTCTACTTCCACCTCAATCACCATCTCAATCACCACCACCAGCATCATCACCTGCACCATCAACTCCACCTCCATCACCTACACCATCATCAACTCCACCTCAATCACCATCACCACCAGCACCACTAGCAAAACCACCTCCACCATTTTAAACTGCACATCAATCACCATCACTATCACCATAATCACCTCAACCTTCACCATCACCTTCAACTGCAAAACCACCACCTCCACCTCAATAATCAACACAAGCATTATCACCTCCATCCCAATCACCACCACCTCCACATCTACCTCCATCACCATAACTATCATCACCTCCACCTCAATAACCATTTTCAACAGCAAAATCAATCACCATCACAATCACAATCATGACTTTCAAGTCCACCACCCCTCCACCTCAATCACCATGACCATCACCACCAACAACATTATAACCTTCACCTTCACCTCCATCATCATCTCCACCTTCATTACCATTACCTCCATCACCATCAACTCCACCTTAATCACAATCACCACCAACAGCATCATCACCTCCACCTCCACAATCGCCTGCACCTCAATCACCACCACCTTCATCACCATTACCTCCATCTACATCACCTAAACCATTTCCAACTGCATATCAGTTACCATCACCATTACCATCGTCACCTCTATCTGAACAATTAACTCAACCTCCATCACCACCACCTCCACCTCAATCACCATCACCATAGCCATCATCACCTACACCACTATTACCATCATCACTTAGCCTTAATCACCATCATCATTTCGACCTCTATCACCACGACCTCCACCTCAATCACTATCCACATCATTACCTCCACCTCCAATATCACCTCCACTCCCATCACCCCCACCTCCACCTCAATCTGCACCCTCACCACTATTTCCAACTCCACCTCAACATCAATCACTATCACCTCCACCATCACCGCCACCTTCATCACCACCTATATTACCTTCACCTCCACCATCACCACCATTTCCAACTCCACCTCCACATCAATCACCATAATCACAACCACCATCATCACCACCACCCACATCACCACCTCCACCATCACCACCATCATTACCACCACCTCAATCACCATTTACAAATGCATATGTATCACCATCACCATCACCATCATCATTTCCATCTCCACCTTTACATCCATCTCATTCACAATCACCACCACGAGCATTATCACCACCATCATCACCTCCACCTCAATCACCATCACCATCACCACCATCAGCAGCATCATCACCTTCACACAAACAGCATTATCACCTCCACCTCTACCATCACCTCCACCTCAATCACCACCACCTCCATCACCATCACCATCATCACCACCATATCCACGATAACCTCCACCTCTATTACCACCAACTCCACCTCAATCACTATCGTCATTAACATCATCATCATCATCACCAACACCACCATCACATCCACCACCCACATCACCACCTCCAACTCCATCATCACCACCACCTCCACCTCCTTCACCATCATCATCATCACCTTCCCCGCAATCACCATTTCCAACAGCACATCAATCACCACCCTCACCTTCATCACCACCACCAAATCAATCACCAACACTATCACCATCGTCACCTACACCACAATAAACTCTACCACAAACACGAACAGAACCTCCAACTCAATCACCATCACCATCATCACCTCCACCATCACCTCCAACCTCATCACCTCCACCGCAATCACCATACCCATCACCACTACCAGCATCATCACCTCCACCATCACCTTCAACTCCATCACCTACACCATCATCACATCCAACACAAGAACCATCACCACAAGAATCACCACGTTCATCACTTCCGCCATTTCCAACTACAAATCAATCACCATCACCATCACAATCATCACCTCCACCTCAATCACCACCTCCAGCATCATAACTTACACCTCCACCATCACCTCCATCACCACCACCTCCATCACCATCACCTCCACCTCAATCACCACCGCCACCACCAGCATCATCACCTCCACCTCCACCATCTCGTCCACCTCTATCACCACTACCTCCATCAGTATATCCCCCGCAACCATCCCCTCAACCTCAATCACTAACACCATCCCATCCACCACCTTAATCACCACTACCATCATTATCAGCACCATCAACACCATTACCACCTCCACCTCAATCACCATCACCATCTAAACATTCAGAATCATCACCTCCACCTCCATCATCACCTCCAACCACATCACCACCACCTCCACTTCCACCTCCATCACCATCACCATCACCAGCATCACCTCAACCTCACTAACAATTTACAACTGCATATCAATCACCATCACCATCATCACTTCCAACTCCACCATCACCTCCACCTCAATCACAGCACCATTACCACCAGCAGCATTATCACCTTTACCTTCACCACCACCTCCACCTCAATCACAACCACCTCAATCGCCATCACCTCCACATTAATCACCATCCTCATCATCACCATCATCATCATCTCTACCTCCAACTTCCATCACCATCACCTCCACCTCCATCACCTAAAAATGTTCCAACTGAATATCAATCACCATCACCATCACCATCGTCACCTCCACCTCACACAATCATTACCTCAACCTCCATCACCATCACATCACAATCATCACTTCCACATCCACTATCACCTCCACCTCAATCACCACCATCACCTCAATCACCATCACCCCCACCTCCATCACCACCACCTCCACCACAATCACTATCACCATCAACATCATCACCTCCACCACCATCACCTCCATACCCATCACCATCATCGCCTCAACCTCAATCACCATCATCACCTCCACTTCCACCATCACCTCCACACCCATCACCTACACCATCATCGACTCCACCTCAATCACCAACACCACCAGCATCACCATCTTAATCACATCCACCATTTTAAACTGCACTGAAATCACCATCACCTCTACATCCATCACCACCACTTTCACCTAAATAACCATCACTATCAACATCATCATCTTCACCTCAATTACCATCGCGATCATCACCTCCACCTCCACCATCATTTCCTTCTCCATCAACTCCTCCTCAATCACCATCACCACCAGCATCACCACCTTCATCACCTCCACCATTTCCAACTGCACATAGATCACCATCAACATAATCACCTCCACCTCTACCACCACCACCTCCATCACCATCACCTCAACCTCCATTTCCAGCTGCAAATCAATTACCATCACCATCATCACTTTCAATACCACCAAAACCTCCACTTCAATTACTACCACCTCAATCACAAATACCATCATCATCATCATCTCCTCCTCCACCACAATAACCACCAACACCTCAATTACCATCACCATCTACTTTATCATCTCCACCACCATCACCTCCACCACCATCACAATCATCACTTCCACCGTCACCATCACTACCACCTCAATCACCATTTTCAAGTACACATTAACCACCATCACCATCACCATCATCACTTCCACCTCCACCATTACCTCCACCTCAATAACAATCACCACCACCAGCATTATCACCTTCTCCTCCACCATCACCACCAACTCCATCACCACCACCTCCATCACCATCACCTACATCTCAATCACCTCAACCATTTTCAACTGCACATCAATCACCATAACCATCACCACAATTACCACCACCTCCACATCACCACCTCCACCTAAATCAACAACACACCAACATCATCACCTCCACCACCATCACGTCTACCTTCATCATCATCACCATCATCACCTTCACCTCCACCATCATCATCTCCACATCAATCACCACCACCTCCACCTCAATAACCATCACCATCAACATCATCACCTCCACCACAATCACCTCCACCTCCATCACCATCATCGCCATCACCATAATCACTTACACATCTACCATCAACTCCACATCAATCACCACTACCTCCACCTCAATAACCATCATCATCAACATTATCACCTCCACCACCATCACCTCTAACAACATCACCACCAGCTCAATCACCATCACCACCACCAGCATTATCATCTCCACCATCACCTCCACCTCCATCACCTTGACCATCACTACCTAAACCTCAGTCACCATCACCATAATCACCTACACATTCAACATCACCTCCTACTTCATAACCACCACCTCCACCTCAATAAACACGACAGGCATTATCAACTCCACCTCAACCATCACCTCCGTCACCACAACCTCCACCTCCATCACCTCAACTTCATTCACTATCACCATCACAATACCACCTTCATCACCACCATCATCAGCAGCAGCACCATCACCATCATCACCACTTCCACCTCAATCTCCATCACAAGTATCAACAACTCCGTCATCACCTCCACCTCAATTACCACCACCTTCACCTCCATCAACATCAACTCAATTACCGACTCCAACTGCACATCAATCACCATCACCATCACTTCCACCTCCACCTCAATCATCATCACCATCCCCCCACCAGCATGATCACCTCAAACTCCATCATCACCTCTACCTCCATCACCACCACCATCGTCACCTCCACCTTAATAACCATCACCCGCATCAACAACTCTACCAGCACCTCCACCTCCATCACCACCACCTCCATCAACATCACCTCAATTACCGACTCCAACTGCACATCAATCATCATCACCATCACCACCACCAGCACTATTGCCTCAAACTCCACCATCACCTCTATCTCCATCACCACCACTATCATCACCTCCATGTCAATCACCATCAACAACAGCATCACCACCTCCATCATCTCCATCATTTTTAACTGCACATCAATCACCTTTCCAATCACCATCATCACCTCGACCTTAACCATCACCGACACCTACATCACCACCACCTCCTTCTCAATCACCATCACCAGCATCATCACTTCACCCCTATCACCACCACCTCCATCACCATCACCTTCACCTCAATCACCATCACCATCATCACCTCAACCTCCTACATCACCTCCACCACCATCACCATCACCATCGTGCTCATCACCATCATGATCATCACCACCACTTCCGTGCTTATTACCATCATGCCCATCACCATTCATCACCGTGCTCACCACCATCATGACCATCACCATCCACCACCTTGCCCATCGCCATCATCAACACCACCAATTAAATTTTTCATCACCATCATACTATGACAATTACATTTTGACCATCATAACCATTATCTCCACCTTCTTGCTCATCACCATTTTGACCATGACTATCCGCCATCTACCTCATCACCATCTTGACCATCTCTATCCACAACCTTGCTCATCACAATCATGACCATCACCATCCACCACATTTGTCATGCCCATCATGACCATAAACACCACCACCTTGCACATCATTATCATGATCATCACATTATGACCATCACCATCAACCACCTTTATCATCATCAGCATGACCATCAACACCAATACCTTGCTTACCACCATCATGACCAACACCATCCACCACAATGTTCATCATCATCATCAAGACCATCACCATCCACCATCATGCTTATCACCATCATGACAACCTGCACCTTGCTTATCACCATCATGACCATCACCATCAATCACCGTGCTTATCACCATCATGACCACCACCCCGACTACCACCACCGGGCTCATCACCATCATAACAATCACCATCTATCACCGTGCTCATCATTATCATGACCAACACCAACACCCCCACCACCATCATCACCGTGCTTATCAACATCATGACCATCATCGCCACCTCCACCACCACCCACCACCAACACCACCGTGCTCATCACCATCATGACCATCGCAATCCACCACCGTGCTCATTATCAGCATAACCACTACCACCACAATTCTCGTCACCATCATCACCAATACCACATCCACCGTGCTCACCACCATCATAATCATCACCATCCACCACCATTCTCATCACCATCGTGACCACTACCATCCATCACCTTGTTCATCGCCATAATGACCATCACCATTCACAACCGTGCTCATCACAATCAAAACACCTGCAACGTGCGCATCACCATCATGTACATTTCCACCGTGCTCAAAACTATCATGACCAACACCACCACCACCGTGCTCATCGCCATCATGACCAATAACACTAAAACCGTGCTTATATTCACTATGATAACCTCCTTCAATCACCGTGCTTATCACCATCATGACAATCACCACCCCTATCACCACCGTACTCATCATCATCATAGCCATCACAATACACCAGCCTTGCTCATCACCATCATGACCACCACCACCACCAACGAACTCCCCGCCATTATGACCAACACCATCAACACCGTGCTCATTTCCATCACGACCACAACCATCCACCACTTTGCTCATTACCGTCATATCATCACTATCTACCACCTTGCCCATCATCATCTTGACCATTACTATCCACCACCGTGTTCATCACCATCATGACGACCATAATCCGCCACCATGCTCATCACCATCATGTCAAACACAATCCTCCACCATGCTTATCACCATCATGACCACCATCATCTACAACTATGCTCATCGCCATCATACTATCACTACCAACCACCTTGGTCATCACCATCATGACCATGACTTACCACCACCGTGTTCATCATCATCATCATGACGACCACAATCCGCCACCATGCTCATTAACATCATGTCCAACACAATCCTCCACCATGCTCATCACCATCATGACCACCATCATCTACAACTATGCTCATCACCATCATACTATCACTATCAACCACCTTGGTCATCACCATCATGACCATGACTTATCACCACCGTGTTCATCATCATCATCATGACGACCACAATCCGCCACCATGCTCATTAACATCATGTCCAACACAATCCTCCACCATGCTCATCACCATCATGACCACCATCATCTACAACTATGCTCATCACCATCATACTATCACTATCAACCACCTTGGTCATCACCATCATGACCATGACTTACCACCACCGTGTTCATCATCATCATGACGACCACAATCCGCCACCATGCTCATTAACATCATGTCCAACACAATCCTCCACCATGCTCATCACCATCATGACCACCATCATCTACAACTATGCTCATCACCATCATACTATCACTATCAACCACCTTGGTCATCACCATCATGACCATGACTTATCACCACCGTGTTCATCATCATCATCATGACGACCACAATCCGCCACCATGCTCATTAACATCATGTCCAACACAATCCTCCACCATGCTCATCACCATCATGACCACCATCATCTACAACTATGCTCATCACCATCATACTATCACTATCAACCACCTTGGTCATCACCATCATGACCATGACTTACCACCACCGTGTTCATCATCATCATGACGACCACAATCCGCCACCATGCTCATTAACATCATGTCCAACACAATCCTCCACCATGCTCATCACCATCATGACCACCATCATCTACAACTATGCTCATCACCATCATACTATCACTATCAACCACCTTGGTCATCACCATCATGACCATGACTATTCATCAAATTGCTCAACACCATCATTCCGTGTTCATCACAAGCCACCACCGTGCTCAACGACATCATGACCACCTGTATTGTGCTAATCACCATCTTGACAATAACCATCCACCATCGTGTTTATCACCATCAAGACCACTACCACCACCATTTCCACCGTGCTCATTACCATCATAACCGTCACCATCCACAACCTTGCTCATCACCATCATGACCATCACTATCCACCACCTTGCTTATCACCATTATGACCTCCAACATCCACTTCCATGCTCATCACCATCATAACACTACTATCCAGCCTCTTTTTCATAACCATAATGATCATGAATATCCACCACCTTGCTCATTACCATCATATTATCACCATCCACCACCTTGCTCATCGCCATCATGACCATCACTATCCACAACCTTGCTTATGACCATCATAATCACCACCATCCACCTCCATGCTCATCACGATCATAACATAACTGTCCACCATCATGCTCATAACCATCATGACCTCCAACATCCACCACCGTGCTCATCACCATCATGCCCAACACTATCCACCACCTTGCTCATTACCATCATGACCATCACTATCCACCACCTTGCTTATCACCATCATGACCTCCAACATCCAACTCCATGCTTATCACCATCATAACATTACTATCCACAATCTTTCTCATCACCATAATGATCATGAATATCCACCACCTTGCTCATTACCATCATATTATCACCATCCACCACCTTGCTCATCGCCATCATGACCATCACTATACACAACCATGCTCATCACCATCATAACCATCACTATCCACCACCTTGCTCATCAGCATCACAAACTCTACCATCCACCACCTTACTCATCACAATTATGACCTTTCCCTTCACCATCACTCTCCAAATTCATGCTCATCACCATAATGACAATGAAATTGAACATCAGTATCTGCCAACACTCTCATTATCATCAAAACCATCACTATACACAATCTTGCTCCTCACTATCATGACCGTCACCATCCACCACCTTGCTCATCACCATCATGACCACCACCATCCACCACAATGCTCATCACCATCATTCCATCACTATCCACCATCTTGCTCATTAACATTATGATCATAACTATTCACCACCTTGATCATCACCATCACAATCCACCACCGTGCTCACCAGCATCATGACCATCACCATCCATCACCCAGCTCACCACCATCATGACCATTACCATCCACTACCTTTCTCATCACCATCATGCCATAATACCATCCACCACCTTGCACATCACCATCATGACCACTACTATGCACCAACGTACTCATCAGCATAATGACCATCACCACCACCATGCTTATCACCATATTGACCACCATCGAGCTTATCACCATCATGACCTTAACCATCAATCACCGTGCTCACCACCATTATGACCATCACCGTCCACCACCTTGCACACCACCATTGTGACCTCCACCATCAACCACCGTGATCGTCACCAAAATGACCATCACCATCCGCCACTATGCTTATCACCAACATGTCCAACACCATCCACCACCATGCTCATCACAATCATGACCATCATCATCAACAACCATGCTCATCACCATCATATTATCACTATCAACCACCTTGCTCATCGCCATCATAACATAACATAACTGTCCACAACCTTGCTCATCACCATCATGACCATTATCATCCACCACCTTGCTCATCATCATCATAAACACTACCATCCAATACCTTGCTCATTACCATCATGACCTTTACTATTGACCATCTTGTCCTTCATCATCACTCTCCAAATTCTTGCGTATCACCATAATGACAATCACATTTTGAACATCACTGTCCGACTTTTCGCTCATCATCATCATTACCATCACTATCCACAATCTTGTTCATCACCATCATGACTACAACTATACACCACATTGATCATCACCATCATGATCGTCACTATCCACCACTCTGCTCATCACCATCATGACCAGTACCATCCACCACCACGCTCATCACCATAATACCATCACAATCCACCATCTGGCTCACCAACATCATGATCATGACTATCCACCACCTTGCTCATCACCATCATGACCATCACCATCCACCACCATGCTCATCACCATCATGACCACCAACACCACCAAGCTCATAACCATCATGACTATCGTTCTCACCACAATCATGACCATCACCACCCACCATTGTGATCACCACCATCTTGACCACTACCATCACTTCTATGGTTATCACAATCATGACCACAACCACAATTACCATCGTGCTCACCACCATCATGACCACAATCACCTTCACCATCGTGCTCACCACCATCACCACCACCGCCACCATCACCATCGTACTCACCACCATCAGCACATCCACCACAACCACAACCGTGCTTACCACCATAAGCACATCCACCACCAACACCACCACCGTGCTTACCACAATCAGCACATCCACCACCACCACTACTGTGCTTACCACCATCAGCACATCCGCCGCCACCACAATCGTGCTTACCACCATCAGCACATATACCACAACCACCGTGCTTATCACCATAAGCACATCCACCACCGCCACCACCACCATCGTGCTTACCACCATCAGCACATATACCACAACCACCGTGCTAACCGCCATTAGCACATCCACCATCAACACCTATACTCACCACCATCAGCACATATATCACCACCACCATGCTTACCACCATAAGCACATCCGCCATCACCACCACCACAGTGCTCACCACCATCAGCACATCCACCATCACCTCAAGTGCTCACCACCATCAGCACATCCACCATCACCACCACCACCACCACTGTGCTTACCACCATCTGCACATCCACCACCACCACCTTGCTTTCCACCATCAGCACATCCACCACCACCACCAGCACCACCACCACAGTGCTATCCACCATAAGCACATCCACCACCACTACCGTGCTCACCACCATCATCAAATCCACCACCACCACTGTGCTCACCACCATCAGCACATCTACCACCACCACAGCGCTTTCCACCATCAGCACATCCACCAACACCACCACCACCACAGTGCTATCCACCATCAGCACATCCACCACCACTACCGTGCTCACCACCATCATCAAATCCACCACCACCACTGTGCTCACCACCATCAGCACATCTACCAACACAATCACCGTGCTCACCACCATCAGCTTATCCACCATCACCTCCACCACCGTGCTCACCACCATCAGCACAGCCACCAACACTACCGTGCTTACCGCCATCAGCACATCCACCACCACAACCACCACCACCATCGTGCTACCCACCATCAGCACATCCACCACCACCACCACCACCGTGCTCACCACCATCAGCACATCCAACACCACCACCGTGCTCACCACCATCAGTCACTGAAACATGGAACCGATGCAGTCACATATTGCAATAAAACTCTTATACATAATTCAAATAAATATCAAAATTAATGAAGCAAATATCAAATATATTTATAAACAGGCTTATATTTAACGAATAGTGTTTAAAATTAATTTAAAATATGATAACACTAATATATCTACATTGCTGTAAACTGTTTTTCATTTCTTGATTCATGAGTCTTTCCTACTAGTCTATTATAAGCCACGTGCAAAATTATACATATGAAGCCTCAATATTGTTCAACTTTTTAAATAAAGGTAGTATATAGGAATATACACGAATATAAAAAATAAACCTTTTCTGATACCCATGTTTGGTTAAGAAAATCTTGGGAAAGATGCTGGTGCCTTTTAGCATTTTC
This sequence comes from Mya arenaria, assembly GCF_026914265.1. NCBI lineage: Eukaryota > Metazoa > Mollusca > Bivalvia > Myida > Myidae > Mya > Mya arenaria. Next base: position 40,456,013 of record NC_069131.1, read on the forward strand.
ACTATAAGATTTAAAAAACCATCAGAAAATGCCATTTTTAGCTTTCGTGTTTTTCTTAAAAAATAAATCAGATTTGTTAATTCAAAGAACATTTTAGAAAATAAATAAAAAAATGTTGATTTAATAATAAAGAATTGAAAATTATGTCTATAAATTTTAGACAAAAAATAATAAGCTCATGAAGAAGATTATTTCAATGGTGGCTGTTTTTTTTCTATTTAAAATAACAAAATTGATCCGACATTTCTCCACAATTTAAAATGCATTATAGATGATTTCTACTTTTCTACAATTTTAATACAAAGGAGTGAGCACAAAATACATATCTTTGTTATTGATGTTGTCCACAGCCTAGTTTGCGAACAAGACTGCCAATGTAGCCCCATCACAACTATCTCCACCGTCATGACAACCACCACCACAACCACCATCATGCCAATGTCTCCCGGTGTCCACCAATCTAAATGAAACAGCTAAGGAACTATGGACAAGGCACTTCAAGAGCTTCAAAGGTAAGCTTAGGGATATTCATTATCCATATCATCATCACCATCATCATCATCTCCATCTTCATCTTCCTCACCGACATCATAGTTGACCACAACAAAAAACATTAGGACAACTACTACAATCATCATTGTCATCACCATCACCACTATCATCACCTCCACCATCACCAACACCACCACCACCATCACCACTAAAACCATCACCATCACCACTACAATCACAGCCACCACCACCATCATGCCAATGTCTCCCGGTGTCCACCAATCTAAATGAAACAGCTAAGGAGCTATGGACAAGACAAGAGCTTCAAAGGTAAGCTTAGGGATATTCAGTATCATCATCGCCATCATCATCATCATCTTCATCTTCATCTTCATCACCGACATCATAGTTGACCACAACAAAAAAACATTATGACAACCACTACAATCATCATTGTCATCACCATCACCACTATCATCACCTCCACCATCACTACCACCACCACCACCACCACCATCACCACCATCACCACTAAAACCATCACCATCACCACCACCATCATCACAACCACCACCACAACCATCACTACCATCGTCATCATCATCATCATCATCATCATCATCATCATCATCATCATCATCATCATCATCATCATCATCATCATCATCATCATCATCATCATCATCATCATCATCAACACCATAGTTGACCACAACAAAAAACATTATGACAACCACTACAATCATCATTGTCATCACCATCACCACTATCATCACCTCCACCATCACCACCACCACCACCACCACCACCACCACAACCACCATCACCACTAAAACCATCACCATCACCACCACCATCACCACCACCACCATCACTACCATCGCCAACATCATCATCATCATCATCATCATCATCATCATCATCATCATCATCATCATCATCATCATCATCATCATCATCATCATCCACCACAACCATCACCAACAACATCACCATAACCACAACCACCAGCACCATTATCACCACCACCATCAACACAACCACCAGAATAATCACCACCACCATCACCATAACCACCACCATCATCAACACAAATACCAGCTCCACCACCACCGCCATCATTATCACCACAACCACCATCATCACCACCAACACCACCACCATCATAAATCACCACAACCACCATCACCACCACCAACACCACCATCACCACCACCACCACCATCACCACCACCACCATCACAGTATCCACCACCATGACTACCACCACCATCATTATCACCACCACAACCATCAACACCACCACCATCATCATCACCACCACCATCACCACCACCATCCCCACCATCACCATAACCAACACCATCATCACCACCACCACCACCACCATCACCACAACTACCACAACCACAATCACCATAACCAACACCATCATCACCACCACCACCACTACCACCACCACCATCACCATCACCACAACCACGACCACCACCACCACCACCACCATCTCCACCACCATCACCACCACCAATATCACAATAACCACCACCATGACCACCACTACCACCACCACCATCATCATCACCACAACCACCATCACCTTCAACATCATCATCATCATCATCATCATCATCATCATCATCATCATCAACAATATCATCAACATCATCATCATATCATCCCCATCATCATCATCATCATCATCATCATCATCATCATCATCATCATCATCATCATCATCATCCATTACATACTTAACCCTTGTACACTGACTATGCATTTTTGTCTTCAATTCTAGCATTATCTATATATTTACCTTAAGATGCTAAGTTTCATACACTTTGATCGCCCGCTTCAATCCAGCTCTCAAGCTAAGAACCGTCATCAGTGAGTTGTCGCCCATAACCAACTCAATTGCATGTGTCATCACTTCGTTTGGACTTTGGACACTTCCAGTACAGTGGACACTGAAACATTGAACTGATCATGCAGTAAATTTTTTAAATAAGAGTTTATATATGTAAAATTAAAACAAGTAGCTGAATAAAATGAACACATATTAAACATATTTAGTGTTAATTAACTAATATTATTCAATAGTAATAAAAATAAACGGCTAGATAACTATAACAAGAACCACCATTGCACACTTAAATTTATATATACATAACTTTTACGACACCGTTCACCTAGTGCCAACAATACATTTAAATAGAATAAATTAACACTTTCTAAAATGTTGATATAGATTTTACGGGACCTGCTGACACAATACAAACCAAAACAAGATCAATCGTTTTCATGTACATATATTGTTATGCGATGATTGGCGATCCGAACAGAGCCGAAGATGTTGTGTTCATCACTATATTTTGTTTTCACTTGTTCATTAAAGATATTCATGCGCATTGTTTATATATTTAAAAGTGTGACAAGAGAGGGAGGCTGACATCATAAGAGTGCGAGATCGTGATTGAAAGAAAAATCGGCAAACAAGGGTTGATGGTTTTGCTGTGGGCCACAGATCGTGTGAAATATTGTAACTAAATAATCAGTCCAGGGTGTGGAGAAGGCGAACCATCCTGCCGAACACCACCATGACTGAGTGAGAGATGCCGCACCCATTCCATGAAACAACATTGTTGCATGGTGAGAGAATCATCAATGTTACTAAAATACACTTACTTTACAGGTGCACCTGTATGTTATTAAGCTTTGCATCTCTTTATTCATGAATATGTTCTGTTCTAGATATATTTTTAAACTCTAAAATGTAGGTGCACCTATTTCATAAATACAATTGCACCCGTACGAAATTTTCAGCAGGAATCCGGCCAGAATTTGGCAGGAAAGTGGCAGGAATATCATATTTACGCTCGTAATCTGGCAGTAATTTATGTGTGGGCAGGAAAGTTATGTACCTGGACTGGAACCTCATTCATTTACGTACGGAAAATATACAATATATTACAAAATTATGGTTGGAAACTGATTCTGGCCGTAATTTCGAACTTAGAATTTTTCTGAAATACTTTTCACTGCTAAAACAAACTAAGATTTACATGACACACGTAAAGTTCTTTTTTCTGGCCGTAAATAGGGACTTCCATTTTTTTCTAAATGACTTTTTATGTTTAATGGTGCATCATCAGAATTTTATTTTATTTTTATTTTTATTATTATTATTAATATTATTGGTAATATTATTTATTTATTATCATTATTTATTATTATTATTATTATTATTATTATTATTATTATTATTATTATTAATATTATTATTATTTTTGTTATTATTATTATTGTTCTGATTATTATTATTTTATTTATTATTATAATTATTATTATTATTATTATTATTATAATGTTTTTATTATTATTATTATTATTATTATTGTTGTTATTATTATTATTATTATTCATATTATTCATATTATTCATATTATTATTATTATTATTATTATTATTATTATTATTATTATTATTATTATTATTATTAAATTTTCATTTCATAAGTTTAAGAATGCACAAAAAGATAAACATACATTCTTACATATTAATGTTAATTGTTCTTCCTTACACACTAGACACTTTTCTAAAGCAAAACTTAAACATAAATGCGCTCTGTAATAGTTTATTGACCAAGCTATTCCTCACAGTACACATTGCTTGGGCTTATCAGCTTATCTAAGCTCAGGCAGAAAATTTCAGTGAGTATGCAGAGAATCAGGGCCCAGTAGCCTAACAGAGCAGTGGATTTCAAATGTTCAGGCGGTTTTCTTGATGTAAACATGCAGCCATGGTGATTTAACCTTCTGAAGATTCCTATTGATTTGCTGGATCTCTCATGGTTCAAAATGTATCTTAAATTATATGTCATTCATTTTATCCTATTTGTTACATAATTATGAGTCTTTTAAAAGGTTATGCTATAGATAAGTAAAATAATGCTATTCCCCTCACTGTGAGTCCATGACACATGGTATTTCAGATCGTATGTGTATACAAGAAAACATGGTCATAACTTTTGTATGTGGAAAAGGCAAATGTTTGAATTGAGTGTATCATTAAGTCATATAAATGTACATGCATGATACATTGAAAACTAAAAATTAAAGTATATAACTAATTTAAATAACTATTAACTTGAGAAGTTGTAAGTGACAAGTCTGACGGTAAAATTGTGTGTTTTAATTATGTTTTCTGTATATGTATGTTATTCTTTGTTAAAATGCTTGTAGATGGCTTAATATTCAATGGTGAGGGAGAAAACAAGATCAGTAACAGTTGGAGCATATAAAGCAGACCTTACCCTCATAGAAGGTTTGTGAAGGATTGTATTTATACAGAAAGAAGTATATCTATATTGAATTTAGGGTCTTATAGTTTTAAAGCAGTATTGTTACTCATGTAAAAACAACAACATCACATTTGTGATGAGTAACATTTTTATGTAGCGGGTAATTAAAATGCAGACTATGTTGATTTGAATGTTTGCATTTGTGTGTTTTGTTGCATGTTTCTTGCGATTGCCCAGAGCCATAAAACAGGGTTTGACTGCTGGGCATGTCCTTGTTAACATATCCACCAATCTGTATAAGTCCCGGTGGCTGTGTGGACTAGTCGGCTGTTTTCTAATATTTTCTTGACTTAACCGGCATGTTTCAGATGCATTACCAGGAAAACTTATTTTTGGTCCAAAATCATGAGCAAGTCACTTTTAGCTGTGAGGATGATAAAATGTGCTTGAGAATGTATAAATTGGTTAAAAATGATGCGTTTTGATACTAGTGGTAAAAGAATTTTACATGATATTAAATTTTACTGATGATTGGGTGACGTCATAGTTGCTGGACATAATTCATTTGGATCTGACTGGCCCTGGGCTTTAGGGCTGAAGCCCCCCCCCCCCACGGCGCTGGGCTCAAAGATATGCTTAGGGGAGGGCTGGTCTTTTTCCTGACAAATGCAGGGCTGATTTGACCATTTTCTTGCAGTGTATTCTCTTATCACTAGATCAATACATCATGGTTTGTGACAGTCATCTGGTCAGTAGGCCACTAATCCCTTCCCGGGGGGGGGGGCAATTAACGTTGTCTAGAATACTGTGACATTGTTAAAATTCAAATTAACCTTCTGAACAATTAAGTGTATTCGCAAAGGATATAGTTTTAAACTGAATGAGTTAATGAATGAGCTAATGAAAGCATAATTGAAGTACATTCTTGTTCTGATTTTGTTGTGAACTGTTAAACTGCTTAATTGTGAATATATTCCAAGTTTACAACATATATATATATTATATTTTGATATCAATGACTCATGTTTTGTTGAATAATCTATGTTGTTGTTGTTCTTTAAATGTTATAGATGTATTGTTGTTGAATGTTTATTATATAGTTTAAGGTCTCATACTTTAGATAATTAAATATGTTCATACTTTCTGCAGGCATTGTTATATTCAATGATGAAATGGTGCTAACAACGTCAGCTACAGGGAATTTATATTTATTTCAAACTGCTGTGAGGGTCAAACCATATTTTCGGGGTTATTTGCAGAACCTTGACATCTAAAATATTCACAATGCTGTTTTACATATTAAAATAGTAAAGTACAGGTTGATTGCCAGATAACTGTGATCAATAATTTTCAAGTTAAGGTTTGTTTAACTTGTTATGTTTAAAGTTGGAATCATTATTTTGTTCTGTAACTGCTTGTATGATATTCAGTATTTAAGCTAAATAAGTATATTTATTGAGTTTGTAATTATGTGTTTTCTCAAACATTAAAATATTAAATTTGCTTTGCATTGCCTTAAGCTGACTTGTGATGCACCTTAATGATCTAATTGATCGTAGTCATAGTATGTCATATCAAATCAATGTTGCCTTTTACACTTGTTTATTTAAGAACCAAGAGGGCCCTGAAGGCCCTGTATCCAATTCAAGGTTTTCTATGATTTGACCTAGTGCCCTGGTTTTTGACCTCTAATTACCCAGTTTCAAACTCTACCTAAAGATCATCAAGAATAACATTCTGATTAAGGGTCATGATCATATGGTCATAAATCGTCCACGATTTTATTGAGAGTAACATTCTGACAAAGTTTCATTAAAATTCTGACCAAGTTGTGACCTCTAGAGTGTTAACAGTCAAATTATGGACGACGGACGACGACGGACACAGGGCGATCACAATAGCTCACCTTGAGCACTTCGTTCATTAGCAGTTTCTGTAGTTGATAACATACTTAGAGCCCGTCTAAGGCAGTGCCTTATTTCATATTATCATACTGTGTGAAAACTTGCCCCCTTAACGATTTTTGTATCAAGCTGTGGGGCAGCTGTTTCAGCTGAACTAATTCTACTGAATTATGAGCGAATATTCAACTACTTCACGTTAAAAAGTTAGCAACGAAGTAGTTCATCATATTAAAAAACTCAAACCAAGTCTTGAACAATCGACCCATTGTTCAATCATTTATTTCATATAAAAAGCTAACCTTAATTATCCACCATTGTGCCACCAATGATGTGTTTCTGGTTGCGTCTCTTCAGCCAACTCTGTTGGAAAGGTTTCACTTTCGGTTAGATGGAGCGACACTTCCGGTACCGTTTGCGCTGAAACATTGAACCTATATATGTATATTATGTATATTACCTTGAGCACTTCGTGCTCTTGTGAGCTAAACATAGAGAAGAAATAAAAAAAGACTTCTTCTCATCTCCCTCATTGGCGAAAGAGATTGTTTGCGCACACACACAAAAAAAACTCTTGATCTTATGATAAAGGTAACACACTTGTGGACATTTTGCTTTTTGCCGTTTGACAACAATTGAAAGCAAAAAATAGCAGCATCAAACCAGTAGAAACAGTTCGGGATATTCGTACAAATCATTAAAATTACCAGCAAGCGAAGTGCAAGGAAAACACACAACATACCTGCAATCCCGAATACAACCATTACGAAACGTCCATCTTGTCCCGGTTCCCACCTTCACCTGACCAATTTAAATGCAAGGCTGAATTTATCGCTCCATGCATTCACACCTATTCGACACATGTCCAGGGGCTAGAATGCATATTATTATAAACTAGTGTCTATTTTGCTTCAAAACTTTCACTAAGAGTGTGGACGCGCTGGTCATGCACGGATTTCATGAATTATATATAGGGCCCGTGACCCCCCCCCCCCCTCCAGCGGGCCGGCTAGTAATGTTTTTTGGGGGCACATCTTTATTGATTTAACTGTACAAATACGTTGTTTTGTCACAATTTAAATTGTATGTAACCATTTGAACAAATAAACAACCTGTTTATCAAGAATAATATAGTATACGAAACGAAAAAGTATTTTGAAAAATGACATCGGGCCCCGAGCATTCGATAAAAAAGAATCGGCGCCCTTTTGGGGATTTGTTGTCAAGTTGTTTTTATTTCAGTTAACTTATGCTACGTTTACACTATGTTCCAGGTACCACCGTCGAGAAAACGGGATAAACGTGAGACAGCGCGGGGGAACGAGATATGCAAACGTGACAGACCGTTATTGCCGTGCATGCCGGGCCAAAATTTTAAACTGTCAAAACATTTGCCACGGCAGCCACGGTGAGGATGATACACGTAGTAGGTCGTAGTAAAACGGGGTTAACGTAATGACACGTGGCAGTACGTGACAGTACGTGACAGTACGTAATAGGCCGTTACACAACTTATAAATCGTCCGTAGGGGGGCGGGAATCATATGTAACCCCCGGCATCTGAAGTTCCTTCCCAGTTTTGTCACGTTGTGCTTCGTTTTGTCACGGTTTTCACGGCAAGCTAGGGTGAACGATAGCCGTTTCGTTACGTTTCATTTGCGGTGAAAACACAAAATCTTCTTCATCTTGGGAATTCATGTTTACTTGTCGAAGTATTCTTATACAGTGATACAGTGATTGCTGTTGTTTGCGGGATTTTATTTATACCGTGGACACAAACGTAATCCAAAGTTCTGCGGTGTTCGCGTTCGATAGGAAGCCTTGACAAAACGTGGAAAACGCATCAGACCTGGATAAAGACGTGAACAACGTGAGGGATCCCATCAGAACGTATCGGCCCAGGACGCAACGTACATGCATCCCTGGTAGACCGCGCCCGGACCGTAGTGCGCCTCGGACGAACCACTTTTTCGCCCCTACGGCTTGTCACGGTTACCTTGATAAAACGTGAGGAAACATAGCACAACCTAACAAAACTTGTTTATGGAGACAAAAATGGCCAAAATCACACGGCGCAATACGTTTCTGGCAAACGGGGCTGCCGTGGCCACCGAAAACATAGTGTAAACGTAGTATTAAATTTATAACAATGACATCCGAAGTACTGCAGTATCGTTGAGTGCAATCAATATGATGTAGTGTATGTTTATATAGCACTAATTTTTAAGCTTAACTACGTGTGTCTGAGGTGGACGAGTGTTTAACGACTTAACCTGTTAATCCGTCGACCCTGGTTCGATTCCCAAAAACGGCTAGATACCTTTATTGTATATTGAAAGGTTTATCTCGGTTAATGATATCTTTTAAATTCAGTTTATCTGCCTAAAATTATTGACAGTGAAGACAAATGTTAATTCCATGTCACTATATGATTAAAATAATGCATTCTAAAAAGTTTGATATGTTTATAATTAGTTGTGCCCTCCCCCATTGAGAAAGTCCTAGATCCACCGCTGGCCTGTTTTATATTTTAATACACCATTCCCTTTTTGTGTGCAATAACTTCATATTAATTAGTTGAATCCGTTTAGTTGCAGCGTGTAATGTGGACCATTGGCAGAATGTAATGTGGACCATTGGCAGAATGTAATGTGGACCATTGGCAGAAACATGTATAGTCTCGTTACCGTATCAATTGTAACTTTCTCGATACCAAATTTAGATAGTTCTCAAGATACCGCTACCAGAGTCTTGTATACCCGACCTCCTCCAGGGGGATTGACTTCGAAGCAAGTGATTAAGATTGCGTTTAAACATATCTGTTCTACTTCTTTGGAGACCAAATGTCCCTCCTCCAAGTCACTTAAAGGGGCTGTATTCCGTATGATAAAATTGTGAAAAAAAAAGAAAATTGTCTAAAGCTGTCATAAACTTGGAATTAATGTGTACAATGCATTGAAACTTACTAACTGAAGTACCACAAAGTTACAATTTATTTTACGTTTAGCAGTTATTCAGGAGAACTGATATTTAGGCTGGAGAATAATTTGGTTTTGTTTACAAACAGTGTATTATCATCTTTTATTACTCATCTGAAATGATTCTGGTCATGTATTTTTAATAGAAATTGAGATCATCCTATAGAAATAAAGCGTTTTCGCAAATAGAAACATTCTAAAAACATTTAACGCCAATCATTGTGAGATTTTATGAAATTTCCGATTGACAACACTGACTTATAACATTATTTTTACCTTGTCAAGAGCATCCGAATGTTGTTTTTGAAATTATTGCAGAAAAAATAAGCCATTTTGACTACATATACTTTAATTTTTCATTAATTGTACAATACAGCCCTTTGCTAAACAAAAAAAGGAAATATATAAAAGATCTGGCACCAATATCATGAATATACTTAAGTCAAATCTCAGTCTAAACTCATTTTCCAAATTACAGTTTGGCATTATAAAAAATACTAAAGTTTTACTACTTTTAAAAGCACATATGCACATGCATTGTGTCTATTAACATTATTGTTCAATATTAAAAAAAAAAATTTCTACAGCACAAAATGTACTTGAGTAAAACTCAAAAATAATAAATTTGACTCAAGTACAATTTTTTCTCTCAAATACTTTTTTCATTTAAAATATTGACCAAATTCTTTTATCAACATAATAAATGAGAGAATGCAAATTTAAAAGGGTAAAACATTTGCAATTTTGAATCGTATGATGCTGTAATTTGATAAAAAAAAGTTGAGACTGAGATAGATTAACTTGAGTTTTTCCGTGAAATTGGGGCCTGAATCGTACAAAATATGTTATCTTTACTTTTCGCCCATTATTACGTCGACCAACGTCAAAGAAGACTGGCAAGCCAACTCATTCACACTATTCATCGAATTGCGGTAGCATAACAACGCATAAAAAACAGGCCGGTGATGATGTTGTTGTTGTTGTTGTTGTTGGTATTGTTGTTGTTGTTGTTGTTGTTATTTCCCAGTTGTATGACCCTCCCGCCTCTTTACGAGGACATCAGGTGTGGACATACCAGCTTTACATGGTGAAGGAAGACCTCAGATGCCTCTCCGGGCAATATTCAGGCTCGAGCTGGTCCTTTGGTAGAACCACCGACGTTCCGCAAGCTAGCTCTTGACCGTGAGCCTCGTTGGCGCAATGAAACTTAACGCTTAATAAAACGGATAAGTTTCACCAAAGGGATATTGTTTCGCCGTATCAAACCTTTGCCAATAGAAACAGATGACCAAATGGAATCGGGATACATAGAGAAATCCTTTTGCAACTTTCAAGGTACACGGTAGAACATACTTCACATACATTACATCATTATTCAATCTCACCAGTTGGACAGTCTACATATGAATTATATCATACACAATATTGCAACTTATCATACATTGCTGCAATTAATTCACTATATATCCACGGTTGGAATGTCATTCACAAATCTATAATACTTTTCATTCATAGAAAGGTGGTTGCAGAACCAAATAGCACGTGGGTGTCAAGTCATTGAGTACATACAAAAACACGAGTTAGCTCATGATATTCACGACTGGATAAATTTCACTCCATCTAACTTCTGTTATACAAACACTCGGACTGTTGCGAACTACTTGTTAAATTTTATAACAAAACGTTTTATATAAACCTTCTAGATTTACCATTAATTGCAAAATAGTTCACTACTACTGACTAACAATCATTTATTTCTTGTTCACATTTTATTTAATGCTTCTAATTAAATTATACCTGTTTGCTAGAAAACTGTTTGTATGCTTTAGGCATTATTGCCTGAATGCGTTAAAAGTTGTTGATGGTGTTGTTGTTGTTGTTGTTGTTGTTGTTGTTGTTGTTGTTGTTATATATGATTCATCGTTGATAAAAACGGAACCTCAAAACTAAATTAAAGTCGATTTTGACTTTTGCATCGCAGCCGACCCTTAAGTCTTATTCACTTAAAATCACAGATGGCAGGTTGAAATTTTTGAATAGACAATTTGCTACAAACGTGAGTTTGTATAATGTGTTGAAGGTTCCATTGAGCTGACCTTATTCGATCAGTGATTGATAGTGTTTATTTTCCAAAGAATGGTGAACTTCACGCTTATGTAATAAAAACGAATTTCGATCTCGTGTTGGTTAAAAGTGATCTGATGTTTCATCAAAATTAGAAGGTTTTTTATAGTCTACTTAACAACAGTTAAAGATGCACTCTTACTCCCAAATAAGATTTATCACAATTAATACAATAGACTTAACAACAGTTAAAGATGCACTCTTACTCCCAAATTAGATTTACCACAATTGTTACAATAGACCAAAAAGAATGAATAAATTGAACAAGAGCTGTCACAGAGACAGCGCGCTCGACTATTCCGCCGCTTTTCAGTGTAAGGATTGAGAAGTTTTGACGAAACATACACGGATCACTGTTAGATTAGATTTCAATGCAATACATGATGTGCGGAGATATTAACATAAATGTGGTTACATGCAAAATTTTAACCAGAATTTTTAAGTGTAATAATAAAGGGCCATTATTTGCAAAGCACAGTTATCTAACTTGATTATTCAATTAGGTTGGGTGGTTGAATACCATTGTATAAAGTCTCAATACAATACATCAAGTAGTTGCTGAGATATTATCCTATGTGTGCTAACATGCAAGACCTTAACCAGAATTTCTAAGGCGCATACTAAAGGGGCAAAAATTATATAATATGAAAGATAGAGTTATCTTACTTGATTAAATAAGAAGGTTAAATGGTTGGGAGCCTGTGTGTAAAGTTTCAATGCAATACATGGATGTATTTGCTGAAGCATTATTAAAAGTGGTTACATGCAAAACCTTAACCAGAAATTCTATGTTGAATAAAAACGGGGCCGTTATTTGAATTTAATGCAAACTAGAGTTATCATACTTGGTTATTCAAGTAGATTGGATGGTTGAGTACCATTTTAGTCTCAATGCAATTCATCCAGTAGTTGCTGAGATATTAACCTATGTGTGCTTACATGCAAAACCTTAACCAGAATTTCTGAGTCAAATAATAAAGGGCAATTAATTGCTTTAAATGCAAACTAGAGTTATCTAACTTGGTAAATTAAGTAGGTTGGATGGTTGAGTACCATTGTATCAAGTCTCAATGCAATACCACAAGCAGTTGCTGAGATATTAACCTATGTGTGCTTGCTTGCATGCAAAACCTTAGCCAGAATTTCTAAGTCAGATAATAAAGGCCTATTATTTGCATTAAATGCAAACTAGAGTTATCTAACTTGGTTAATTAAGTAGTTTGGATGGTTGAGTACCATTGTATCAAGTCTCAATGCAATACCTTAAGCAGTTGCTGAGATATTAACCTATGTGTGCTTGCACGCAAAACCTTAACCAGAATTTCTAAGTCAAATAATAAAGGCATATTTTTGCATTAAATGCAAACTAGAGTTATCTCACTTGGTTAATTTAGTAGGTTGGATGGTTGAGTACCATTGTATAAAGTCTCAATGCAATACCTCAAGTAGTTGCTGAAATATTAACCTGTGTGTGCTTGCACGCAAAACCTTAACCAAGGGGTGACGCCGACGCCGAAGCCGACGCCGACGCTTGGGTGAGTAGTATAGCTCTCCTTATTCTTCGAATAGTCGAGCTAGAAAATGCTTATGAAGGATACCGAGATTGATTTGAAAGAAAGGTACTGAGAACAAGGTATTTCTACCATATGAAACAATAGTAAATCACAGTAAATCTTTTACCACTCACCAATCATTTAATATTTTTCGCGTTTTCTGCTATTGAATACACGGTTACAATCTTGTAATCAGTAATTAATAGTTTCCATAAATGCATTATTTAGTATGTAGTGAAAGATTTATCACTCAAAACTAATGTTTGTGAAACATGTATAGGTAGTGATTTTGAATAAGAGTGTCACTTTAAATATGTATGTTCATTGTTTTACAATAATAGAGAGGTTTTATGATTCACTTGTACATTCGTTGAAGTACACATACATTCAAAGAAAACGCTACACAGATTGGTCCCGTGCCATTTCGTGGTAATTTTGTTTTGAAGTTGCATAACCAATTAGTTTTGATAGCGCGCCATACATACATGAAAAAAATGCATAAATAGTCGTTTTTACTCAAGACCTAATGTCTTACACTTTAGTGAAGTTTTAAATTGTTAGAACCCGGATACCTTAAGGAAAACAGCATTTTTGTTAAAATCTTAGTTAATTACTTTAAACGAATCTGATCATGTATTTCATAGTTTTTCATTTGATATCTCATAACTATATCGACTGTATTGTATCCTAAGTCAAATAAATGAATTTGTTTTGTCATAAAAAATAAATAATACTACAGTGGAAACTCACTAAACCGGATCTCCACAAAACCGGAATCCTCGGGATACCGGACTTTTTTTCAGTGTCCCGGTTTTCCCCTTCTATTTTTAATGAAAAATAATCCCAACAAAACCGAAACCTCGGAATTCCGGATACCGGACAAAAATCGAGAAAAATTTGTTAGTTGTCAACGTAATTTTACCTCACAAAACCGGACGTATATTTGTTCAAACATGTCAAAATGAGTTTGTGTATTATGAATTCGCGAATCGCGTGTCTCGTTGACACTTTGTTTTGACAGCCGGTGCGTTGTTAAATATTGCACCTGTGATGTTGTGTTAACTCGATAATCGAAAATGATGATTGCGCTGTGGATTGACTGCCGCGCGATAATCAAACGAAAATTAAACTGGTGAAAAGAAAATTTATTGAAACATTAAATTACGCGAGTTGTTTTATTTTAAGACTTGGAAAAAAAGATGATTATAAAAACGCAGAAATCTAATTTTTGTCAGCGGTCTTATATAACTGGTTTCCATGGATTTTCGCAAAAATTGGCGAATGTCCTTTTTTAATTAAAATAACTTTGATGCATGTTTTTCCCACTTTCCTTTCGTATTTACTTCTTCCGTCAAAACCTTGTTCTGTAGGCTATTTATTATAGATTTAAACATGTCATCGGGTTTCACACATGTTTTGATTATTCCCATACAGTGGACATAAGCTTCCGGTCCGAAATATTTCATGCCATGTGTTCCCCTCTGCTGAGCATCCTAACTTTGCCATCTCTTTTCGTGGACTGATTTTGCGATTGACCAATATGTCCTTCCGGTGTTTAATGCGTGACACGAATGTATAGATTTTTTTTCCAAACGCCAGAGGAACTGATGTTTTAAACTTGTCGGCGAATACAACATGATCATCCTGTGATGTTTTCTCTTCAGTTCTCTACAACTGTTTGAGTAAACCCTACTTCTATCTTTCGACTTAAGTACGCCTGGTAATTCCTGAGATACCCCATGACACACGGAGCACCAACATGTCTTGAATGGTGACCGTGACTTTTGATCATTGCTTCATCAACAGATATGTATTGATGCATGTTGTATTAAGTCATGCTCCTTTCCCATACATCTCTCATAACAGGAGTCACTGTGGTTCCAATGTAACCTTGATGCGACCTTGTGATATTTGTCCGGTTGGTTAATTGTCTATTGCAGTGGTATTCATGGCAACTGTGACAGCTATTTTGTAATGGATGTTCTGTTGATACATTTGCAGTCACTATGGTTTCCATGATAACTTTATAGAGATCACGTAATAGATGTCCGGTTGGATTTATAAGAAAGTTATAGCATATATTTCAACAGTTTTAAAAGGAAGCGTAACTAGCGTTTAATGACCTTCAAAGGCAACGTCGCCTTTGAAATTGGTTGTGTTATGTTGATTACGTATTATGTTTATACAGGAAATACCGCAAAAATTGGCTCCTTCCAAGACAAAAAATAAAAAAAAGTTGTCAACACGTTCAATCTGTGAGAGTGCAGCTTTAAACTACATCATTTGCCGTTGGCTAATATTTTTTTCACATAGATAAGACTATAGGGAATGCAATATTGATAATCGTGTATATGTAAAAGTGCATCGATTTTAAAGGCGCACAATGTAGTTTGATGCCAAAAAAATGATTTAATGCATTATCATGTTTAACTCACTTCATTGTAATGATCAAAACAAAAGCATATGTTCAGATACAAAAATATCAGCGATATTTTCGCGCGTGTTTTATATTTATTTATGGCTTCTGAGCTATTAATCATTCATTTAAGTAAGAATATTTTTTATCTGTACCTTAATTGTGTTGTTTTTTGTGTGTTTGTTTTTTTAACATCATTATTTCTATGAACTTTTATTTGTAAGACGTGTGAATGTAGAATAATGACAATCAGAAATTTAAATTTCTAACTTGCAAACTGTCAGATTTTTGGTGGCAGACATTTCGACTGATAACGTTTACTCATTTGATGTCGGCAAAAAGTGAATACTGTCACGCAAATGCATTGAAACAAATAATTCTGATATAAAACCGGATCGTGATAATCAAGTCCAAGTCAAATCAAGAAGTAATGCCATGGTTTATGGGAAATGTCAAATTTTGACATGTATTTTCATGTGCTAATACTATTCCAATAAAAGTACACACAATGTATATATCATGGAATAGTGCATGAATGAATATGTTTCTTCGCGTAAATCATCTGCAAACATAAACGGATGTTAAAGATTGTTTAGACTTTTTATCGTACATGCCTAGAAAAACATTTGGCGGTCGAATTTTCCATATGTGACCTTTAAAACCATATATATAGACATAATCTGAATCCCCAACTACTGACTGGTTAGCAGTTGAATATTTCCGAATAATGGACTGGAAATGGTCGAATATCCGACTGGCGAATATACGAATAAAAGTGATTAAAACAGCGTTTGTCGCAAAGATACACATGTGTACATGGATAAACAAACATTTGGCGGTCGGATATTCCACATGTGACCTTTAAACCCGTATATATAGACATAATCTGAATCCCCAACTACTGACTCGTAAGTAGTTGAATATTCACGAATAATCGACTGGAAATGGTCGAATATCCGACTGGCGACTTTACGAATAAAAGTGATTTAAAACAGTGTTTATCGCAAAGAAAAATAGGTGTACATGCATAAACAAACATTTGGCGGCCGAATATTCCGCATGTGACCTTTAAACCCGTATATATAGACATAATCTGAATCCCCAACTACTGACTCGTAAGTAGTTGAATATTCACGAATAATCGACTGGAAATGGTCGAATATCCGACTGGCGACTTTACGAATAAAAGTGATTTAAAACAGTGTTTATCGCAAAGAAAAATAGGTGTACATGCATTAACAAACATTTGGCGATCGAATTTTCCATATATAGACATAATCTGAATCCCCATCTACTGACTATTTAGTAGTAGAATATTCGCGAATAATCGACTGGAAATGGTCGAATATCCGACTGGTGAATATACGAATAAAAGTGTTTTAAAACAGCGTTTGTCGCAAAGATACATATGTGTAGATGCATAAACAAACATTTGGCGGTCGAATTTTCCATATGTGACCTTTAAAACCATATATATGGACATAATCTGAATCCCCAACTGCTGACTGTTTAGTAGTAGAATATTCGCGAATAATCGTTTGGAAATGGTCGAATATCTGACTGGCGACTATACGAATAAAAGTGTTTTAAAACAGTGTTTGTCGCAATGATACACATGTACATGTACATGCATAAACAAACATTTGGCGGTCGAATTTTCCATATGTGACCTTTAAAACCATACATATAGACATACACTGAATCCCCAGTTGGTAGTTGGATATTCGCGAATAACCGATTGGAAATAGTCGAGTAGCTCAATATCCACATCTAACTCTGATTTTTCGAATCCCCGACTGGCACTTAGCAGGTAGTTGACTATTCGAATCCCCAACTGGCAACGGGTAGGTAGTTGAATATTCGAATCCACGACTACCAACTACCAACTACCTTCCAACGTTACCATCATTTAGATATCCACTGTTACGAAACACGATAATACCAAACACATTTAAACTTGAAGCAATATTTCTGTTTAATAACAAACGGATACAAAAACTTGAAGCACAAATATTAACACAAGTTGCATCCACAAATCGTCTACAAATCGCCTTAAACATCAAACGTGCTTCGAGCGAAAGTAACACTGAGAGTTAAATTCAACCATTACTTTTATGATTAATGGTAAACTGTAGATTTGTCTTGGGAAGACAAAGGGTCGTTATAGATATATAATCAGTACACTGTTAGTAGATGTTTGTAGGCGAGCATGTATGGAGTATTTCCTTAATAGATTCGGTCTTTGTGGTATAAATCCATGGCGAGTATATATATCCCAGACACACTCAGCTGCTAACGCACCAGTCAATTGTAACCACGCCCCCTCCCCCCCCAGGTCCGGGGGTATACTGGGGATAGCCGGAGAAATGGGCCGTGTTTTTACTTTTCAGGTGGCCCCGCAGTGCCGGGTGAATGCGGTGGTTTTGTCTTCGCTTTAAAAATAGCGCTGAATGGGCATTACCTAGGGTCCCTGGGGTGCGGGGGCATTTTGCGGAGATTTTACCAGCTGTTCGTCCCCGAAGGGCAGAGATTTTAGCCGGGGTTGGCTGGACCGAAAGTCAAAGTCCCCGCTCTTCCCCGGACCTGGGGGGGAGAGGTTACAATTGACTGGTGCATAAAGTGCAACTAATAAAAAACAGGTAACCGATGTAAATACATGAATACCAAACAGTAACAGCAACAATTATCTTAAAGATATATTTATATTACTTGTTAACCAAAATATTATATTAAATACCTGATACATGTGTATATATAAGCACGTACTACAACCTCAATCTAATTTTTTTATGCAGTTACATACAATTATAAAATGTATCAGTTTTTATTAAATTTTACTAAAGCTCAGCTTTCAAAAGCATGAATAATATCGTTGATTATGTGCGTGAATGCTCATTTCGACCGTGCAAGGCATTTTATCTTATGATAAATTCAACTTAGCTGCAATCTATGTGAAACAGCACTCAACACTTGACATTTAGATCAACTCTGCAAGCTTACAATTTATGAAATACAAGTGTTTTAAGTCATTAAAATATATTAAGTTAGTAAAATTGGTCCGTAATTAATAAACTAGTATTTGTAAAGATGGTCGCACAATTAACTATTACTAATTAGCAATTTAAATAATAGGTTTTCTACCTGTTACATATTACTAATGAAATTTTTATAATGTATTCATGGTCGCGTTCTTGTACCAAGTTTGAATAATGTTATAAATGAATTATTAGATTATACATTAGCATTAAACGGTGTATACTTCAATATAACAACATGAAACCAGGACACAGCGCAGTGCCATACAAGGAATTAGATACTAAGGAAATCAAAAATGGCGACAAAAAATCGTGAGTATCCCTTTATATAATATAACGTGATTGGGATGATAATGATTAACACACAGTGTTTCACACAATCCATGGTACGGTTAACACTTCGTATTGATTGTTTGTAGATTGCATACGCTCGAAGAGATTGTTATTATGCTTAGGCCTAAAAAATATGTCATTTTCGGGTAACCCGACCCTACCTATAAAAATGCGCCGACCCTCACTATTTTTTCCGTTTCTGAGCAAAAAAATAATCGTTAGTGAATAGAGAGTTACGAAGGGCGGATAAATGCGAATTGGACGATCAGCATTATTGTTTATATGATAAAACAAAGTCAGGCAATGACAGTAATGTAGGAAAGACTGCCATGTGCAAGGAAACACTCTGAACTTACGACAGATTTTGAAGAAAAAAAAATCTCTACCTACCCTACCTAAATATTTTGGGAAGGTTACCCTAAACAAACAAATAATTTTGTTTGGCCTTATACATAACATTACAACAGTGGTTATTCGTTCTAAACATACAGCAACAAGCAGAAGGCAGAGAAGGAATGATCCGATTTTAACAATGAACGCATGAAGGCTTGTCTGTCCACGCACATTTTAAAATAAAATCGCATTTTGACATCAAAAATGCCTTTTATTCAAATCGCTTACAAAATGTTAAGCTTTTCCATAGAAAACATACTCGGGTGTATATGGACGATTTACAATGTTAGACTTTTTTACAATTAACTTCGCTGCAAGTAGATCGCGTAGTAATTTCAAATTAGCAAAAACCCCATGGATGTTACTGTTAGGAATCATAATTTTATATGCAATGTTACACGAATTATTTACTAAACAATGAACTTTGTTTACAAATCACACGGTAAAGCACTACAATCAATTCATTATTTATACTATCATCATGAGCTTCACAGATGACAAAATTTGCGTTAAATTTATGTTCAAATATGATACCAGTATTTTTAACGCAAATACATAAAATCATTACGATAATATGGTCTGACTTAAATTGATACTATCTTAACGACTTATACATAATCAAACCACTTCTTGGTTGAAACATAACCAAAAAGGTATAGAAACTGAATCAAAACATCTTGTAGTTTGACTGTCTAGTTTACGGCGTCTTTTTCTACTAAAATGGAGCTCTAGATGAGATTTCCAGACATGGTTGAATTAAGAGAACAATCTTGTCGAATGTCTTATAAAAAATATCTCCAACGCCTTACCTTATATTTTTCAGCCTACATGACCCGCCTGTTGTCAACAGACCTCCAACTTTGCGTATTTTTCATAGACTTGAATTTGGTGTCTGCATCATAGAATTTCTTACTGAAAACTTTTCTTAAATGTTTTGAATATTTAACAAGAATATTTAAAACACACACACACACCTTTTCTTGCCCTTTTGATTGTTTTGGTGACATATGATTTGAGTTTTCTTCAAGAAAGATTGGAAAGAAAATTGCTCTACAAAGATGCTTTATGAAAACCGACCACTGCCTTATTTCCGCGGTCATTGTCGATTGCATGGCGCTGCAGTTTATTGCCGCTTGTTAAAGATACGGCCTGCGTGTTACGTACAAGGAGACTACTATACGAGAGGACGTTTGTAATAATGATTTTAATAATGTATTCAGCCTGCAGGCCTCATTTGGACGGCGATCTGCGATCATGGTCGCCTGCCTTGCGCTGCAGTTTATCGCGGTCGGATATGGATACGGGCTGAGTGTCATGTACGTGGAGATTATCCGGGTGTTTGACGCTCCAAGATCGGAGGCAGCCTTAACACAGAGTCTGTACTTTGGGATTATGACGGGCGGAGGTAAGACTAGCTTCTGTTTAGTGTTATAATGTGAAAGAGCATTCAGATTATGACTGGAGGAGGTAAGACTCGCTTCTGCTCAGTGTTATAAAGTGAAAAAGCATTCATACATGTAAATGTTTCGCCATTTTTTATATATACATGTAGTGTAATTGATAACACAACAGATTGCTGATTTTGGTGACAAAATATTAGTCAATAGAACCAATAACCGCCCGAAATCTACTTCGACTTGTGTAACCCTTTTCATGCTATGGTTAAACAGGCTCCACATACTACAAACATGTATGCCTATCACATGAGTTCCAATGGGTAATATGTATGTGTTTTATATCGAACTTTTTCCTAAATTGAGTTTGTTTATTATTTGGTTTATCACTAACTTGTTTTGGGGTAAGATATATCCGGAAGCTTTATACAAATTCACAAAGTTTGGGACTAGTACATTTCACATTACCTTTATAACATTCCCGTACATTGTATAAGTGCGAGAAAAAACCGGGAAACTGTATGAATGCGACTCAGCATGCAGATATAACTGCTATTGCAAATATATCTACTTTTTGTTCAAAGAGAGAAAATTTTGTATCTTCAGGCAGGTCTTGAGTGTGATGATCAATAATGATGATAGATCCAGGACCTTGCGTGATTGAAGCATTTTGCGGGGGGGGGGGGGGGGGGGGGTAGGTTATTTTGTCTGCGAATTTGATAGTGTGTTCTTAAATATTGCAGGCGTGTTTTGGGCGTGGCTTGTTAACATGATAGGCCCGGGACCTTGTATTATTGGTGGTGCAGTATGTGGATGTATCGGCTTTATTATCAGCGGGCTGGCTGTCAACGTTCCCATGGTGGTTTTGTTCACTGGTGGTCTTGCAAGTATTCGTTCACTTTTTTGTAATTAATTAGAGAATAAAGATAGCTGAAACATATTTTATTGAATTGGGGACTTTTCCTTTCTTGTTTGAAACATTATTTTGTTAGATAACTTGCGGCAAATACAAATGCTTATTGCGCTGAGTAATGTTAATACATGAATACAACTACTGCTATCTGCTACTGCTATTACAACTGCGACAATTGCTGTTGCTACTGCTTCTGCTACTGCTACCGCTTTTCCACCTGCTACTACTACTGCTTATACTACTGTGGCTGCTGTTGGCTGCTGCTACCGCTTCTGCTGCTTCTATTGCTACCGTCACTGCTGTTGCTACTGCTGCTACCGTTACTGCCGTTGCTGCTGCTGTTGGCTGCTGCTACCGCTTCTGCTGATTTTATTGATACCGTTACTGCTGTTGCTACTGCTGCTACTACTACTGCGGCGGTGGCTGCTGTTGCTTTTGCTACCGCTAATGCTATCGCTACCGCTATTGCTACTGCTTCCGCTACCGCTAATGAAACGCGCGAATTCTTGATTTGTGTGACAAAATAAAAATTCAGCACTACCTTTGTAGAGTATAATCCGTTAATTATAAAGTACTTATTTTCTTTAAACACTAGTGTTTGCAAACATTTTCTACCACCTCAGATAAGTAGATCCATTAATTTAACCATGCTAGAAATTCTTATCTTGCCCACGGGCGAAGATAAAATGCCCGTATGAAACTTCTTTTTATGGTCACCACATTGTAATTACCTCCCTTGTTGAAGACTGTCGACTGTAGCGCATCATGGAAACCTTGTCTGGTGGCAATATTTAGAACGCGAGTTAATTATTTCTCGCTTCAAATGTCACCAGACAGTTTTCACGCACCTTTCAAGAAATAATGCTTCACTCTTCTTAGAACTATTTAAAGACCGGTCAGACCATTTACATACTCTGAATCACTGTACGAATATCCATGAGAACCATGAATTATTGCATATCCGTACGCAATTATTTTCACTAAGCCCAAAAGAGTTCCGGCAAAAAATACATTTTTACTTAATTTTGTTTAACTGAGGTGGGAGAAAAAGCATCTACCATAGCCGCTCGTGTAAGATAGGTTAATTCCGACTCTCGTGCAGGGTGTTCTGCGGAAACTCGGTAAACCTCGTTTCCGCAAAACACCCTACGCTCGGGTCGGAATGAACCTATCTTACACTCTCGGCCATGGAAGATACTTATAATCTCGTCTTGGCTGGATTAAATGACAGTATTATAATCGTTAGTAGAAAATATTTATTCATTATAATACAGTTAAATAAACGTAAATACTTTTGTATCATCTATATGAATACCAAGTGTTTATTCAACTGTTTTACTGACATAGTATGATTCCTCATATTCCACGTATATGTTTCACGTTTTGTAATTATTTTTCTTCCTAGGTGCAGGTATGAGTCTGTGTTACCTATGTTCGTTCATCACCATCAGCTGGATATTCCATGAAAACCCTGGTGTATCTCTTGTCCTTCTTACCACTGGGTCAAGCCTTGGCCAAATTGTAATGCCCTATCTAAATGAGGTAGGCCAAGTCATTCAGATGTTATAGAGGTACAGACTTAGAACGTAGTTATGCATCATATGAAAAACATGTTTATACTTGTAATATATCTTTTAAAATAATGCATCAACGTTTGGTTTTTATTGAAACAATCAAAATGCGATAATAAATGATATTTAGGCATCCAAACCATAAGACAACAACTTATAATTAAGAATAAATATGATTTACAACATTTCTTCAGATTGTTATCACGGAATATGGATGGCGGGGAGCATATTACATCCTGGGAGCTCTGGCCTTAAATTGCTGTGCCTGCGGACTCTTTATCTATTTTAACAGACCCTATTTCCACAAAGGCGTAACGTCAAATATAAAAGGAAACGTTTGTGACAGACTGTTTGAAAGATCACTTCTGACAGACCCTTTGTTGCTCATGACATTACTGAACGTCCTACTCTTGGCAACAACAGGTATGCAGTGGGGTGGGGGTACCAGACAGTACATCAATACTTGCTCATATGAATCACCCTTGAGACGGTGTCCTCAGCAGTAACCAGTACTGGTTTTAAAGGTCACCATAACAGAGCCTGCCCCCGGATTTTTCTCATGACCTCAAGGTTATAGAATTGTGATTAAATCAATCAGAAACCAACACATGTTATTTGTTCTTATAATTTGCCTGCAGGATAAAATACTGTTACTTTTTGTGTTTTTGTATCAAATATAACATAAAGTCATGTATTTTTAAAGGTCCCATCGAGGCCTGGTTTCTTGTCGATCTGATGGTGATTCGAGGATTTGAAAGAGAGCAAGGTTCCTTGTTCGTATCCATAAACGGGTTCGCAAACTTCCTAGGACGTGGCTTGGGTGGTATTCTGCGAATGTTTTGTCAGTACGTAAGCCAGCTTATAGTTTATTTATAAGAAGATCAAAAAGTGGCAAGATTCAGTTTGCCATCTGCATAGATATTCGTATATACAATGGACTTTTGACCACTTACTACGCATTTAAATTTTCAAAGACGCAATTTATCTCACGAACTCAATCGACACTTTCAATGCATTGATATGATCCCTCACAGTTTCTATTTAATGTATGTAAGTGTATGTTATTATGAGTCATGTATGTTTCATGCGCTGGAACAAAGTAGGTTTCTTTATTAGCTTGTCGGTTTGATTATTCAGATATTCATGTAAAACTTTGTGTACCAAAGGCAAGAACCACATTTATGTTAAGGCCCGTTATTTTTTGTTTAATAAATGTTAAATTATTCCGCTTGTTCGCTCCGCGGCGCTCTTGACTCCATTTATTTCATATGAAATATTGTGTAGCGTTGAAATCCATGTTAATAATGTTACTTGTCATATATATTCATAACTCTGATAGTGAGATTGTTACAATCTTTAAACAAATTATTAGGATGCACGAACGTGTACGCAATGGACTCATATTCATGAGCTTGAAGGCCGTATTCCTCAATGCATTTTATAAGACCTTTAAATACTCCATGATAATAAAATACCCATTTAGGAGAAATGTTGAACAGCGCATGTTTATAAACAGATGAAAAGAAACCCCTTTTCTTCTCTTTTTTTCTTTTCAGAATAATTTATTCCTAATCGGATATAAAGATACCTGTTACACAATAATTATAAGTCATTAATGTTGTAATTTTGCAGTGTACCAACAATATACCATTGGGTATATCTAGCACCAGTCGTTGCTGTAGGACATCTGCTGATTGTAAACTTCTACGATTACTGGCCTTTATTTTGGGCCAACATGCTTTATGGAACCTTCTTCGGGGTGACAGTTGCGCAAGAACCAGCTATTATGTTTGAGGCTTCGGGATTGGAACGATATCCGAAAGGAATCGCTCTGATGAACTTAATGTATGGTATCGGGAATTTTGTTGGAGGTTTAATAGGAGGTTTGTGAAAAATAGCTCATCTCATTTAAAGAAGGCAAAAAAGTGTTGACAGAAATACAGATTAAGTTTAATATATTCTTAGAGCGAGTGCAACACTTACATGTTCGTTGAAAAGCAATGCGTACAAAACAGAGCGCTTAAAACTGAACTCATTGGTCCTAATAGAATTCTGTCAACATTTTATATGGTAACTGATGTTAAGACGTTTCTTTCTTGTTTTTAGTGACACTATTTATAAGTAATCAGTCAACATACGGGGTTTTTAAACGCATTTAGACATACACCTTATAAGTTGATACATTGTAATAATAGACTAGTTCAGTCTTTTAACTTGTTTGAACCTGGTTGTAATGTGACACACCCTGCTTCTGTAGTAAATGAACGATGATTTGATTAACCTTTTCAGGTATAATTAAAGATGAACTTGGCACATACAACCTATTATTCTACATCGCTGTTGGGGCCAGTCTGTATGTTTCCTTAGCCACCGTTGGGATTATTTTCTGTATGAGACATAGAAACAAACATTCAAAGCCAAATGAGCCATTACTCGAACAAGATGTATTCTTCCAAGGAGATGACATTTTCGAACGACAACCACTGCTGCGACGTCATTCTGCGTACTGATAGTGATACTGACGACGATGATGTCTTACCTGTTACTGGCATATACATAATTTATTGACTGTTCTTTTGTTTAAGGCATTTTTCTAAATATTTAAGCATGTACAATAAGTTGGTTTTATACATTTATGTCTGAAAAGTCCATGTAAATGTTTATTCTCTATTGTAATATGCAAATTAATCGATATTTAAATACTTGAACTCCATTACATAAGATACTGTCCATTGAATGTAACGCACTTGTGGTCCACTCGTTTTGTATGTGTTTTATTGCTGTTGTGTATTTATTTCTCCATGTGTTTGTCCATGCTTCATAAGATAACATCGATTTGACCACAACCGAATACGCTTGCATATATTTAACATGTTTTATATCACTAACATACTACAAATAACCGGTGGCCTTCCATATCTTTATGGTGTGTTGAACAATATGTTCGCACTAAAATACACTTGTAATGGCTACATTAGTGTATATCGATGCTTCTTGATAACTTCGGTTGAAGGAAAAAAAACAAATATTTTCTGTGAAACACTAACGCTTTATTAATAAAAAAAACGTAAGAAAACACTACAAGATATTAAGTTGAAAGCAAATAACAAAACACTATCACAGTACAATTTCTGTCAACGGCAGAAACAAAATCAACAACTACACAAGAAGACTAAGCGTGAAAAGTAGGATTTATCTAAAAGATAAAGAATATTGCGGAAATAGTCAAATGTTTTATTTCAGTTATTTGTGTATGTAAAGAACAACTTAAGAATAGTTTTATTAACGTCAATAACAAGCATTATCGAAAAAATATATCCATAAGAACTTGGACAAACTATACCTCGATCAACACTCTGACACTCTTATTTAAAATCAATACATACACATGTTTAACAAACATATATTTTGAGTGATAAACCTTTAACTATTCACTGAATAATGCATTTATAGAAAATATTAATTACTGAAAGCAAGATTGTAACCATGCATTTTATATCTGTCTGAAAAAGAATAATTATTAAATAGCTGGTGAGTGCTAAAATATTTACAGTGATCAACTATCGTCTCATTAGGTAGAAATACCGTGTTTGTTGTACCTTTTTTACAAATAAAACTCAGTATCCTTCATAAGAACCATTGTTTTCGACGTTTATTCATACTTTTTGGGTAAATTGAAAGAAATGAATTAATTGTGGTAAATCTTATTTGGGATTAAGAGTGCATCTTCAAAAATACATCACAGTAGCGTAGCGTTTAATTTAAAGATAAAATTAGTTCGAACATAATATGTCTATATTATAGTCAACATTTGATTGATAATGTTTGCTTTAGTTTGTAGTTCCTTTAAATGTAAATCGATTTAAAGGACATTGTTGTATGATCTCCAGACTTGTTGAACTGAAAGTGAAAATGAATACAATAATCATAAATTAGTTGTTACTGTTTGACTTCACATTGACAAATGTTCATAAAAGTAATCAATATTGATAGTAATGACATTACTAAGTACACCGAATAAATAAATGATTTTTTTACAAAATCAAACATAAATTTCAAACGTACCTTTAGGTGGAGGAGGCTTTCTTACAGAAACTGAAACGAAATGCTCACTGTTATTTAAAAGAATATTTTTGCAGTTGATTTTATCAAAAGCACATGTTTCAGGTTTTTATTTTAAACTTTGAAGACACATTTAAAGTTCTATGAACAATAAACCCATATTGGTCAAACAATAGAACTTCAAAAGATAGATAGGTCAAGATGCAAGTAGAATGTCAGTAGAAAACTGCCAAAACAATTAAAAAATAAAACAGTATTACACCATCTTCCTTACTGTAGGTATTTCAAATGAAAAACACCTCAAAATGTGGTAATGTTAAAGCTACACTCTCACAGATTGAACGTTTTGACAACTTTTTATCTTTTGTTATGGAACGAGCCAATTTATGCAAAAACGCATGGAAACCAGTGATATAAGACTGCTGACAAAACATCAGATCGCAGATTATTTTCATATTTAAGTTAAAAAAGTTCTGTTTGATGCATTTTTCTTCAACCGTAAGTAACGCTTTTAGCCATAAAACATTTATTGTCGAACGGAATATGAAGATCTACGATCTAAACTTTTGTCACCAGTCTGGTTTGCAGATATTTGCGCTTATTTAAAAAAAAAAAACGTTGTGAAAATGGTGAATCTGTGAGAGTGCAGCTTTAACGGTCTACGGTTGATTACTCCTACGATTGATTACTCCTACGATTGAATACTTACACGATTGATTCATATTGACCGCTCTTGGGTTCTGACGCCTATCACGTGGTACTTCATAACTGTGACGCCGGTAGTGTTTCAGATTCATGCGTTTTGTTCTGTTGCAGCTAGAGACGTCATGGAACCACGATCAAGAGATAAAGAACTTTAATACGCATGAATTACACACTTTCGTTTGATGAATTGGTTATTAATATGCTTGTTAATACAAAAATGTATTTATAATTATTTGAATGTTTAACAAAGTTACAGCGATACACCTGCATGGCTCCGGATTTTGCTATTCACATACATTCATGTAATGATATACAGTCGAACTCCGTTGGCTCGAACCATAAGGGACCGGCAAAAATACCTCGAGCCTCAGGGAGCTCGAGCCAAGCAGGAATTCTTATATTCAGTTAAAAGAAATTGGTCATTTATATCCAGTTTGAGCCAAAGAGAAAATCGAGCCAAGCGAGTTCGAGCCAACGGGGTTCGACTATACTAAAAACTGCGTTTAATATGTTCGATTTGGAATTTTTACTGCATTTCAGGCTGTCTGGCCTTTGTAAATACCTTTTGTCCATGTGTTACCTATTTAAATCTATGCTTTTATTTTCAAGTATTGTTGTGTTATGTATGTGTGTTATTCATGTCGGGAAAATAGCTCATGGAGCTAATGTTTTATACCCGACTTTCGATAAAGATTATTGTATCTTGTATTTACTTCAAAATATGAACTCCATCGTATCGAAAATAAAACTTTTTTTTACAATATATACGTTATAAACTGTATTAGTTTTAACAGTTAAGATAAATATACCTTAAGTATCTTAACTATCCACTTTCCGAAAACATTACTAAGCATAAAGTTTATTAAGGTCACTTCATAAAAGAAAACTTATTTCTTATATGTATCGTTTTGATTTCTAATCGATAAATCATCGAAACGTGCGCACACACTCTTACCATGTTCGCAGGAATTGCGAGCAGCCGTTCTCTCCCCGGCACGTGAAAAGCACATAGCCCGTCGCTATTAGACAAACGAGTGAAAGCACTCCCGCGACAACCAGCCATGCCACGTTCTTACTGTCTTCCAAGAACGTTCTGTAGCGGTCTGTAGTCGTTGTCGTGCTGGTGGTAGTGGTGTCTTATGGGGGAAAAATGACGTTATTTATGGAATGAGGATGCATGAAAAAATAACGATTTGGTGGAAGGACGATGTGTTTGGTTTGGTATATATAGTTGTAATAATAGTTCGTAAAGAACGATACTTGCCAACATTTTAACGCTTATATTATCTTTATTCAATTTAATATTTTTCTCTCCTCATTTTAAGTACATTCAGAGTCTGGATTTTTTTTAGCTTATTTTCAAAATATTAAATCTTTACATTATAATTATATTCTAAAAGCCTACGAAAAAGTTCTGATGTATTTGTAAATTGTAAATTTGGCTTTTGCTCCCCCAGAATATAGTATTATTTAAAGTGACACTAAGTGAATTCTGAATCCAGTGCTAGATCGAAAGTTTGTCAATCGACTACATACACAAAGAAAACCTACTCCAAGATTCCATATATTTACAGTTTGCAGTTTAAATCAACAGGTCAAATAAATCGTAGTCTTATATTAGACTATATAGTTAAAACATTAGTTTAAACATTATAGTTTCATAGTTTATTTCAAATGCATAAAGGCCATAGGCCCATTATATATTTTACAACGAATGTGAAGAAAGCTGTGATAGCTTATACTTAGTCACTCTCGTTGGCACGATATTTCGCGAGAGTGTGGTCTTGTGTTGTGGGGGAAACCGGAGTACCCGGAGATAACCCACTTGTCCGGCTTGGCGACCACTAACAGAAACTCACAAATTAGAGTGTTTAAAGTGCAGAAAATTCACTGTTCAAAATCGCGTTGGATTCGGTACGGGCTGAATATCTCTGTGTTGCAAAAAAGTTTTCATTGTTTTTTATAAGCTGATCGACGTCTACGTTTTGCTCAGATTATTTGGAAACAGTAGAAGTTGTAATGAAATACAACTACTGAAACTAGTTGAATTAATGAAGTTGCTGTAAGTAAATAAGTATCACGAAAATAACACTTTTTCTAAGGATTCTAAGCAATAAAAGCATACTATCAAATTTACAAAATAGAGTTTCTCTAAGGATTTTAAGCAATAATAGCATACTATCAAATTTACAAAATAGAGTTTTTCTAAGGATTTTAAGCAATAGAAGCATACTATCAAATTTACAAAATAGAGTTTTTCTAAGAATTTTAAGCAATAGAAGCATACTATCAAATTTACAAAATAGAGTTTTTCTAAGGATTTTAAGCAATAATAGCATACTATCAAATTTACAAAATAGAGTTTTTCTAAGGATTTTAAGCAATAGAAGCATACTATCAAATTTACAAAATAGAGTTTTTCTAAGGATTTTAAGCAATAGAAGCATACTATCAAATTTACAAAATAGAGTTTTTCTAAGGATTTTAAGCAATAGAAGCATACTATCAAATTTACAAAAAAGAGTTTTTCTAAGGATTTTAAGCAATAGAAGCATACTATCAAATTTACAAAATAGACTTAGATACCTGACCACAACCCTAATAGATTTAATGTTTATGTACCTGATACGATAATAACAACAGTCGCAGTATCTTCATTTCCACCTACATCGGACGCCATTGCAGTAATTGTTACGGATGTACCGTAGCCTAACGAGCCAGAAGAGGGCTGAATTTTAGTCGTTATCATCCCCGAAGAATCGATAGCGAAATACTCCTCGCTGAGACTCGCTTGGTCAAGGGTGTACGTTATTACACCGTAAGCTCCCGCGTCGTTGTCTGTTGCCGTTACCGTACCGACGCTTGTTCCGGCGCTAGCATAATAACTGATGTAATACGTGTAAGATAGCGGGGAAAAGATTGGAACGTTGTCATTAACATCGTCTGTAATACAAATGGAAGCTCGTGATTTAGTATAAAAGTTCTGATAAATACATCGTTAATACTGAATAATAGTATAATTATAATCATTATACAAGTAAGTCATTAGACAGAAATAATAATACGGTGCGACCGAATGCCCGTAATACATTTAACAAGGCATTTTATGATATATGTAAATTGCAAACTAACACAAACAAAATAATAATTGTAATAATAAGTATAAGGGAGGGTGGGATGCTTTTTGTTTTTATTTAAGTCAAATACTGGACGGGATGAAATTAAACTGAACAATGACCAAATCGGAGTAACACATAAGCGACTATGGGTGACTGCGCATAAAAGTATTTGCCATAATTATAACATTTTCCGCTAAAATGATGTAAATTGTAATCCGAAAAAGTAATGTTGAGATTACATTCTATTGCCCTTAATCAAATGCAGTATTATTTTTATGGTTCAAAAGTATGTAGACAATTTATTATAATGTGTAATACGTAAACACTCATTGAAATACTATATATATAATTTACTGAATTATGAGAATTCTAACAAATATACTTATCAACTGCAAGTGCATTGAATCAGATGTAAGAAAGAAAAAATATATTTTCAAGGTTTTGAAGGTCATATTAAAATTGTCACATTTTACATTACGGAACACGAAGTAATGATTATATGAACCCTTTCACAGGCAAAGTCATTTGAGGAATACTAAAATGGTTTTATCACATGAGACATGTGGAAGTTAAATATATTAAGAACCAGATATTATTCTATCAATTATCATTATGGTACCCAGCACAGAGCATTCAAGGCAAAGGCTAACAGAAATACAAAATATGTTTACATATTAGAACAAGTAGTAAATACTAATTCTTAACTTTTGATGTAAAGGTAATGCACCAGTCAGTTGTTACCACAGCTCCAAGGTCCGGGGAATAGCGGGGACTTTGACTTTCGGTCCAGCCAACCGAGGGTAAAATCCGCGCCCTGCGGAGATGAACTGATGATGAAATCCCCGCCAAATGCCCCCGCACCCCAGGGACCCTAGGCCCATTCCCCGCTATATTTATAAAACAAAACCAACACATTCACCCGGCACTGCGTGAAAGGTAAAAACACGGCCTATTTCCCTGGCTGTCTCCGGTTAACCCCCGGCCCTGGGGGGGGGGGGGGGGCATGGTTACAATTGACTGGTGCATAATGGTCAATATGACTACATGCTTGTTTCACTAACAAACACTACGTAAAATGCTTACTGATGGTTATAGTTAGGGTGGCAGTGTCGGTTAACCCCCCGTTATCCGTTACGGTCACTGTGCAGGGAACTGTTGTTGGAAGAGCATTGGCGTCAAGGTCGTAGTTAGACTGGAATTTTATCTACAAGAAAGACTGTCACATCATTTAAATATTTCCAATGTGGTCATTTTTTTATTTGTCAAGTTCGGATTTAGTTGGATAAAAATCATAATTTGTTTACTTTTGTGAAGAAGTTAGAAATAAGACCAGTATAAGAAATTATTACACTGCTATTTTCTTAATAATCTAATAAATATATATTACCATGATCCAATATAAAGAGTTACAGAAACATACAATATTGATCATTTTGATATTTGTTATACCAAATGTATAGGGCGCGCTTTAACACTAGTCAATGACCGAATGTTCACAAACCTCCCAGGTTGTTGGATGCATGTAGAAATAGCCCGTCTGCGCACCGCAATCCAATAACAATGTCTTTGAATCTCCATTGTCAGGGTCTGTCAAGCCAAATGAGGGTGTACCAATCACTGTGCCAGCCTTCATAGGGAATAACAAATAAGAATTACAAATGGTCTGTTAGCATCTGAACCCTTATCTTTATTTATCCAGCCCACAGCTTAAAGGAGGAGAAAACATATTGATTTGCCATGATTTTCCAAGGACTTGTTTATTAACAGAAAATAACAATCGTTTAACATATGTAATCAGTGTGTGTATACCATTATAAATTACTATTATTATATTATATGTATAAATAACGTCATATATGCTACGTCGGAAGGCAACATCTTGCTTAAAATGAAGACTTAAATCAAAGATAACTTTTCTTTTACAACACTATTTTAAATGAAACAAAGGGCAGTTTAAAAAGCTTAAAGAGCCCCGCATTTGTTTTATTACCGAAGTTTGATAAGGTGATTAATTTCATCAAACACTTCGACAAACCTGTTTCCAAAATAATGTTTTGACAGTGCTCCGTCAGACGGCCGTATTGTGAAAAGGTTTGTCGAAGTGTTTTAAGAAACTAAACTCTCAATCAAACTCTGGTAAAAGACCGAAGGCGGGGCTCCGTAAGCGGCGTCAACTGCGCCATGTTTCATTTAAAATGGTAAACAAGTAGTGAAGTTATCTTTGTTTAAGTCTTTTTTTCAAATCAAAATATTTCCTTCCGTCGTAGCATTTATGATGCAATTTATCACGTGGTATTCTCACACTGGTAATGCTCTTTTCCGAACAAAGAACACAATAATCATGATGTTAGTAAATGTCGTGTCACCCTAACTTCTTCGTTCTATTATTTGATTACAGCTTTTGTGCATGCTGTTCAGGTTTTTATAAAGATAACTATACCAGTGTGTTTATACCACGTGGAAAATTACGTCAGAAATGCTACGTCGGAAGGCAATATTATGCTTCAAATGAAGACTTTAAACAAAGATAACTTTACTATTTATTTACCATTTTAAAGGAAACATGGCGCAGTCTACGCCTCTTTAATAGCCCCGCCTTGTGAGTTTGATAGAGAGTTTAATCTCAAAAACACTTCGAAAACCCTTCTCACAAAACGGCCCTCTGACGGAGCACTGTCAAAACATTCTTTTGGAAACAGGTTTGTCGAAGTGTTTGAGAAAACTAATCACCTAATCAAACCCCAGTAATAAAACGAAGACGGAGCTCTTTAAGCGGCATAGACTGCCCTTTATTTCATTTAAAATAATGAAGAAAAAAAGAAGTCATCATTCGAAGAAAACTGTTGCCCTCCTAAGTAACATTTATGACGTAACTTATCACGTGGTATACACACACTGTTTACATAAAAGGTGAGTAATCATACACACGTTGCCCTCGTCCGCAGAGAGACTGTAACTAGCCTGACCGAACGACGGAGCCTCGTTTTCGTTTGCAATGATAACGGTCAATGCCGCCGCATCTGACGTCACAGGGTCTGCTACTGTGACACTTAAGTCAAACGATGTTGCTGCAATGGTCTCGTAGTCAATTAGTGCTGAAGTTGTTATTCTCCCGGCTGAAGGCAATACATTATAGTTGTGCATTCAATGATCAGAAAAGGGAAAATGTGACTTCAATTGTAACCTCATAACAAAGTTATAATACAAAACATATCATGAATTAGGTACGGTAGCTCTTAGTGTCAAAAAGCATAAAGTTATGCACCAGCCAATTGTAACCACGGCCCCTCCAGGTCCGAGGAATAGCGGGGACTTTGACTTTCGGTCCAGCCAAGCCCGGGAAAAAACCCCGCCCTGCGGGAACGAACTGATGGTAAAATCCCCGCTATGCCCGCACCCAGGGACCCTAAGTAAGGCACATTCCCCGCTATATTTGGCGCGAATACAAAACCAACGCATTCACCCGACACTGCGGGGCCACCGGGAAGGTAAAAACACGGCCCATTTCCCCGGCTATCCCCTGTATATCCCCGGACCTTGGGGCCTTGGTTACAATTGACAGGTGCATTTAAAGTAAGAATCCTTTCATAGCTAAGTGTATTCACCATAACAATTTTCAGTGAACAGAAACATTCAAATGTGAGTTTAACTGCCTGACTCCGACCTTGATTAAAGACTTTCATTACACGGTCGAAAAGAAATTCAGTGTACATGGCAATATTAACATTGTGAGAAATGCTAATGAACAAAATAAGTTTGATTTTGAGATTGGAAAAAAAAAATAGTAGGATGTTTTTGTTCTTTAACTTGGGCGAATCGAACCATGAACATTTCGTATACAGGTGTATTATGTTAGTGTGTTCCAATCATACTTTTTGACATTTGGTCCCCATTGGTAAATTAACTTAAGGCGTTGTTAAGCCACTGAGCTATTTATCTTCATCATTTCGGAGTTCTAAACAAATGATTCATCAGTATATATTCAAAGGTTCCTAAAATAAACTTCATACTATTGAAACATTACTTTCTGAATAGTCCAGTGACATGATGTCCTAAGTTTTATATTTGTATTCTATGCGATTACTATAAGGGTTTATTTTGCATTAACGGCTATTCTTATGGTACGATTTTATTAATTAAATACTATGAGTATTGATGTGGTCCAGGATGTACTCTCTATGTTTAAGATTTAGAGAGCTACCTCATGTTAATATTTTGTTCAAGTTTACCCTTTTAATTGCTTCAATCAATTGGGTTTGAATAGAATTGTAAGGAAATTAATGGTTGTCGCATACATAAAACGCTAAAAATGCCATTTTATCCAGTCTGAAGTTTCCCTTTTTGCATTGATTTTATAAATTTCATTTTATTTTATTAAAAAAACAACCTACTGTCACGGTCGATCGTGAAATATCCGGTGCCACTGGTGGGCGACGAACTTGTTATAGCAAACGTGCGTGTTTGTGAAGCATCGGAATCAGAATAGGAGACGTCAAAAACTGAGGTTCCTACAGCAACGTTTTCTGTGATCGTTACAGTGGATGGCAGGTTGGTCAAAATAACGGGGTCGTTAATATCTGTAAATAAAATAACTAATGAAAATCACCACCGTCTAAATG
Organism: Mya arenaria; assembly: GCF_026914265.1. Taxonomy (NCBI): domain Eukaryota; kingdom Metazoa; phylum Mollusca; class Bivalvia; order Myida; family Myidae; genus Mya; species Mya arenaria. The sequence goes on from NC_069131.1 coordinate 40,491,921, forward strand.
CATGCATTTATTTATTATATATAAGACGTTATTTTGAGTATATTCGGGAAGGGGGATCGTCGAAAGCATTAACATAGCATCGAGAGAACATGTCAACTCCCGCATTGCACAGACATAAATGGTATTTAATTTTGGAGAGAATTAGTAATAATCCCGAACTACAAGAACATGATTAACTACACTTTCAAGGGTCGGCTTACCTCTATCACCCACTTAGACAGTTTTGAGAGTTAAAGCTGCAGCCTCGCAGATTGGACGTTTTAACAACTTCTTCTTTCTTTATTGTTTGTCTTGGAACGAGACATTTTATGCGAAAATGCATGGAAACCAGTGACATAAGACTGCTGACAAAAAGTTTTTTTTTCATATTTAAGTTCAAAAGATGTTTTATGCACTTTTCTTAAACCGTTAGTAACGCTTTTAGCTATAAAATATTTATTTTCGAACGGAAATACGAAAATCTGCGATCTGATCTTATGTCGGCAGTCTTATATCACTGGTTGCAGATAGTTACGCAAAATTTGCTCATTCCAAGACAAAAAATTGTCAAAACGGTAAACTGTGAGAGTGCAGCTTTAAAGACGGCGATGTTTTTATCTTCCATTATAACCTTCTCGATAGTAATATATAACCATTTTTCACACAAATTTTAAATGTAAACTGCCATCTTACCCGCTAATGTTATAGTAAGAAGCCTCGGCCCAACCGTGTTCTTTGAATCAGACACGGTGATTTCTAGGTCATATCCAACCGTCGTGTGTCCGGTTAAGTCAGTGTTGATTTGAATTTGACCCGCTATGAAGGTGTAACATTTGTTTAAAATTCAAAACTTTATTGCATTTCATATACAGGTTTTGTAAAACGTAATTTGAAAAAAAAATCCAATATTTTTCAATTTAGTTTTCATTTTTATCAATTTATTATTTCATCCTCAATACATTTTGTACGTGGAAATGTTGCCACATATAAATGCATTCGAAACTCCTCAGCCATTTTTATCGAAAACAACATCGGATGTATTTGGACGGTTTACATACTCAAAAAGCTGTACGTTTAAGTCCGCTGCAAGTAGATCGCGTAGTAATTTTATTTAGCAGTTAAACTTCATGACATTACTCTTGGGAATCTTAATTATGTTTGCTATAATACACATCACTGATAATTAATGTAAACTTAAATCAATAAAATACGACTCAAAAACACTACAAGTAATTAATGATATAATTCAGAAATGTTTGAAGTACTTCAACTAATGTACAGGCATATTCCGAGGTTGTTTTCGATAAAAATGAGCGCGAAGTTCCGAACGCTATACTAGGTGGAAATTATGCGGTTTACAAACATGATTAAAATTACAATGCTATAAAGTTTTATGTATAATACAACACTTTACGTCGTAAAAGTTTATTAAAACATAATTTATCTACAAGTATCAGTGAAAGAAAGTCAATCTTACAGTTAAAGATTTCGAAAGGACCGCAGGACGGGCTACATGACATGGTGAAAGTCAAATCGTCCCCTTCAGCATCGGTCACTAGAACGGTAAACGCAGTCGTACCAACTGGATCGGTCGTAGATATGGACGTAGAGTCTAAAATGAGTATGCATGCATTAAGTTAATAAAAAGTTAATTATATAAGGAATTACTATGAAGTGGGTTTTTTCTTAAACATTACCGCTGTTTATAGAAGTTAATATAAAGTGATTATTAGTACATTTATTAACAACAAAATAAAACTTGTAACCGTATTAGACCTTCAGATGCCTATTGACAAGCCCCCCCCCCCCCCCCCCCCAATTAATTTTGAAAGTTATGATTTTCTCAAAGTTTAAGCAAAACGCCACAAAATAAGCTATGTTAACGCCCCGATGGATATAACCGACATTTAAACTTCACTTACATAAAACCATTGTCTACAAAATCTCTCTCCTCCCTCTGCCCCCTCTGCGGAAGCAAATATGTTTTTCCCCTCCTCATAGCCTACATGTTCTTTATTCAACATAGTGTTTGAAATATATTTGCTATCGATAATCGAACTGAATCAAGTATTTCGATTTACTAAAGTTCATAATATCAGAAAGAAACACATTCTTTATACATAGTATCATCATGATTTTAAATGGTTAAACCTGGAATCAGTACGTGTGATGCTATAGTCATGCTTTTGCAATTTCCAAAATCTTTTTCGGTCTTTAATAACATAACGAAAAAACATAACAACACACCACATACGTAATAATTGCACATCAATTGCAAAATTATGCACAACGCATCCTGTAAGTTATCTTAGCATTTTATCCATGGAAAGCATATTAAATATCAGAACCAGCTTAACATTCAATAACCTGTCATATTGAACATTTCATTAGAACATCTTAATTTCATAAAACTTTCACAAAAGAAACAAGTAAATTAGTTAATCAAGGACAGTAATGTCAGGTGCTTCCAGGTTCCCTGGTTCATTGTTAGTTAATCAAGGGCAGTAATGTCAGGTGCTTCCAGGTTCCCTGGTTCATTGTTAGTTAATCAAGGGCAGTAATGTCAGGTGCGTCCAGGTTCCCTGGTTCATTGTTAGTTAATCAAGGGCAGTAATGTCAGGTGCTTCCAGGTTCCCTGGTTCATTGTTAGTTAATCAAGGGCAGTAATGTCAGGTGCTTCCAGGTTCACTGGTTCATTGTTAGTTAATCAAGGGCAGTAATGTCAGGTGCGTCCAGGTTCCCTGGTTCATTGTTAGTTAATCAAGGACAGTAATGTCAGGTGCTTCCAGGTTCCCTGGTTCATTGTTTGGGGTTATTACCATTGTTATCAATATGTTATAAACGATATTATTTGAAACGACTTGTTTTGGTCAGCCAGTTTTGGATATAGATCTCCACATTTAAGAAAATGCTTACTGGTTCATTCTGTACGTTTTTAGCACCTATGTTCATCCCAAATCTTGTATAAAAACCTCAAAACACTCTGCTAAAAGAATAATTGTCATAACATGTTGGCGGTTATATAGTAAGGGAGACACGGTTAATGAGTTATGTGTGTAAAGCACGTATGAAATAAATGTTCTACCTGTATTTAATTGAACTTATTTGATTGAAGTAAAATTGTTTTATATATTTATATAGAACAAAAGAAAAAGAGGGGAAACAGTCTTTGAGGGGAAGAAAGATGAGGGGGAAGAGAAGGGGGAGATAGAGAGGAAAAGAGGGTAGAAAATAGGAGGGGAAGAAAGATTAGGAGAAAGAGGTAAGTAGAGGGGGAAGAAAGAGAGGAGAGAAAAGGGGGAGAAAAGAGGAGGGGAAGGAAAGGAGGAGGAGATAAAGGGAAGGACAGAATGAGGGGAAATGAGGAGGGAAAGATTGAGAGGAGAGAAAGGGGAGGGAAGAAAGAATGGGAATGAGAGAGTGGAGAAAATGGGGATTGAAAAGAAGAGGGGAAGAAAGAGAGGAGAGGAAGGGGATAAGAAAGAGAGGAGAGAAAGAGGGGAAAAAGAGACGTGGACGAAAGAGAGGAGAGAAAGAAGAGGTTGAGAAGGAGGGAGAAAGAGGAGGGGAGGGAAAAGAGGAGTTAAAGGGAAGGACAGAATGAGGAGAAAAGAGGATGGACATATTGAGAGGAGAGAAGGGGAGGGAAGAAAGAAGGGGAATGAGAGCGAGAGGAGAGAATGGGGATTAAAAAGAAGAGAGGAAGAAAGAGAGGAGAGAAAGGGGAGGGAAAGAAAAAGAGGAGAGGAAAGGGAAGGGGAAGAAGGGGAAAAGGGGGAGGTAAAGAAAAAGAGGAGAGGAAAGGGAAGGGGAAGAAGGGGAAAAGGGGGAGGTAAAGAGGGGAAGAGAGAGGGGAGAAGAGGGAAGAAAGAAAGATAAAAGAGTTGGACGGAAATTAGGAGAGAGGAGAAATAGAATGTGGTAAAGATATTGTTGGAGGTATGGGAGAGGTACAGGCAAAATTATAAAGTGACAGGGGAAGAAGATTGAGGAAGGAGATAAGATGCAGGAGTTGAGAGGTTGAAAGCACATAAGAAAGTTATTGAGATTTAAGGAGTAAAGAGGGGAGGGGGTGTAATGGAAAAAAATAAGTTTGGGGGTAGGCAAAGATAAGAAAGTAATCAATAATTAAATAGTAATTTGATAGATCTCGAAATATGTGCGACCACATACACATGTACGATGGTGGCTCATAGAGCCTGAAAGAAAGACAGAAGACAGATCTTGTCCATGCACGACCACACGTACGAGCGGTGTCTCTCAGAGCCAGTTTCGAGAACCAGCACCGCTAGTTTCCGTACAAATTCATCCAAGATTTGATACCCTGGGGTTTTATCATAATACAAAACTTGAAGGTTTAAATGGCAGATTTATATTACATTTCCGTGGAAATGATATTTGTATAAATTCATGCAGTGGTGCGAAATAAAACCTGCATGTTATAATATTATATTTTAAGAGCTTTATGCTGGAATGACAATACTTCAAAAATGAGTTAATTGCCTTATTTTGACTATTTCATATTATTTTCTGCCTTCCATTTATTGCATTTTCAGTCTATTTATATTATTATTAAATATTCTATAAATAGGTGTATTATTATAATAACAATGATATACAAAAAGCCTTTGGTCATTGCAATAAAAGGTGCGAAAATATGGCCATGAATGAAAATATTACTGTACGTTGTATACCGACAGAAAATGTTAGATTAACTCTTGAAATGTGAAGAGTTCTGAAACATTTTCGTATATAGTGCGACATAGAGGCACCACGCTGCCGCATAATGTCGCCGGCGCATAAATTATGCGGCAAATATATCACTGCATTTAGGTTGCCCCGCATAAAGCACCATTTGAAATACGTAAACATCGCATGAAGATGTTCGTTTATTTATTATTGACAGTTTTGTGCAAACAGTTGATACAGTTTTGGGCAAACAAATGACTAACATGAAGGAAATGAAAATGAAATATTGTGGCCGAGAACATTAACAATAATTTTGCTTAACCTAATGCAGAAAACGCATCATTACAGAAAAAAGTAATTTATATTTGTGTAGAAATGTCCTAAGTTTTGATTCGAAATTTGAAGCCAAAAATGTGGGTGGGTGGGTGGGGGGTCACCTTATATCTAGCAGGCTTGATTACATAAACTAGTTGTGTAAAACTCCGGCCATTCCTGTATCCTACCATGCAAAAGGTTACCATGCTCGCTGAGCCTGAATTTCGTGATGATCTAGCCTTGCAAGACTTCGGTGGCAACCCTGGAGAAGCACGACTTCCTCGTTACCGCAGATGAATCATGGCTACCTCATTATCGTAGGTGAATCACGGCTTCTGCGTTATCATAGGTGTATCACGGCTTCCTCGGCTTTCTCGTTATTGAATCACGTCTGGAGAAGCACGTCTACCGCGTTATCTAGGTGATTCACGGCTTCAGCGTTATCATAGGTGTATCACGGCTTCCTCGGCTTTCTCGTTATTGAATCACGTCTGGAGAAGCACGTCTACCGCGCTATCTAGGTGATTCACGGCTTCAGCGTTATCGTACGTGAAACATGGCCTCCTCATTTTCGTAGGTGAATCACGTCTTCTGCAATCCGTAGGTGAATCACGGCTACCTCGTTACAGTAGATGAATCACGGCTACCTCGTTATAGGAGGTGAATCATGGCTTCCTCGCTATCGTAGGTGAATCACGGCTTTAACGTTGTCTAAGGTGAATCACGGCTTCAACGTTATCAAAGGTGAATCATGGCTTCCTCGCTTTCGTAGGTGAGTCACGGCTTCAACGTTACCAAAGGTGAATCACGGCTTCATCGTTATCTAAGGTGAATCATGGCTTCCTTGCTATCGTACGTGAATCACGGCTTCAACGTTATATAAGGTGAATCACGGCTTCATCGTTATCTAAGGTGAATCACCACTCTTTCGTTGTCGTTAGTGAATCACGGCTTCCGCGTTATCGTAGGTGAAGAGCGGCTTACGCGTTATTATGGGTGAATCATGGCTTCCTCGCTAAAGATGGACCCTTCTTCCGCGCGTTATAGTACAAATACATGTATAGGGAAAAACAATCGACGCCTTTTCATCGTTATCAAAGTGTGCCATAGATTTACTAAATTTGGGACGAACCTGGGTTCTCAAAATTACCAGAATGAACCAGTAAGCATTTTCTTAAATGTGCTGATCTATCTGCAAACACATGCGTTCTGTTACCGGAAAACAATAACAATACCTTTGATTGACCATATCACGGTATCAGAGGAGAATTACACGAAAGAGAATGGTATAAAATTGTTGTTTTGAAGAATACAGTGCATTGAGTGTCTTATAACAGGATTAATCTAAACCCACTGTTTTGTCTTTCAATTTTTTTTGCGTTTTATATACCCCTTTTAAATGGTTTAATACTTAAGATAGGAATTATCGCTACGACTATCACAAAAAAAACATTTCTCATTTATAAAAAATACTATAAATATGTATTTTGGCTAATTGAAATAAGCGACTTAAGCCTGTTAAGCTTAAGAAGTGTCGAGAAATTGGGGCCGGGGATTATCATGCCAAAAATTCCTTAAACTAGGCCTTTAAATACTGAGTCATGGAAGGCTTGGTTCCGATATAGCATTAATTGCTCTCTATGTGTAAATTTCGGGCAAGGTGAAACTAATAAAACAATTAGATAAATACACACTTTGCAGGTTGACAAAAACAGGAGCAGCGTTTTTCAAAAGATAGACGGTGAAATCTTCTGAATCCGAGCTATATCCATCCGAACAGTCGATGTTAAAAGTGTAAGAGTTTGTTGCTTCATAATCAAAGCCAGGATTAGACTTGCTGTAAATGCCATAATCTGAAAATATAATAAAATAAAAGTTTTGAGAATTTGAAATTTCTTTTTAAATTTGTCGATCGAAATTAGGAACTTCTTCTTGACCACTACTTTAGAATTAATTCAGATACATAAGTAAACTTTTCTCTGATTTAAAATGACGTGTTTTCAATAGCAAAGCACGCAGGAACATGTTCATAATATCAAAAGGAAACAATCTGGTTTCCTCAATGACGTTTTCAAAATACTGCTACGTTCAATGTCAAGGTTTCCATGTTAAAATACATTTTCACACACCAGTTGATGACGGTATCTGCTTAACCAGGAAGGGTAACGTGGTTGGTACTCCTGCCGCAAGCGAGCATGTAACGTCATTAGCTGAGTCAGTGGCGGTGACGGTGAATATAAGCGTCTCTGCTGTAACATCCTCGCTCAGTGATTCGGATGCTGGGAGGTTCTGGATTACTGGCGGCTGAGGAGTGAAACGTTGCTTTATGTTTTTCGATGTACAGAAATGTAATACGAATACGTGTGTATTTCAGAGAGCATTCATAATTATGCAGTTCTGAGATTATTTTGAAAAAATCCATTACGTCGTTTGGTCATAAATATTTTATTATTGTGTGATAATGATAATATTTTGTTATTGTGTGATAATGATAATATTTTGTTATTGTGTGATAATGATAATATTTTGTTATTTACGCCATACAATTATTTAATCTATCCGGGTACATAATACATTTTCACTCTGCTATGAATTATATAATAGCAATCTTTTACATCTAAGTAGTGAAGACAAGTCTGGATCCCATTATAAATAAGCATTTACACTGGTGCAAAAGTTTTACCAACTATTTTTGCAAATGTCGACCTAATTTTGCTACTAGATTATACAAATATTTGAGTTTGGTTTGTGGTCACCAAGCCGGACAAGTGGGTTTTCTCCGGGTACTCCAGTTTCCACCACAACACAAGACCACACTCTCGCGTAATATCGTGCCAACGAAAGTTATTGATAATACGCTGTGATTTCTTGTTTATTAATCGTTGTAAAATAAATGAGTTTAAAATAGATTAAAAAGATATTATCATCAAATTAAATATTCTAACAGTATTGTTTAAATCCTAGCAAATGTTATGTGATTCAATGGGACAAATAGTACGTAATTGTAGTTATTGATTCTATAAATTGATAAAACATGTACTGAATAAATGTAATATCTTAGACAAGCACGAATGAACTTAATATAAAATGTTCAATTAGATAAATAGTGGGTGAATTTTTACCCCATTCTATTTCGTAGAGAGTAGAGAGAGAGAGGAAACATGTGCAAAATAAACCGACACAAACATTACAAACTCACAATGCTTTTGGACATTGTAATGCAGAACTATTCACTCCTTTACAATCTCGCAAATATGACACGCATTTGTACAATGAACTCCGGGGAATAAGTACAAATGTTCTTAGATTTGATCCTTTTTGGCATTGACGGATATGAATTAAATTTGATTACCAATTGGCAAACGCATTTGTATATCGAATACCTTAAAGCTGCACTCTCACAGATTGAACGTTTTGACAACTTTTTTTTATTTTTTGTCTTGGAACAAGCCATTTTTGCAAAATTGCATGGAAACCAGTTATATAAGACTGCTGATAAAACAATTGACCGATATTTATATAATTTAAGTTAAAAAAATTGATGTTTTATGCATTTTTCTTAAACCGTTGGTTTTAGCCATAAAACATTAATTATCGAAAGGAAATATGAAAATCTGCGATCTGACCATTTGTCAGCAATCTTATATCATTGGTTTGTAGATATTTACATAAAAATTTGCTCTTTCCAAGACAAAAAAAAAAATAAAAAAACGTTTTAAAAACGGTAAATCTGTGAGAGTGCAGCTTTAAGATGTCCATTCATCCAAATACCAAATCATCAAAGCAAACGATCAACCAAGCATGTGTACATAGTTCAAACTTCAAACACACTCCGGCATTGTATTTAAAAAAAAATAACTGGTAGTTTATATATTAAATAATAATTTGCCAATTCTTTTATCACAGTATTACCACAATCAAGTTTACGAATACTAAGCGAACCATGTATTGGCCAATGTTTAACTTTGTTTTGAAAGCAGACGCATTATTTTCAGCTATTACATGGTCTGGTTAATATTACTTATGAATCAGATTTTAAGAGATCGTACGGAAAAGTTATTTTGATTAAAACATTCTCCTGATATTCATTTTGATTAAGAACATTTATGAAACCAGACCCCATGAGATTCATTATGATTAAGAACATTCATGAAACCAGACCCCTGATATTCATTTTGATTAAGAACATTCATGAAACCAGTCCCCTGTGATTCATTATGATTAAGAACATTCATGAAACCAGACCCCTGATATTCATTTTGATTAAGAACATTCATGAAACCAGTCCCCTGTGATTCATTATGATTCAGAACATTCATGAAACCAGACCCCATGAGATTCATTATGATTCAGAACATTCATGAAACCAGTCCCCTGTGATTCATTTTGATTCAGAACATTCATGAAACCAGACCCCATGAGATTCATTATGATTAAGAACATTCATGAAACCAGACCCCTGATATTCATTTTGATTAAGAACATTCATGAAACCAGTCCCCTGTGATTCATTATGATTCAGAACATTCATGAAACCAGACCCCATGAGATTCATTATGATTAAGAACATTCATGAAACCAGACCCCTGATAATCATTTTGATTAAGAACATTCATGAAACCAGTCCCCTGTGATTCATTATGATTCAGAACATTCATGAAACCAGACCCCATGAGATTCATTATGATTCAGAACATTCATGAAACCAGTCCCCTGTGATTCATTTTGATTCAGAACATTCATGAAACCAGTCCCCTGTGATTCATTATGATTAAGAACATTCATGAAACCAGACCCCTGATATTCATTTTGATTAAGAACATTCATGAAACCAGACCCCATGAGATTCATTTTGATTCAGAACATTCATGAAACCAGTCCCCTGTGATTCATTTTGATTCAGAACATTCATGAAACCAGTCCCCTGTGATTCATTATGATTAAGAACATTCATGAAACCAGACCCCTGATATTCATTTTGATTAAGAACATTCATGAAACCAGACCCCATGAGATTCATTTTGATTAAGAACATTCATGAAACCAGTCCCCTGTGATTCATTTTGATTAAGAACATTTATGAAACCAGTCCCCCTGAGATTCATTTTGATTAAGAACATTCATGAAACCAGTCCCCTGTGATTCATTTTGATTAAGAACATTTATGAAACCAGACCCCATGAGATTCATTTTGATTAAGAACATTCATGAAACCAGACCCCTGATATTCATTTTGATTAAGAACATTCATGAAACCAGTCCCCTGTGATTCATTTTGATTAAGAACATTTATGAAACCAGTCCCCCTGAGATTCATTTTGATTAAGAACATTCATGAAACCAGTCCCCTGTGATTCATTATGATTAAGAACATTCATGAAACCAGACCCCATGAGATTCATTTTGATTAAGAACATTCATGAAACCAGTCCCCTGTGATTCATTTTGATTAAGAACATTTATGAAACCAGTCCCCCTGAGATTCATTTTGATTAAGAACATTCATGAAACCAGTCCCCTGTGATTCATTTTGATTAAGAACATTTATGAAACCAGACCCCATGAGATTCATTTTGATTAAGAACATTCATGAAACCAGACCCCTGATATTCATTTTGATTAAGAACATTCATGAAACCAGTCCCCTGTGATTCATTTTGATTAAGAACATTTATGAAACCAGTCCCCCTGAGATTCATTTTGATTAAGAACATTCATGAAACCAGTCCCCTGTGATTCATTATGATTAAGAACATTCATGAAACCAGACCCCTGATATTCTTTTTGATTAAGAACATTCATGAAACCAGACCCCATGAGATTCATTTTGATTAAGAACATTCATGAAACCAGACCCCTGATATTCATTTTGATTAAGAACATTCATGAAACCAGACCCCATGAGATTCATTTTGATTAAGAACATTCATGAAACCAGTCCCCCCCCCTTGAGAATCATTTTGATTGAGAACATTCATGAAACCAGTCCCCTGAGTTTTATTTTGATTAAGAACATTCATGAAACCAGTCCCTCTGAGATTCATTTTGATTAAAAGCATTCATGAAACCAGTCCCTTCGAGATTCATTTTGATTAAAAGCATTCATGAAACCAGTCCCTCCGAGATTCATTTTGATTAAAAGCATTCATGAAACCAGTCCCTCCGAGATTCATTTTGATTAAAAGCATTCATGAATCAGTCCCTCCGAGATACATTTTGATTAGTAACTTTCATGAAACCAGTCCCCCTGATATTCATTTTGATTAAAAGCATTCATGAAACCAGTCCTTCTGAGATTCATTTTTATTAAGAACATTCATGAAACCAGTCCCCTGATATTCATTTCGATTAAGTACATTCATGAAAGCAGTCTCCTGATATTCACTCACATCATTGGTAATTGTGACAGTAAATGTAGCTGATGCTGTGTTATCACACTGGTCAACAACTTGGAACACAAGCCGGTCTACTGTAGATCCAACGTCAGTTAGGCTGCTAGCTGTTGTCAAAATCTCTAAGAGAAAATTATGAATAAATTTGATACATGTGTCCTTTGAAGAAAAACACTGTTGGGGCACGCTGTCTCTATTGACACAACATGAAAGTAGGATTACTGAAGATTAATTAATAGCTTGCCGTATGATCTTTTACCTAATTTGTCTGGTGTATTTTAAAACCAATCATTCATTATTGAACTGCAGTCATAATAAAATAACCCACCATTTTTGTAACAACATAGCTAGTAAACGATTATAATAATAAACCAAGTGGCATATGTAAGTTCAATATTTTAAACAATCGAAATGATATAAAACGATCTACTTGTTGTCGTATCGAAAGCATATCTGGCGTTTGTTGTCATTGTGACGTCAAGTGTGTCAACGTCATATGAGTCTGTGTCTGTGACGGTAATGGTGACCAGGCTTGTGGCGGCGGCAGCGGCATTGGTTATGGACGTCGATCCGGGGAGATTTGTGAATGAGGGGTCATTATCTGAAAACGATTCATATGTAAAATGCAATATTCGTATTACACTTTTGTCAACTAACACGAGGAAAACTTAAAAACACATTCAAACATATCGAAACATTCAACCATTGCTGTGCTAAGGCTGGTATTTATTCTCATATATGGTCAGTTTAAGCGCAACATTTTCCAAGTAAAAACCAATACCTTCAAAATTATAAAGCTATAATGCACCAGTCAATTGTAACTACGGCCCCTCCGGGTCCGGGGAATAGCGGGGACTTTGACTTTCGGTATAACCAAGCGCGGGTAAAAAACTCGCCAAATGCACCCCATGGACCCTAAGTAAGGCACATTCCCCGCTATACTTGGTGCGAATACAAAACCACCGCATTCACCCGGCACTGCAGGGCCACCGGGATGGTAAAAATACGGCCCATTTCCCCGGCTATCCCCGGTACACCCCGGACCTTGGGGGGCCGTGGTTACAATTGACTGGTGCATTAACACCATACCATACCCGTATTTTAACATAAAACATGTGTTGCTAGTAATAACGAGAACACAGACTTGGAAACGATATTTTAACAATGCTGACCAAAAAAAACGTTTCTTAATACAATTTATATTCCATTTGGCGTTTAATTCCTAAATCGTCATGCAAAGGTCATTCCACTGTGAGTCCGTCAAGAAATCAAGCTGAAGCGTCACTTCACAAAGAATTAATATACAATTAATCCAGTTTGCATTCAGTTCTATGTTTTGTCTAAATTGGGAAATTTAAAGGCGAACACTTAAGGTTATTGCAAAAACATTTGTTTAATTATGATGCATTATCATGTTTAACTCATTTGACTTTATAAACATTTGATAAAGGTACTGATGACGAATAAACATTAGGCTTTATCAATGTTTTCTTTTTAATAGCTACCTACGTGGCCAGACATTCTCATGTTTAAAATGCTTCAACCTCTACTTTACCGCTTTAAATCAGTAATAAAGTTTGACAAATGCAACAACACCGCCATTTATCCAAAACTTGTCACGTGACTGAAATCTGTTAACTCAAGAAAAGATGTATAATATTTTACAATAATATTCAGGTTGTTATCAAACCTTTTCAAAACTTTTTGAATTCACACTTCACTATCCAATGTAATCAACTTACTCGGATGGAGATCCACTCACATGTAATCAACTTACTCGGATGGAGGTCAACTCCTATGTAATCAATTTACTTGGATGGAGGTCAACTCCTATGTAATCAACTTAATTGGATGGAGGTCAACTCCTATGTAATCAATTTACTTGGATGGAGATCCGCTCCCATGTAATCAACTTACTCGGATGGAGGTCAACTCCTATGTAATCAATTTACTTGGATGGAGGTCAACTCCTATGTAATCAACTTAATCGGATGGAGGTCAACTCCTATGTAATCAATTTACTTGGATGGAGATTCGCTCCGATGTAATCAACTTACTCGGATGGAGGTCAACTCCTATGTAATCAGTTTACTTGGATGGAGGTCCACTCCCATGTAATCAACTTACTCGGATGGAAGTCAACTCATATGTAATCAATTTACTTGGATGGAGATCCGCTCCCATTCAATCAACTTACTGGGGGGGGGGATCCGCTCCAATGTTATCAACTTACTCGGATGGAGATCCACTCCTATGTAATCAACTTACTCGGGTGGAGACCCGCTGCCAGGTAATCAACTTACTCGGATGGAGATCAACTCCTATGTAATCAACTTACTCGGGTGGAGACCCGCTGCCATGTAATCAACTTACTCGGATGGAGATCTGCCCCCATGTAATCAACTTACTGGGGTGGAGATCCGCTCCCATGTAATTAACTTACTCGGATTGAGATCCGCTCCCAAGTAATCAACTTACTCGGGGGGGGGGGATCCACTGCCATGTAATCAACTTACTTGGATGGAGATCTGCTCCCATGTAATCAACTTACTTAGATGGAGATCCGCTACAATGTAATCAACTTACTTGGATGGAGATCCGCTCTGATGTAATAACTTACTCGGATGGAGATCCGCTCCCATGTAATCAACTTACTCGGATGGAGATCCGCTCCGATGTAATCTACTTACTTGGATGGAGATCCGCTCCGATGTAATCTACTTACTTGGATGGAGATCCGCTCCGATGTAATCTACTTACTTGAATGGACATCCGCTCCGATGTAATCTACTTACTTGAATGGACATCCGCTCCCATGTAATCTACTTACTTGGATGGAGATCCGCTCCGATGTAATCTACTTACTCGGATGGAGATCCGCTCCCATGTAATCTACTTACTCGGATGGAGATTCGCTCCCATGTAATCTACTTACTTGAATGGAGATCCGCTCCCATGTAATCTACTTACTTGAATGGAGATCCGCTCCGATGCAATCTACTTACTCGGATGGAGATTCGCTCCGATGGAATCAACTTGCTCGGATGGAGATTCGCTCCGATGTAATCAACTTACCCGGATGGAGATTCGCTCCCATGTAATCAACTTACCCGGATGGAGATTCGCTCCCATGTAATCAACTTACCCGGATGGAGATTCGCTCCCATGAAATCAACTTACCCGGATGGAGATTCGCTCCCATGTAATCAACTTACCCGGATGGAGATTCGCTCCCATGTAATCAACTTACTCGGATGGAGATTCGCTCCCATGTAATCAACTTACTCGGATGGAGATCCGCTCCCATGTAATCAACTTACTCGGATGGAGATCCGCTCCGATGTAATCCACTTACTCGGATGGAGATCCGCTCCGATGTAATCCACTTACTCGGATGGAGATCCGCTCCGATGTAATCCACTTACTCGGATGGAGATCCGCTCCGATGTAATCCACTTACTCGGATGGAGATTCGCTCCCATGTAATCAACTTACTCGGATGGAGATCCGCTCCCATGTAATCCACTTACTCGGATGGAGATCCGCTCCGATGTAATCCACTTACTCGGATGGAGATCCGCTCCGATGTAATCCACTTACTCGGATGGAGATCCGCTCCCATGTAATCCACTTACTCGGATGGAGATCCGCTCCGATGTAATCCACTTACTCGGATGGAGATTCGCTCCCATGTAATCCACTTACTCGGATGGAGATCCGCTCCGATATAATCCACTTACTCGGATGGAGATCCGCTCCGATGTAATCTACTTACTCGGATGGAGATCCGCTCCGATGTAATCTACTTACTCGGATGGAGATCCGCTCCGATGTAATCAACTTACTCGGATGGAGATCCGCTCCGATGTAATCAACTTACTCGGATGGAGATCCGCTCCGATGTAATCAACTTACTCGGATGGAGATCCGCTCCCATGTAATCAACTTACTCGGATGGAGATTCGCTCCCATGTAATCAACTTACTCGGATGGAGATTCGCTCCCATGTAATCTACTTACTCGGATGGAGATTCGCTCCCATGTAATCTACTTACTCGGATGGAGATCCGCTCCCATGTAATCTACTTACTCGGATGGAGATCCGCTCCGATGTAATCTACTTACTCGGATGGAGATCCGCTCCCATGTAATCTACTTACTCGGATGGAGATCCGCTCCGATGTAATCTACTTACTCGGATGGAGATCCGCTCCCATGCAATCTACTTACTCGGATGGAAATCCGCTCCCATGTAATCAACTTACTCGGATGGAGATTCGCTCCCATGTAATCAACTTACTCGGATGGAGATTCGCTCCCATGTAATCAACTTACTCGGATGGAGATTCGCTCCCATGTAATCCACTTACCCGGATGGAGATCCGCTCCCATGTAATCAACTTACCCGGATGGAGATCCGCTCCCATGTAATCAACTTACCCGGATGGAGATCCGCTCCCATGTAATCAACTTACTCGGATGGAGATCCGCTCCGATGTAATCTACTTACTCGGATGGAGATCCGCTCCGATGTAATCTACTTACTCGGATGGAGATTCGCTCCGATGTAATCTACTTACTCGGATGGAGATTCGCTCCCATGTAATCAACTTACTCGGATGGAGATTCGCTCCCATGTAATCAACTTACTCGGATGGAGATTCGCTCCCATGTAATCAACTTACTCGGATGGAGATTCGCTCCCATGTAATCAACTTACTCGGATGGAGATCCGCTCCCATGTAATCAACTTACTCGGATGGAGATCCGCTCCCATGTAATCAACTTACTCGGATGGAGATCCGCTCCCATGTAATCAACTTACTCGGATGGAGATCCGCTCCCATGTAATCAACTTACTCGGATGGAGATCCGCTCCCATGTAATCAACTTACTCGGATGGAGATCCGCTCCCATGTAATCAACTTACTCGGATGGAGATCCGCTCCCATGTAATCAACTTACTCGGGTGGAGATCCGCTCCCATGTAATCAACTTACTCGGGTGGAGATCCGCTCCGATGTAATCTACTTACTCGGGTGGAGATCCGCTCCGATGTAATCAACTTACTCGGATGGAGATCCGCTCCGATGTAATCAACTTACTCGGATGGAGATTCGCTCCGATGTAATCTACTTACTCGGATGGAGATTCGCTCCCATGTAATCTACTTACTCGGATGGAGATTCGCTCCCATGTAATCTACTTACTCGGGTTGAGATCAGCTCTTATCCCGTATGAGCGGTCATTAGTTACAGTGGCACCACTCCAGTCGACTTCGTCCCCAACAATTTTCGTGGCTAAGGCCATATAATTGTTTTGATCAGCCTCACCGTTGCCGCCGTCCTTGTGGGTGATGATATCCGCCCCGTCAGTCCACCTGCGGATTTGATTTAAGAAGCGAGTGTGGTACGGCTGAATAAGAGCAATGGATACTCATCATAATCAAGACTTCAAACCTCGGCGTAGTTGATTAAAGCGGAAAGTCAAAGCGAGTAACCTTGGCGTTTAAAAACTGTCACTGCAATGCTAAGAAGAATAGTATTTCGCTTTAAACAGCATGTGTTGCTTTTACTTTAAAGACTTCTTTATAATTAATAAAGAATCTGCGTAACCAGTATAGTTACATGCTAGAAAGGACCCGATCTTCAGTGCTGCATTACAAAGATGTTCGTTCAACTGTATCGTTGAAACGTCCATCGGACGTCAACGTGATCGAGACGTTGCATGTGTATTTATACCTAATACACATTATCACCATACATGTAAAGACACAGCAGGAATACATTATAAACAATATCATTAAATAGAACCTACAGGGGCAAGCCTAGTTGAGTTTAAATAATTAACAACGTTCTTGTTTATAAGTGCAACTGACATTTAACAGTGTGTGTATATCACGTGATAAATTACGTCATATATGCTACCTAGGAAGGCAACATTTTGCTTTAAAAGAAAACTTAAAAATATGATAATCTTTCTTTTTCTTCACTATTTTAATCAAAACAAAGGGCAGTCAACGCCAGATAAAACGCTTCCTCTTTGTGTTTATTCCGGGATTTGATTAGGCGATTAGTTTTTTTCAAACACCTCGGCATACCTGTTTCCAAACACAGGTTTTTACTGTGCTTCATCACGCGGCGGTTTTGTGAAAAAGTTTGTCGAAGTGTTTTCAAAAGCGTATAATCAAACTGTGGTTAAAGACCGAAGGTGGGGCTCTTTCAGCGGTGTAGACTGCGTTATGTTTTATTTAAAAGAGAGACGAAATAATAAAGTTATTTTTGTTGAAAGTCTTTATTCAAAGAAAAATATTGCTTTCCGACGTAGCATTTATGACGAAATCACGTGGTATTCACGCACTGTTAAATTTACTTTCACATTGGAACGGTCAGCGTTCACTTTGGGTGGGGGGGGGGGGCGGTGAAGGGGGGTTGGTTAACTAATGTAAGGTACCAACCATAAGAAAAATATGCTAAGTCTTCTACTTTTCGCGACTGAGTCTTACATAAATATATTTCGAAAACTTATTTTACTTAACTGCTCGTTTTATATCGCCACCTTTCTGCAGTAATACAACACATTCGTTTAAGGATGTTTATAAAAGAAGCCGTTGTTTAGACTCTGCATTAAGGTGATGACTTGCGTTTTTCAAGCATTATGCTGTTTTATAGAAGAGGTATTCAGCAAAATCGCCAAGGAGTAAACTATAAGCATACCATCCGATACGGTCCTGATCTTTCACAGTTATTCTTTTACCCGTCGTTATCGGAAATGTAACCTCAGCGTCGGCAGCTGAAAAGGGGATACAGCAAAACTATCGTTTTCCAAACAAAATTACATTACAAAGCAAAATGTAATCAATTATTAATTCTGTGGTCTGCTTCTTGTTCACGAAGAAATCACTGAATACACTTTAATTTATACTTAAAGTATATTCTAGTGATTATCTTAGATAGAATGTGCCGTATATGTCTGAGATGTTCCGCGAAAGCAAAATAATAAAGTGTCGTCAATTCAATTACATAAACTTATACATTGTGAAAGACTAGTAACATAGAAGGATTATTTATATATTAACATCGATCAGTCTTGATTGTGTATATCATGTATGTAAACAAATAATCTAACTAATTTTGAGAAAATTTAATAATTATCAAGGGAGGGAACTCTTTCTTAGCGCCGAATGTTTAATTGTCCGCCCTTCTTTATTTTGGCGCCTTTCTCACTTGTTCTCTAGTTTTAATCCGGTTCGGACGTGTGTTTTCATTATTTCGGCCAAATTAAATTTATATTTTACATTTGTCTTTGTTTTTCCTGAGCGCAATAATTATCCCCGGCCGATACACTCGTAGGTCAACGTAAGTCAGGAATTGGTCGGAGAAAAAACATGCAGCAGACATAGAGATTTGAGGATTGCTTCAATAAAGAGTCTCAACCTGTATTAATTCAAATCTGTATAAACGTTACAAAATGAAGCATATTTCCCTCAACTTTCTTCTCATTCTCAATACTGCATACGGTAAAATTCGCTCAAATATGACGCAAAATATTGTAACTACGACACAAAGATAATTTCAATGTACGACTAAAATCGATTAAGATCTTTACTGGAACGGCCCCATTCCCGTCTTGATATTTGCATAACTTATATCTGAGATAAGTCCGAGAGGATAATATAAAAGTTGAGACGGCATGTGCCCGACGAGACGATAGATAAACTACCTATTTCTGAGATAAATCGAGGCGGATGACATACAAACAGTTGACAGATTTTAACCTAGACGATAGATTAAACGTCCTATTTCTGAGATAAATCAGAGAGGGCGATATACAGATACAGAATCTTCCCTTGACGATAGATTGACGACCTATTTCTGAGATAAATCAGAGAGGGCGATATACAGATACAGAATCTTCCCTTGACGATAGATCGACGACCTATTTCTGAGATAAATCAGAGAGGGCGATATACAGATACAGAATCTTCCCTTGACGATAGATTGACGACATAT
Organism: Mya arenaria; assembly: GCF_026914265.1. NCBI lineage: Eukaryota > Metazoa > Mollusca > Bivalvia > Myida > Myidae > Mya > Mya arenaria. The sequence goes on from NC_069131.1 coordinate 40,511,308, forward strand.
TTCTGAGATAAATTAGAGAGGGCGATATACAGATACAGAATATTCCCTTGACGATAGATTGACGACCTATTTCAGAGATAATTCAGAGAGGTTGATATACAGATCCAGATTTCCCTAGACGACAGATTGACGACCTATTTCAGAGATAAATCAGGCAGGATAACATACAAACAGTGACGGAATTCTGCCCAACGAGTCGATAAGTTGACCCTGTAATCGGTCGCCAGACTTGAAAAACCAGAGTCCGTGTGTCTGGTTCAACGTTATCGAACATGGCCTGCCATTTCTCGATAACCCCACAGCAGCCGAACGTATAATCAGGGTCTGCCATCATATACCCGAAAGCTGAAAAGAAGACGTGAAGATACATTATGTTTAATCGGTTTGCCTTTGGTTTTTCGTTCGGTCATTCAGTGGGGTCAAGTAATTCGAGGGTTGAAAGCGAAAAGGTTCTATCTTCTACTTTAATATCACTTGGAACCTGTTCGCATTCTCCCTCGAATTAACATACGCATATTGCTAATATACAAGTAGGTTACTTTTAAATGTTTTGAATAAAGCAATGAAAATAACAGAATTGTATCAAATTCATTCCATTAATTAAATAATCAATTTTGAGTTTTCGATAAAATCTCGACCTATCTCTGCATGGTATTAATGTAAAGTTCTGTTGTTACCACAGGAGATACTGTTTACGAAATTTAACTAGAAAACAAGTGCGGTTTTATATTTGCTCGTAAACGGCGTGTCTAAAGAAGAATAAAACGGTGTGTTTTTTTTCGTTTAAAATTGAAATACATTCATCACTGAAAGAAAAATGTTTCCTCGTGGTGCTTATCATGTGTAATATATTGCCATCTTACACCGAAACATTCATTTATGTTCCTAATTATTTCTGACCCAAATATTTTTAAACAATTTTCAAATATTCGCAACTGTTTGGCATTTCTTTACCGTATTTCAATCGATCATACAGCATATTGTAAGAAGTTGTGGGCGTGGACAATCTCGTGGACAATCGTAAAAGAGTCGTAAGATACTTTTGAGTGTGCTTTGATATAATATCAAAACAATATGGAACTTTAATGTAATAATTTGTCGATTCTTGTAATGTATGTATTAATGTTTAATACAGTCGAAACCCGTTGCATCGACATCACTTGGCTCGACTTTCTCGTTGGCTCGAACATAATTTTAAGAACCGATTTGTTTTTATTCTATATAAGTATTCCCGCTTGGCTCGATATTTGCGAGGCTCGAAGTATTTTGGCCGGTCCCTTGGATATCGAGCCAACGGGTTTCAACTGTATAACTTTCGGCATATGAAGGGATTTATCCTGAAGAGTTCAATGTCATATCAATTCACTTTAATGTATAATCAAATTATTGAGAATTCCTTTGCTTCCGATATAATAACAATGACTGATCGGATAATGAAAGAACTACCGTGGGACATAACATGAGTATTTGTTGGTGCACCGTTTATGACCTGTCGACTAGAAATTACATGAAAGCACTCAATGAACAACAGAAGTGTGCGAATATCACGTGATAAATAATTCATACATGCTACGCCGGAAGGCAACATTTTGAATAAAAGTATTACTTAAAACAAAGATAACCCTTTAGCAGCGGTTTTGTGAAATGGTTTGTCGAAGTGTTTAAGGAACTTCAATCAATCAGACACAGCTAAAATACCGAAGACGAGGCTCTGTAAGCGGCGTAGACTGCGCTAAGTTTCATTTAAAATGGTAAAAAAGTATAGTTATTTTTCTTTATTCAAAGCATTGTCCTCAGACGTAGCATTTATGACGCAATTAATCACGTGGTATACACATACTGAATAGGCGAGGCCTTAGACCTGAACTTAGATAACAAAACCCTTCGTAAAATAACTATATTGCAAAATACCGTTCCTTCTCTTGTTAAAGTTAAGTACCAATATGGGCTCATACACTAATTGTATGAACATTACGGTGCCTTTGAGATGAATGATGGAACATTCATTACAGTTAATGCTTATTAAAGGCATTTATATTCTTTGATTATTCGCACATACAAATGTAAAGACATGTTTTGTTCATTCTATTCAGTCAAAAAATGACATTAAATAGCATTGTCATGATAAAAGTAATATTGACTAGATATGTCATTAAACCCGTTTGACCAAATTTTATTCTACAATTTATATTAATAACAAGCAAATTGTATGCCTTAATAGTGACATTAATGTACTTTACTAATCAATTCCCCATTTTTGAAAAGATCTCCTATTCCAAAGATTTAACGGAAATGTATTTTTTTTTCTTCAAAGAAAAAACTAATAATGGTTTTTATCGTGTTTGTAATTGTCGTTTTGAAGTACATCCAACCTTTCCAATAACGTACGCTTTGCAAAATGTCATGGTTTGAAATATTTAAAATACAAGTTATAATATAAACATAATTTACTGTAAATGTAACAATTAACTTTTCATTTAATTTGACAATTAAAAAAATAATATTCATGACTCATAGTTCTTGCACATTTCATTTGCGGCCCAAATTTTGAGTTTCGCGCATGAATTAAGTCACTTCTTTCCTAATCTGCATGGTTGTTCATTCAACTGAATAGCTATCGGGGCGACGGTCATTGCTCATAACAAACGTTGTTTTATACATTTAGGAGGTCATCATTCATATTCTAAAGCATTAAACAATTAGGTTGCCTTTAAACCTTGTGTAATTATTTAGGTCCATTTCTTGTATTAAGATTTATTTCAAGGTGATGAAAACAATAAACACTTCTTTGCTATATGATTGGAGTATAATCATAACTTTCTAATTAGAGCGGGACAATATTTTTCTTAGCATGATCGTAAAATCGGTCTGTAGTCAATTTGTCCGAATATAGTTTGTACAGAAATACAATGTACGTGAAGTTAGCGGCCTAGCGGCCTAGCGGCCTAACGGCGTGAAGTTAGCGGCCAAGCGGCCTAGCGGCCTAGCGGCGTGAAGTTAGCGGCCTGGCGGCCTAGCGGCCTAGCGGCGTGAAGTTGGCGGCCTAGCGGCCTAGCGGCCTAGCGGCCTAATTATTTTTTCTATGTCCAAGCAATTGTTAATGCGTTTTTTTTTTAAAAAACAATGATAAATCAAGGTTTTTTTATTCATATAGTTACATAGCGGCCTTAAATTGTTATCTATTCAGAATATCTTTCTTTATCTTTTATTCTAAAACAATTTTAAATTAACTGTTTTATGCACATAATATCACTCTGAAGCGTTTTTCAACTTTTTTTCAAAAAAGTCGATCGAGCACTTCAGCGGCCTAGCGGCCTAGCGGCGTGAAGTTAGCGGCCTGGCGGCCTAGCGGCCTAAAATGGTATCCTATTTCAAAGCATGAATACATGCATTTTCTTCTAAAACAATGACATCTTAGCTATTTTTATGCACAAATTAACACTTTGAAGCTATTAGCGATTATCAACATTTTTTTTTTAAAAGCGTCAATTAAGCAGTCAGCTATTTCAAATCATTAAACATGCCTGATCTTCTAAAACAATGATATATTTACTGTTTTTATGCACAAATTATCACTCTAAAGCGTTTTTTATTTTATTTTTTTAAAAGTTGATCGAGCACTTCAGCGGCCTAGCGGCCTAGCGGCGTGAAGTTAGCGGCCTGGCGGCCTAGCGGCCTAGCGGCCTAAAAACCTTTCCTATTTCAAACCATGTATACATGCATTTTCTTCTAAAACAATGACATATTAACTGTTTTTATGCACAAATTAACACTTTGAAGCTATTAGCGATTATCAACAGGTTTTTTTTCAAAAGTGTCGATAAAGCAGTCAGCTATTTCAAAGCATTAAACATGCCTGTTCTTCTAAAACAATGATGTATTTACTGTTTTTATGCACAAATTATCACTCTGAAGCGTTTTTCAATTCTTTTCCAAAAAAGTCGATCGAGCACTTCAGCGGCCTAGCGGCCTAGCGGCCTAGCGGCGTGAAGTTAGCGGCCTGGCGGCCTAGCGGCCTAGCGGCCTAAAATGGTTTCCTATTTCAAAGCATGTTTACATGCATTTTCTTCTTAAACAATGACATATTAACTGTTTGAATGCACAAATTTACACTTTGAAGCTATTAGCGATAATCAACATATTTTTTTTCTTTCAAAAAAGTCGATTGAGCAGTCATCTATTTCAAAGCATTAAACATGGCTGATCTTCTAAAACAATGATGTATTTGCTGTTTTTATGCACAAATTATCACTCTCAAGCGTTTTGTTTTTTGTTTTGTTTTTTTTTTTCAAAAAAATTTGATCGAGCACTTCAGCGGCCTAGCGGCCTAGCGGCCTAGCGGCGTGAAGTTAGCGGCCTAGCGGCCTGGCGGCCTAAAATGCTCTCCTATTTCAAAGCATGTATACATGCATTTTCTTCTAAACAAATGATATATTAACTGTTTTTATGCACAGACTATCACTCTGAGGCGATTATCAACATATTTTTGAAAAGGATAGGCATGTTCACATGCTTTGAAAAGCTGACTGCTTGTTCGACTTTTTAAAAAAAAGGTTGATAATCGCCTCAGAGTGATAGTGTTTGCTTAAAACAGATAATATATCATTGTTTTAGAAAACAATGCATGTATACATGCTTTGAAATAGGATACCATTTTAGGCCGCTAGGCCGCTAGGCCGCTAACTTCACGCCGCTAGGCCGCTAGGCCGCTGAAGTGCTCGATCGATTTTTTGAAAAAAAATTGAAAAACGCTTCAGAGTGATATTATGTGCCTAAAAACAGTAAATACATCATTGTTTTAGAAGAACAGGCATGTTTAATGCTTTGAAATACCTGACTGCTTTATCGACACTTTTGAAAAAAAAACCTGTTGATAATTGCTAATAGCTTCAAAGTGTTAATTTGTACATAAAAACAGTTAATATATCATTGTTTTAAAAGAAAATGCATGTATACATGGTTTGAAATAGGAAACAATTTTAGGCCGCTAGGCCGCTAGGCCGCCAGGCCGCTAACTTCACGCCGCTAGGCCGCTAGGCCGCTGAAGTGCTCGATCAACTTTTTTGAAAATAAAAATAAAAAAACGCTTTAGAGTGATAATTTGTGCATAAAAACAGTAAATACATTATTGTTTTAGAAGATCAGCCATGTTTAATGCTTTGAAATAGCTGACTGCTCAATCGACTTTTTGAAAAAAAAAATATGTTGATTATCGCTAATAGCTTCAAAGTGTTAAATTGTGCATTCAAACAGTTAATATGTCATTGTTTTAGAAGAAAATGCATGTATTCATGCTTTGAAATAGGATACCATTTTAGGCCGCTAGGCCGCTAGGCCGCCAGGCCGCTAACTTCACGCCGCTAGGCCGCTAGGCCGCTGAAGTGCTCGATCGACTTTTTTGAAAAAAAGTTGAAAAACGCTTCAGAGTGATATTATGTGCATAAAAACAGTAAATACATCATTGTTTTAGAAGAACAGGCATGTTTAATGCTTTGAAATACCTGACTGCTTTATCGACACTTTTGAAAAAAAAACTGTTGATAATCGCTAATAGCTTCAAAGTGTTAATTTGTGCATAAAAACAGTTAATATATCATTGTTTAAAAGAAAATGCATGTATACATGGTTTGAAAAAGGAAACAATTTTAGGCCGCTAGGCCGCTAGGCCGCCAGGCCGCTAACTTCACGCCGCTAGGCCGCTAGGCCGCTAGGCCGCTGAAGTGCTCGATCAACTTTTTTGAAAAAAAAAAAACGCTTTAGAGTGATAATTTGTGCATAAAAACAGCAAATACATCATTGTTTGAGAAGATCAGCCATGTTTAATGCTTTGAAATAGCTGACTGCTCAATCGACTTTTTGAAAAAAAAAATATGTTGATTATCGCTAATAGCTTCAAAGTGTTAATTTGTGCATCCAAACAGTTAATATGTCATTGTTTAAGAAGAAAATGCATGTATACATGGTTTGAAATAGGAAACCATTTTAGGCCGCTAGGCCGCTAGGCCGCCAGGCCGCTAACTTCACGCCGCTAGGCCGCTAGGCCGCTAGGCCGCTGAATTGCTCGATCGACTTTTTTGGAAAAGAATTGAAAAACGCTTCAGAGTGATAATTTGTGCATAAAAACAGTAAATATATCATTGTTTTAGAAGAACAGGCATGTTTAATGCTTTGAAATAGCTGACTGCTCAATCGACACTTTTGAAAAAAAACTGTTGATAATCGCTAATAGCTTCAAAGTGTTAATTTGTGCATAAAACAGTTAATATGTCATTGTTTTAGAAGAAAATGCATGTATACATGGTTTGAAATAGGATACCATTTTAGGCCGCTAGGCCGCTAGGCCGCCAGGCCACCAACTTCACGCCGCTAGGCCGCTAGGCCGCTAGGCCGCTGAAGTGCTATATCGACTTTTTTGAAAAAAAGTTGAAAAACGCTTCAGAGTGATAATTTGTGCATAAAACAGTTAATTTTAAATTGTTTTAGAATAAAAGGTAAAGAAAAATATTCTGAATAGATAACAATTTAAGGCCGCTATGTAACTATATGAATAAAAAACCTTGATTTATCATTGTTTTAAAAAAAACGCATTAACAATTGCTTGGACATAGAAAAAATAATTAGGCCGCCAGGCCGCTAGGCCGCTAGGCCGCCAACTTCACGCCGCTAGGCCGCTAGGCCGCCAGGCCGCTAACTTCACGCCGCTAAGCCGCTAGGCCGCTAGGCCGCTAGGCCGCTAGGCCGCTAACTTCACGCCGCTAGGCCGCTAGGCCGCTAGGCCGCTAACTTCACGTACATAGAAATACATGTAGACATACTGTCCATGTGTATACATTTCAGAACATAATATCTATATTTAAGTTGTCAAGTGATCAATGCCATATTCATAATATACAGAGCATATATGACATCGCGTAAAATACAAAACTATTAACTATTGTATACATGTAGAGTAAAATCAATACATGACAATATATGACAGCGAGAGATCAGTGTGAAATAACGTTTATATAGGCTATCACTAGTCACAATAATAATGATACTTGTTTCTTAGACTAAATGCATAATTAATATACATGGCTAAATTTCTATTCACTTTAACGTTTTCGGATTATTCGGATAATTCAACAAATTTTGACACGTTTGGTCGTTTCGATAATACTTTTTGATATATGAACTTCGTAATTCGTTATACAGATGGCATTCAAGAATTAAATGAAATTCATCTTCCAAAACATCACACACATATAATATAAATGTACCTGTATTTCCACCGATGTCGTTGTCTTTGCTTTTGGGGTCGTCTTCGCCCTTTCTGTCATTGTTGTTACATACTCCAGTTGCTGAAACAGTTCAAAAATAACATCTTAAAAGCATGTTTATCATTGAGGATAAAATAGTATCATTGCGGGCCGCTGCAGTTATAATTAATACGTGGTGAGTAAAAGGTTTATGGAGACTTAACGTTTCTGGGCACGTACTAAAGTGCTGACGAGTTAGCTGACGATATAGAAATAAATTAGAGTTGTTGACCAATTGCTCACCATATAGACAAAGGAGGAAAAAATGTTTTGAAATTAAAGATTTTTTAAGACTTATTTTGTTTAATTTATTTTATATACTCCTTAAAGTGTACGTAAAGACGGATGTTTGTGTATTTTTATTGAAAATGGCAGTTCATTGAAATGAATTGAGTATTTTTTTTTTGCTGGTTTGGTGAAAAGATGAGAAGATATCACGGATTAAATTACTTTCATCAATATCTAAGTTGTTGTTCTTTTGCTTTCAATGGTTTATTCAAATGAACTAGTTCATGTAAATGGAAAGGAATTATTTTAAACCCATTGGCAACTGTGCTTGTGCAAGAACTGTAACTTTGGTTTGCCTTATTTATGTCTTTTCCCGAGTAAGCAAGAGACATATTGATTTAATGCTGTCTGTCTGTCACAAGACTTTGTCCCCCTTGAAGAAGTGTTTAATATAATCTGTAGTTGTGTATAGACTAATGTTTTACCAAAATAGGTCTCTTTGAATTCCTTCATAGCCTTGGCCAACTTCAAAATATTTACATGGTAGATCTGTTTGTGGGCCCGCTGTGATACTTTATATCACAGTTTTTCTTGCTCTTTATAAGGACAGGTGAATACCAATATCATAATAATTTGTAAGGACAAATTACATTGAAAGAGTATCATAACTGTGTAAGGCACCAGTCAGTTGTAACCTCGGTCCCCAAGGTCCGGGGAATATGTATATTTTTTCGCTCCACTCTTGTAGTGTCATTTACTGCTTAACATGACTCCTCAGTCACATTTAGGAACAAACACTGATGAACCATACAATTATAGAGTGTAGAGTCCTGTTGTCTGTTTAAACATCGTTGTCTGGTAACCCATATCATACTCAGTGCGTGTATACCACGTGATCAATTGCGTCATCAATATTTTGCTTTGAATGAAGACTTTAAACAAAGATAACTTCACCTTTTTACCATTTTAAATGAAACATAGCGCAATCTACGTTGCTTACAGAGCCCCGCCTTCGGTCTTTTACCAGAGTTTGATTGAGAGTTTAGTTTCTTAAAACTCTTCGTTGACAAACATTTTCGCAATGAAGCAGTGTCAAAACATTATTTTGGAAACAGGTTTATCGAAGTGTTAGAAGAATCTAAACGCCTAATCAAACTCGTGTAATAAGACGAAGGCGTGGCTCTTTAAGCGACATAGACTGCCTTTTGTTTCATTTAAAATGGTAAAGAAAAAGAAAAGTTATTTTTAGTCTTCATTTTATTGGTTTCCGACGCGACATATTTGACGTAATTTATCACGTAGTTTACACACACTGATACTGGTATGGAAAAAAACAAACATGCATTTCAATAAAACATTATACGAAACTTTTAAGGTGCATACATGTATCTTTGCACTGTTTAAATGTGAGATACCGGTGGCTAACATTGCCATGGTCAAAAGCCAAACCATGCATTTTGTGCTTTTATCTAAGTTAATTAAAGTTCACATTAGACATTGGGTCGATCGTTCAATTTCGATGTGAATTTTTACATCGTAGTAAACGTCGTCGTTGTTAACTTTCTTATATTTTCTCTACTGGAACTAAAATGGTCTCACTTGTGATTTGCCGTATTTTTTTATCGAGATCTGAGACACCGGCTACAAATGTAAGTGTTTTATCTAAATATATGAGCATATTACAGCAAAAACATATCTTTTAATGTTAACAATGAAGCCATTAACAACGTTGCCATCTTTAACGAAGATTTCAACAGTTGGCCCATTAATTCTTTAAAAAAAGCCATACTTGTTTTAAAAATTGATATTTTAGAAGACAGATGACACCGCGTTTACAAAAGTAATTATAGGATTTGATAGGCGTTCGATTCTGCAGTGCAAATAATTTGATAACTAAATAAGTTCGTATGTAAATATATAATTGTAAAGATATTAAACTGCTTTTTGAAGTTAACGTTACGGATCAATTTATACCCTTTCAGTAAGGTGATTTCTGGTATAAATCAAAACTTGAATATGTGTTTTGAACTTATTTGTGACATCTACTTAACATTAATTGAAAAGCGGGATATTTGTCGATATGCAATATCTTTTTCGGTAAATAAGGACTCAATAAACCTCTGTTCTCAAAATAATACAAAGAATCTTTTTTATGTTAAACGTTCTATTTTGAAAGCTTCGGCTGTTCATCATTTTCCTACCAATTATACTGATTGATTAAATGTTTACCAATCATTTTAACGCATGTCGATCCTAATAAATAATGAAATATTCGAGCATAACGTGTTGTTTTGCAGATGAGCCAGAAAATCGAATGAAAGATATTTGGAAAGCAATCCCTATTGTTGTTTTATTATTTTATTATTGTTGCCTACGACATCTGAAACATATTAAGCATACACGCATACGAAGACATTCCAAATAACTTTAATTTTAAAATAAAATGAAAATGCACTAGAAAAGACATTGACCATGTGATCTAATGCCTCGTAGCCAAAGAACTTTCAGATGGGGTTTAGTGTTATCAATTATGCAATTTAACAGGCTCTTTGTACAATTCTAGCTTCCAGGCTTATCCCTGTCCATTCCATTGTTTTATAAGTAACATAACGCTAAAATGACTGGCACCAAATTAAAAAACGCATTACAAGCACAACTAGACAACTCACATCGCTTACACACAAATAAGATTAATGGTGCTGTGTTTTCATGAAGATGTTGTGCGAGGGCGGCTCCAGGATTCGACATAAGAGGGGGCGTTTCTCAGGGGCGTACCTTTTTTACTTGCGCCCTTCCCTCAGAAACGAAATTTATATGGTTTAAATTGTTGGCAGGGGGTTTGCCCCCCCCCCTCTCCCCTTGAACATTGTAACAATTTTTATTCCGAAAAAATGCATTTGGGGTGGATTGTATTACTTTCTTCACCTACATTGAAATAAAAAGTGAATTTGGACGATTTTAGATGGAAGGGGGGGGGGGGGAGGGGTTCGCCGGTTGCGAATCCGCTACGTTGACCTTAGTGAAATTAGGCTTTCGTACCGTGCGTCCCGGTGGTTACTTGAAATCGGAGATAAATTATGACTGCTGCCCAAAATACCCTCATGTTCCCGAAAGAACTTAAACGTGAAGCCTCGTTCTGAAAAGTAATGAATTGTTATATTAAAGTCACATCAACATTAATAGCACCCACAACTACTACATAATGTTCCATTAAAATTAGTCGACTAAGGTTGTTTAAAACAATGGAAAAATGGAATGAATCAGAAAATTTGAATGTGTGTATTATACAGGTTTCATTGGTTGATTCGATAGGTATGGAGATAACGTGTTTATATGTTTCGTTGTCATAAAGGAAACATAAGGGTTGGATGTTGATTAATAGAACTCGCGATAAGCAATCAGAATCCTGATAAAAATCAATGTGGCGCGAAACACATCAATTATTAAAAAAATGAGAATACTGGGTGCAAATTTAAAGTTACTTATTATTTATAATATTTTGACATGCGATTGATTATTCAAGTTAAATTTCAATTTCGTATTGATCACCTGCAAACGAGTAAGTCCAGAAAAACATCGCCAACTCTTGAAACGTCCGACGCTATTATTCAACGACAGCCATCGGACATAGCTCGTGAAAGTAAATTCAACGTTAATTTAGAAATATCTGTTTATCAAGTCATATAATAAGTGCATCATTGTATTGAATAGATCCTTTGGTCCTTTATATTGTAATTTAAACGTTATACATTTTATAACGATTGTGAAGAATGTTATGGTAACTAATTCACTCCCGTTGGCACGATGTTGTGCGAGAGTGTGGTCTTGTGTTGTGGTGGAAAACCGGAATGCCCGGAGAAAACCCACTTATCCGGTTTGGTGACCACTAACCAAACTCACACGCGCCGAGGCTGAGAATCGGACCCGGGTCGCCTTGATAATAAGCACGTGCGCTTACCACTGCGCTTACCGGACAACCAATATATTATAAAGATGTTTAAATTCCGAATGAAACGTTTCCTACGTTTTCCATCTAATTTCTGAAGCATTTTTAACTATTTTCCAAATGTTGTTGGCAGCTGAGTGCCATAATTGTGCATTTGAATTGTCGTCATTTTTCAAAGCTGCACGTGCAAATGTACGTGAAGTAAGCGGCCTAGCGGCGTGAAGTTAGCGGCCTAACGGTCTAGCGGTCTAGCGGCCTAGCGGCTAGAAGTTAGCGGCCTAGCGGCCTGGCGGCCTAGCGGCCTGGCGGCCTAGCGGCCTAGCGGCGTGAAGTTAGCGGCCTAACGGTCTAGGGGCCTAGCGGCTAGAAGTTAGCGGCCTAGCGGCCTAGCGGCGTGAATTAAGCGGCCTAGCGGCCTAGCGGCGTGAAGTTAGCGGCCTAACGGTCTAGCGGCCTAGCGGCCTAGCGGCGTAAGGTTAGCGGCCTAGCGGCCTGGCGGCCTAGCGGCGTGAAGTTGACGGCCTTGCCGCCTAGCGGCCTTTTTTCTCAATTTCAAAGCAATTGCTTATGCGTTTTTTGGACACCAATGATAAATCAAAGTGTTTTTTATTCATACATTAAAATAGCGGCCTTAAATTGTGTTCTATTCAGAGAATTTTTCTATACGTTTTCTACTAAAACAATGATAAATTAACTGTTTTAATGCACAAATTATCAATCTGAAGCGATTATAAACATTTTTTTTTTTCAAAAAAAGTCGATCAAGCAGTTCAGCGGCCTAGCGGCCTAGCGACGTAAAGTTAGCGGCCTGGTGGCCTAGCGACCTAAAATGATATTCTATTTCAAAGCATGTATACATGCCTTTTCTTCTAAAACAATGGTATATTAACCGTTTTATGCGCAAAATATAATTATCACTCTGAAGCAATTATCAACATTTTATTTCAAAAAAGTCGATTAAGCAGTCAGCTATTTCAAAGCATGTAAACATCCATTTTCTTCTAAAAATGATATATTTACTGTTTTTATGCACAAAATACCACTCTGAAGCGTTTTCAACTTATTTTCAAAAAAAGTCGATTAAGCACTTCAGCGGCCTCACGGCCTAGCGGCGTGAAGTTAGCGGCCTGGCGGCCTAGCGGCCTAAAATGGTTTCTTATTTCAAGGTATGTATACATGCCTTTTTTTCTTAAACAATGATATATTTACTGTTTTTATGCCCAAATGATCACTCTTAAGCAATTATCTGGGTTTTTTTTTCAAAATAGTCGATCAAGCAGTTCAGTGGCCTAGCGGCCCAGCGGCGTGAAGTAAGCGGCCTGGCGGCCTAGCGGCCTAAAATAGTATCCTATTTCAAAGCATGTATACATGCCTATTCTTCTAAAACAATGATATATTAACTGTTTGTATGCACAAATTATCACTCTGAAGCAATTATCAACATTTTTTACCAAAATTTCGATTAAGTAGTCAGCTATTTCAAAGCATGTAAACATCCAATTTCTTCTAAAAAGTATATATTTACTGTTTTTCAACTTAAAAAACAAAACAAAAAAACGATCAAGCACTTCAGAGGCCTAGCGGCCTAGCGGCCTAGCGACGTGAAGTAAGTGGCCTAGCGGCCTAAAATGGTATCCTATTTCAAAGCATGTATACATGCCTTTTCTTCTTAAAAATGCTCTGAATATCAAACAATTTAAGGACGCATTTTAATGTTTGAATAAAAAACGCATTAGCAATTGCTTTGAAATAGAGAAAAAAATAGGCCGCTAGGCGGCCAACTTCACGCCGCTAGGACGCCAGGCCGCTAGGCCGCTAGGACGCCAGGCCGCTAGGCCGCTAACTTCATGCCTCTAGGCCGCTAGGCCACTAACTTCACGCCGCTAGTCCGCTAGGCCGCTAACTTCACGTACATCACGTGCAATTACAATTTAGTGTGATATTTCCTATTCCATTTACAGATATGTTTACAGAGAGGTGCGTCAATAAATGGGGTTTAGTCTGAATTTCAATTAAATCTGTATAAACGTCAGAAATAACGATATATCTTATTTTTTTATTGCTTCAACCAAATGTTTATTTTAAATGTCGGCGAAAATTCAATTCACTCATATACGTAGCACAATAATAAAGAAACTATCGCACTTAGACTGTTTCAATTTACGACTAAAATCGACTAACATCTTCATTGAAACGGACCCACGTAGGTAATATTTGTCTACTATGTCGAATTAATTATGTAAAATTCTTCCCATGAGATCATATAATAAACAAATGGTTCACCTATTCAGCTTTCTGTAATATAACTTTTATCCACATGCTGCAGGTCCATTTCGAAGAACATTTCTAACGAAAGGATAGATACGCAGTGAAATGAAACTGATTTTGATTTCGCATCACGCACGGATTTTGCAAAATCCCTTATGAAATGTCACTAACAGGTACGCAGTCAAAACAAAAACGCGGAGTACGCGTTACTTGCGGATTATGCTATCGCAAGAAAGATCCTCACGGATGTCTGTGTATGCAACAAAAGCGGAAACATGTCACACATTTGATTTCATTATAAATTCAGCCAAACACGATGTTTTTTTTTAAAATTCAAAAACAAAATATTTCGGTATTAAAACTTAATTATCTAAAGCACTCAATAATAAATTTTATTTCACTGAGAGGTAATCCTGCGATTCACATTTATATTAATACCTGTCTTAACATATTCTTATATTATGCCGCTTTTCCATTACAAGGACTTAACAAATTATTATTATTATTATTATTATTATTATTATTATTATTATTATTATTATTTTTTTTTTTTATAATGATTTTATTATTATTAATTATTATTATTATTATTATTATTAGTATCATTAGTATTATTACAACTACTACTACCAAATGAGACTGAATATTATAAATTAAACCCTGTCAAACCTTTTTGCCATCATTTTATACTGATTATAAGTTAAAATGATAAAAAAGATTATAACTTACCACGTCACAGGCAAATTTATATTTTTTTTTTATTTATCCTTTAATTATCTTAACACTTTGGAGGACAAAATCAGATTTTAGAAATTGTTTCGATTCGCGTTGCCAATGAAATTCATCGTAGACTTGATAATTTCGAAATTGGTTCTTTACATATCAATATCAAATATAATTCTCGGTTCACCTTTAAAAAGCAGGCTTGCAATAAAGTGTTCGAATATGTTAATTAAATAGCACCACGAAGCGTCAAATGAACTTTATATACAATTATGACTCTTACCACAAATACAAATTGCGGATGAGAGCTACAATCTTATACCGATGGTGCGATTTATTTACACAGAGTCGATTTACATAAACAAACGTATTCTTCTTTCACGCCTTAATTGAATGACATCTTGTCTACTGAATAGGAACATCAATAAAACATTATTGACATTATTATTATTGTATTATTTGAACTCAATGAATGGTAATTATATATTTGGCTTACAATTATGACAGGCAGAACTATTCAATATCTTCTATCATCATATGAGAAGTAGACATTACGTTAATTTCAATTGAAATGTAAACTGACTCTAGACACCATGCTTTAATATTTGAAATGGGAGCCCTCATCATAGTGATGTCATTTACCTTCTGGCCCTAACACCTGAATATGTCTAAAATAGTTGGTTTAAACGATATTTATTTCGATATAATATTTACAATTAGTTAAGTTCAACAAATTTATGCATAATCAACAATAACAAAGGCCAAAAATGTAATGCATTGAAACAAAGAACATGTAAATTATGCACAAAACAATAGAGCAAACAGAATTGAGAAGAAAGCCTTACGGCTTATACTTTGTCTCTCTTCTGTAAGTCATTCGCGCTGCTTAGGCTGGTGCGCAAGTTGCCGTGACTCGAGAAGTACTGGCAGTAATAGTTGTAATCCAACAGTCCACAGATTCTTTTCTTTTTTTCTCTTTATTGTCTTTTTAGTTTAAGTTGATACTATACTAAATAATATTGTTTGTAAATTATTGTTCAAGTGTCACTGAATATTGTTGTGAAATAGTGAGAATGGCATTTATTGTAAATAGTAAAATAGTCTAAAATATTTCTTTCTTTTTTTGCGATCTTGTCTTTATAGTTGGTACTGCAATAATTAATGTTGTAAACATTTTTTTCTGAAAAATATTTTTTGCCCAAATTATTTTCATTGATAAAAGTTCGCGAAATGAAATAAAAAATAATGAAAGATTTCATAATTTATAAAAGAACATACGCAAATGCAGCAGTAAAGAGTGGTTTAACGTATACAAAGAATTGCAAACACGCTACATATACGTCACTGTGTGATCGAAATTTTGAAAGATAGAAAATCCAGGCATGTAATCTTTGAAGAGATACACACCGTGCAGGACATATGTACATATATGATTTTCGTGCAAGGTGAACGGCAACGACATCTTCATAATCAAGTGGAATGCTTTTTTTGTGAGGGTCGATCTGCCTACCCGTTCAATCGAAAAGTAGGAAGAAAGGTTTCTCAAACGTTAATACACGTTAAAGTAGTGGTTCGCGCTGTATGACACTATCGCGCATCCAACATCAATGATTCAACGCCATTGGTTTAGGACTGGTGACGTGACTCCATGTTTTTCTATATTGGGTTACTAAAATTTATCGTAAGAAAATGGGGCCTATTTCCCGCCTGTAATGAATAAACGAAGCATTACCTATAAAATGATCAACGTTAATTGGCTGTCGACGTGATACATACGTTTAGTAGGTTAACCAATAAGTGATATACAGGGCAAAGGAAACCGTTTTCGAGTTCGAGTTGCGCTCTCACCCGATTATGTTTCCTTTGCACCGTATATCTCTTATCGGGTCACCTACCATCTCCGTAACTTATCATGTTTACATATACTTTAGCTCAATCATGACAGATGATCGTTTCTAATGCTTAAAACTTGACATTTATTAGCAAAACTTCAAACGAATGTCATTCAATTTAAGATATAAAGCTCATATCCTAGAAAAGTTTGTTGTGATGGTGATTGTTTGCTGATTAGATCCCTGTTCCTATCATAGGTGGCAATTTTGTTTGAGTTCATTTATTGTATTCGAGTACGAAGGCAAATTGTTGTCAGATCGCTTTCTGTCAATGTCGTTATTGGCTTATTTTGTTCTTGTCTTCTAACTTCAGCCTTATACAAAGGAAAATATTTAAGTGTGAAGCGAATGCCTGATTAAATACCTTCTCAAATACCAGAATATAATGAGTTGTTTTAATGTGCTTCAACCTAAGTATGAACATCAAGGCAGCTCACAGTAATTTATTGACAATGTTAACCCTAATGCCTGCTTAACAGTATATTCCTCAATCATCATTAGTGCCAACCTTATAACAGCCTAATATTCATGTTTACAGAATACGACAAACTACCTATGTATCATACACCAGCGAGTTTAAGAAGATGTGGCCATGTGTAAAACAAAAGACTAACCATCCATGCAACATACACATGCGGGTGTAAGAAGATGTTGTCAAATATGACACATAAAGCTAACCAGCCATGCAACATACACATGCGGGTGTAAGAAGATGTAGTCAAATATGACACATAAAGCTAACCACCCATGCAACATACACATGCGGGTGTAAGAAGATGTTGTCAAATATGACACATAAATCTAACCAGCCATGCAACATATACCTGCTAGTGTAAGAAGATATGGTCAAATATGACACATAAAGCTAACCAGCCATGCAACATTCACCTGCTAGTGTAAGAAGATGTGGTCAAATATGAAACATAAAGCTAACCACCCATGCAACATAAACCTGCTAGTGTAAGAAGATGTTGTCAAATATGAAACATAAAGCTAACCACCCATGCAACATACACCTGCTAGTGTAAGAAGATGTGGTCAAATATGACACATAAAGCTAACCAGCCATGCAACATAAACGTGCTAGTGTAAGAAGATGTTGTCAAATATGACACATAAAGCTAACCAACCATGCAACATACACCTGCGGGTGTAAGAAGATGTTGTCAAATATGACACATAAAGCTAACCAGCCATGCAACATACACATGCGGGTGTAAGAAGATGTTGTCAAATATGACACATAAAGCTAACCACCCATGCAACATACACCTGCTAGTGTAAGAAGATGTGGTCAAATATGACACATAAAGCTAACCACCCATGCAACATACACCTGCTAGTGTAAGAAGATGTTGTCAAATATGACACATAAAGCTAACCAGCCATGCAACATACACTTGTTAGTGTAAGAAGATGTGGTCAAATATGAAACATAAAGCTAACCAGCCATGCAACATACACCTGCTAGTGTATGAAGATGTTGTCAAATATGACACATAAAGCTAACCAGCCATGGAACATACACCTGCTAGTGTAAGAAGATGTTGTCTAATATGTCACATAAAGCGAACCAGCCATGCAACATACACCTGCTAGTGTAAGAAGATGTGGTCAAATATGACACATAAAGCTAACCACCTATGCAACATACACCTGCTAGTGTAAGAAGATGTGGTCAAATATGACACATAAAGCTAACCAGCCATGCAACATACACCTGCTAGTGTAAGAAGTTGTGGTCAAATATGACACATAAAGCTAACCAGCCATGCAACATACACTTGCTAGTGTAAGAAGATGTTGTCAAATATGTCACATAAAGCTAACCAGCCATGCAACATACACCTGCTAGTGTAAGAAGATGTGGTCAAATATGACACATAAAGCTAACCAGCCATGCAACATACACCTGCTAGTGTAAGAAGATGTGGTCAAATATGACACATAAAGCTAACCACCCATGCAACATACACCTGCTAGTGTAAGAAGATGTGGTCAAATATGACACATAAAGCTAACCACCCATGCAACATACACCTGCTAGTGTAAGAAGATGTTGTCAAATATGACACATAAAGCTAACCAGCCATGCAACATACACCTGCTAGTGTAAGAAGATGTGGTCAAATATGACACATAAAGCTAACCAGCCATGCAACATACACCTGCTAGTGTAAGAAGATGTGGTCAAATATGACTTATAAAGCTAACCGCCCATGCAACATACACCTGCTAGTGTAAGAAGATGTGGTCAAATATGTCACATAAAGCTAACCAGCCATGCAACATACACCTGCTAGTGTAAGAAGAATTTGTCAAATATGACACATAAAGCTAACTAGCCATGCAACATACACCTGCTAGTGTAAGAAGATGTTGTCAAATATGACACATAAAGCTAACCAGCCATGCAACATACACCTGCTAGTGTAAGAAGATGTGGTCAAATATGACACATAAAGCTAACCACCCATGCAACATACACCTGCTAGTGTAAGAAGATGTTGTCAAATATGACACATAAAGCTAACCAGCCATGCAACATACACCTGCTAGTGTAAGAAGATGTTGTCAAATATGACTCATAAATCTAACCGCCCATGCAACATACACCTGCTAGTGTAAGAAGATGTGGTCAAGTATGACACATAAAGCTAACCAGCCATGCAACATACACCTGCTAGTGTAAGAAGATGTGGTCAAATATGACACATAAAGCTAACCACCCATGCAACATACACCTGCTAGTGTAAGAAGATGTGGTCAAATATGACACATAAAGCTAACTAGCCA
The DNA here is from genome assembly GCF_026914265.1 of Mya arenaria. Taxonomy (NCBI): domain Eukaryota; kingdom Metazoa; phylum Mollusca; class Bivalvia; order Myida; family Myidae; genus Mya; species Mya arenaria. The sequence continues at coordinate 40,530,459 of NC_069131.1, forward strand.
TGCAACATACACCTGCTAGTGTAAGAAGATGTGGTCAAATATGACACATAAACCTAACCAGCCATGCAACATACACCTGCTAGTGTAAGAAGATGTGGTCAAGTATGACATATAAAGCTAACCAGCCATGCAACATACACCTGCTAGTGTAAGAAGATGTGGTCAAATATGACACATAAAGCTAACCAGCCAGGCAACATACACCTGCTAGTGTAAGAAGATGTGGTCAAATATGACACATAAAGCTAACCACCCATGCAACATACACCTACTAGTGTAAGAAGATGTTGTCAAATATGACACATAAAGCTAACCACCCATGCAACATACACCTGCTAGTGTTAGAATATGTTGTCAAATATGACACATAAAGCTAACCAGCCATGCAACATACACCTGCTAGTGTAAAAAGATGTGGTCAAATATGACACATAAAGCTAACCAGCCATGCAACATACACCTGCTAGTGTAAGAAGATGTGGTCAAATATGACACATAAAGCTAAGCAGCCATGCAACATACACCTGCTATTGTAAAAAGATGTTGTCAAATATGACACATAAAGCTAACCAGCCATGCAACATACACCTGCTAGTGTAAGAAGATGTTGTCAAATATGACACATAAAGCTAACCAGCCATGCAACATACACCTGCTAGTGTAAGAAGATGTGGTCAAATATGACTCATAAATCTAACCGCCCATGCAACATACACCTGCTAGTGTAAGAAGATGTGGTCAAGTATGACACATAAAGCTAACCAGCCATGCAACATACACCTGCTAGTGTAAGAAGATGTGGTCAAATATGACACATAAAGCTAACTAGCCATGCAACATACACCTGCTAGTGTAAGAAGATGTGGTCAAATATGACACATAAAGCTAACTAGCCATGCAACATACACCTGCTAGTGTAAGAAGATGTGGTCAAGTATGACACATAAAGCTAACCAGCCATGCAACATACACCTGCTAGAGTAAGAAGATGTGGTCAAATATGACACATAAAGCTAACTAGCCATGCAACATACACCTGCTAGTGTAAGAAGATCTATTCAAGTATGACACATAAAGCTAACCACCCATGCAACATACACCTACTAGTGTAAGAAGATGTGGTCAAATATGACACATAAACCTAACCAGCCATGGAACATACACCTGCTAGTGTAAGAAGATGTTGTCAAATATGACACATAAAGCTAACCACCCATGCAACATACACCTGCTAGTGTAAGAAGATGTGGTCAAATATGACACATAAACCTAACCAGCCATGGAACATACACCTGCTAGTGTAAGAAGATGTGGTCAAGTATGACACATAAAGCTAACCACCCATGCAACATACACCTGCTAGTGTAAGAAGATGTGGTCAAATATGACACATAAACCTAACCAGCCATGCAACATACACCTGCTAGTGTAAGAAGATGTTGTCAAATATGACACATAAAGCTAACCACCCATGCAACATACACCTGCTAGTGTAAGAAGATGTGGTCAAATATGACACATAAACCTAACCAGCCATGCAACATACACCTGCTAGTGTAAGAAGATGTGGTCAAATATGACACATAAACATAACCAGCCATGCAACATACACCTGCTAGTGTAAGAAGATGTGGTCAAATATGAAACATAAATCTAACCAGCCATGCAACATACACCTGCTAGTGTAAGAAGATGTGGTCAAATATGACACATAAAGCTAACTAGCCATGCAACATACACCTGCTAGTGTAAGAAGATGTTGTCAAATATGACTCATAAATCTAACCGCCCATGCAACATACACCTGCTAGTGTAAGAAGATGTGGTCAAATATGACACATAAAGCTAACTAGCCATGCAACATACACCTGCTAGTGTAAAAAGATGTTGTCAAATATGACACATAAAGCTAACCACCCATGCAACATACACCTGCTAGTGTAAGAAGATGTTGTCAAATATGACACATAAAGCTAACCAGCCATGCAACATACACCTGCTAGTGTAAGAAGATGTTGTCAAATATGACACATAAAGCTAACCACCCATGCAACATACACCTGCTAGTGTAAGAAGATGTGGTCAAGTATGACACATAAAGTTAACCAGCCATGCAACATACACCTGCTAGTGTAAGAAGATGTGGTCAAATATGACACATAAAGCTAACTAGCCATGCAACATACACCTGCTAGTGTAAGAAGATGTGGTCAAATATGACACATAAAGCTAACTAGCCATGCAACATACACCTGCTAGTGTAAGAAGATGTGGTCAAGTATGACACATAAAGCTAACCAGCCATGCAACATACACCTGCTAGAGTAAGAAGATGTGGTCAAATATGACACATAAAGCTAACTAGCCATGCAACATACACCTGCTAGTGTAAGAAGATCTATTCAAGTATGACACATAAAGCTAACCAGCCATGCAACATACACCTACTAGTGTAAGAAGATGTGGTCAAATATGACACATAAACCTAACCAGCCATGGAACATACACCTGCTAGTGTAAGAAGATGTTGTCAAATATGACACATAAAGCTAACCACCCATGCAAAATACACCTGCTAGTGTAAGAAGATGTGGTCAAATATGACACATAAACCTAACCAGCCATGGAACATACACCTGCTAGTGTAAGAAGATGTGGTCAAGTATGACACATAAAGCTAACCACCCATGCAACATACACCTGCTAGTGTAAGAAGATGTGGTCAAATATGACACATAAAGCTAACCAGCCATGCAACATACACCTGCTAGTGTAAGAAGATGTTGTCAAATATGACACATAAAGCTAACCACCCATGCAACATACACCTGCTAGTGTAAGAAGATGTGGTCAAATATGACACATAAACCTAACCAGCCATGCAACATACACCTGCTAGTGTAAGAAGATGTGGTCAAATATGACACATAAACCTAACCAGCCATGCAACATACACCTGCTAGTGTAAGAAGATGTGGTCAAATATGAAACATAAATCTAACCAGCCATGCAACATACACCTGCTAGTGTAAGAAGATGTTGTCAAATATGACACATAAAGCTAACTAGCCATGCAACATACACCTGCTAGTGTAAGAAGATGTTGTCAAATATGACTCATAAATCTAACCGCCCATGCAACATACACCTGCTAGTGTAAGAAGATGTGGTCAAATATGACACATAAAGCTAACTAGCCATGCAACATACACCTGCTAGTGTAAAAAGATGTTGTCAAATATGACACATAAAGCTAACCACCCATGCAACATACACCTGCTAGTGTAAGAAGATGTTGTCAAATATGACACATAAAGCTAACCAGCCATGCAACATACACCTGCTAGTGTAAGAAGATGTAGTCAAATATGTCACATAAAGCTAACTAGCCATGCAACATACACCTGCTAGTGTAAGAAGATGTTGTCAAATATGACACATAAAGCTAACCACCCATGCAACATACACCTGCTAGTGTAAGAAGATGTTGTCAAATATGACACATAAAGCTAACCAGCCATGCAACATACACCTGCTAGTGTAAGAAGATGTTGTCAAATATGACTCATAAATCTAACCGCCCATGCAACATACACCTGCTAGTGTAAGAAGATGTGGTCAAGTATGACACATAAAGCTAACCAGCCATGAAACATACACCTGCTAGTGTAAGAAGATGTGGTCAAATATGACACATAAAGCTAACTAGCCATGCAACATACACCTGCTAGTGTAAGAAGATGTGGTCAAATATGACACATAAAGCTAACTAGCCATGCAACATACACCTGCTAGTGTAAGAAGATGTGGTCAAGTATGACACATAAAGCTAACCAGCCATGCAACATACACCTGCTAGAGTAAGAATATGTGGTCAAATATGACACATAAAGCTAACTAGCCATGCAACATACACCTGCTAGTGTAAGAAGATCTATTCAAGTATGACACATAAAGCTAACCACCCATGCAACATACACCTACTAGTGTAAGAAGATGTGGTCAAATATGACACATAAACCTAACCAGCCATGGAACATACACCTGCTAGTGTAAGAAGATGTTGTCAAATATGACACATAAAGCTAACCACCCATGCAACATACACCTGCTAGTGTAAGAAGATGTGGTCAAATATGACACATAAACCTAACCAGCCATGGAACATACACCTGCTAGTGTAAGAAGATGTGGTCAAGTATGACACATAAAGCTAACCACCCATGCAACATACACCTGCTAGTGTAAGAAGATGTGGTCAAATATGACACATAAACCTAACCAGCCATGGAACATACACCTGCTAGTGTAAGAAGATGTTGTCAAATATGACACATAAAGCTAACCACCCATGAAACATACACCTGCTAGTGTAAGAAGATGTGGTCAAATATGACACATAAAGCTAACCAGCCATGCAACATACACCTGCTAGTGTAAGAAGATGTGGTCAAATATGACACATAAACCTAACCAGCCATGCAACAAACACCTGCTAGTGTAAGAAGATGTGGTCAAATATGAAACATATAGCTAACCAGCCATGCAACATACACCTGCTAGTGTAAGAAGATGTTGTCAAATATGACACATAAAGCTAACTAGCCATGCAACATACACCTGCTAGTGTAAGAAGATGTTGTCAAATATGACTCATAAATCTAACCGCCCATGCAACATACACCTGCTAGTGTAAGAAGATGTGGTCAAATATGACACATAAAGCTAACTAGCCATGCAACATACACCTGCTAGTGTAAGAAGATGTTGTCAAATATGACACATAAAGCTAACCACCCATGCAACATACACCTGCTAGTGTAAGAAGATGTGGTCAAATGTGACTCATAAATCTACCCGCCCATGCAACATACACCTGCTAGTGTAAGAAGATGTGGTCAAGTATGACACATAAACCTAACCAGCCATGCAACATACACCTGTTAGTGTAAGAAGATGTGGTCAAATATGTCACATAAAGCTAACCAGCCATGCAACATACACCTGCTAGTGTAAGAAGATGTGGTCAAATATGTCACATAAAGCTAACCACCCATGCAACATACACCTGCTAGTGTAAGAAGATGTGGTCAAATATGTCACATAAAGCTAACTAGCCATGCAACATACACCTGCTAGTATAAGAAGATGTGGTCAAATATGACACATAAAGCTAACCACCCATGCAACATACACCTGCTAGTGTAAGAAGATGTGGTCAAATATGACTCATAAATCTAACCGCCCATGCAACATACACCTGCTAGTGTAAGAAGATGTGGTCAAGTATGACACATAAAGTTAACCAGCCATGCAACATACACCTGCTAGTGTAAGAAGATGTGGTCAAATATGACACATAAAGCTAACTTGCCATGCAACATACACCTGCTAGTGTAAGAAGATGTGGTCAAATATGACACATAAAGCTAACTAGCCATGCAACATACACCTGCTAGTGTAAGAAGATGTGGTCAAGTATGACACATAAAGCTAACCAGCCATGCAACATACACCTGCTAGAGTAAGAAGATGTGGTCAAATATGACACATAAAGCTAACTAGCCATGCAACATACACCTGCTAGTGTAAGAAGATCTATTCAAGTATGACACATAAAGCTAACCACCCATGCAACATACACCTACTAGTGTAAGAAGATGTGGTCAAATATGACACATAAACCTAACCAGCCATGGAACATACACCTGCTAGTGTAAGAAGATGTTGTCAAATATGACACATAAAGCTAACCACCCATGCAACATAAACCTGCTAGTGTAAGAAGATGTGGTCAAATATGACACATAAAGCTAACCAGCCATGGAATATACACCTGCTAGTGTAAGAAGATGTGGTCAAGTATGACACATAAAGCTAACCACCCATGCAACATACACCTGCTAGTGTAAGAAGATGTGGTCAAATATGACACATAAACCTAACCAGCCATGGAACATACACCTGCTAGTGTAAGAAGATGTGGTCAAATATGACACATAAAACTAACCACCCATGCAACATACACCTGCTAGTGTAAGAAGTTGTGGTCAAATATGACACATAAAGCTAACCAGCCATGCAACATACACTTGCTAGTGAAAGAAGATGTTGTCAAATATGTCACATAAAGCTAACCAGCCATGCAACATACACCTGCTAGTGTAAGAAGATGTGGTCAAATATGACACATAAAGCTAACCAGCCATGCAACATACACCTGCTAGTGTAAGAAGATGTGGTCAAATATGACACATAAAGCTAACCACCCATGCAACATACACCTGCTAGTGTAAGAAGATGTGGTCAAATATGACACATAAAGCTAACCACCCATGCAACATACACCTGCTAGTGTAAGAAGATGTTGTCAAATACGAAACATAAACCTAACCAGCCATGCAACATACACCTGCTAGTGTAAGAAGATGTTGTCAAATATGACACATAAAGCTAACCAGCCATGAAACATACACCTGCTAGTGTAAGAAGATGTGGTCAAATATGACACATAAAGCTAACCAGCCATGCAACATACACCTGCTAGTGTAAGAAGATGTGGTCAAATATGACTTATAAAGCTAACCGCCCATGCAACATACACCTGCTAGTGTAAGAAGATGTGGTCAAATATGTCACATAAAGCTAACCAGCCATGCAACATACACCTGCTAGTGTAAGAAGATTTTGTCAAATATGACACATAAAGCTAACTAGCCATGCAACATACACCTGCTAGTGTAAGAAGATGTTGTCAAATATGACACATAAAGCTAACCAGCCATGCAACATACACCTGCTAGTGTAAGAAGATGTGGTCAAATATGACACATAAAGCTAACCACCCATGCAACATACACCTGCTAGTGTAAGAAGATGTTGTCAAATATGACACATAAAGCTAACCAGCCATGCAACATACACCTGCTAGTGTAAGAGGCGCCATGCAACATACACCAGCTAGTGTAAGAAGATGTGGTCAAATTATGACACATAAAGCTAACCAGCCATGCAACATACACCTGCTAGTGTAAGAAGATGTGGTCAAATATGACACTAAAGCTAACCCCATGCAACATACACCTGCTAGTGTAAGAAGATGTGGTCAAATATGACACATAAAGCTAACAGCCATGCAACATACACCTGCTAGTGTAAGAAGATGTGGTCAAATATGACCATAAAGCTAACCAGCCAAACATACACCTGCTAGTGTAAGAAGATGTGGTCAATATGACAATAAAGCTAACCAGCCATGCAACATACACCTGCTAGTGTAAGAAGATGTGGTCAAATATGACACATAAAGCTAACCAGCCAGGCAAACATACACCTGCTAGTGTAAGAAGATGTGGTCAAATATGACACATAAAGCTAAACCACCCAGCACATACACCTACTAGTGTAAGAAGATGTTGTCAAAAGTCATGCTTAAATGTGTGTTTCGTACTTTATTTTCACCTTAAACTAAAGTTTCCTATAAGGTTAATTTTTAAATACATATTTGCTATATTTTCGATAAAGACATTTAATCGGGTAGTATTTCATACCGTGTTAATATTATTAAAATATAGATATAAATATAGATATAGTAATAAGTATTTAATAGTATTTATTTTTAATCAAATGTTATTCAATATTTTAATTGCATGTTCAATACGTATTCCTGTAATCATGTTTAATAAACCGATTGTGATGCCATGTATAACTTTATTGCAGATTGAAACAAATCTGGAATACTGTAATGAAATAATTTATCACTAAATATTTTATATTCTAGAATACATATTAAACGCCATACGCCCTAACTTCTAATCCAAACTTGCATTTTTTTAACTTCCATTTCAACGATTGGCATACTCTAGAATTGCATGCACACATAATGATAAACCTGCGTATTGATTTTAAGGAAACAATTAAGCTTTGCCTCTGACTCTCACTTAAATTTTCCATTCAACTCTTTACATCGCCATCAGACATGTATTTCAGTTTGTTTTGCTCCATTACTTTAATGTTCAAAGTATGTTGTTGTGATCAACTCTATTTAATAGCCATGATGCCACTTTGATTTTCATTTGCAAGCTCAAATCTGACAGAAGGATGAATCATCGATTTGCCGGTATTCATAATTGTTATTATTGATAATTAATTTTTTAACCATAGTCATTTTCTTAACTTAAGTATAATAATTGTACTTACCATATCGTATAAAAAACTGAATTATTTCTGAAAACTTTTCTTCTAATCCCTTTTTGAAAATACATACTCTTTTTATTAAATCCAATTATAAATTATAAGTTGGAAAGTGACTTAAGATAATAAAGGACTTAAGGTCTGGTGATACAGAACGTATTAGAAAATACTTTAGGCAACTTGAGAAGATTATAATTGTAATGATTATTACTGTCTGTAAGATGAAACAATTTAATAAAGCAAAGGGCATTTTCTCGTCAAACTGAGCGTAGAACTTATATATGTGAGTTATGCGTTCCAAATGTTGTACTTAAAAATACATTACATTAAAGTGTGGAAGTTTTCCAGTCCACCTTTGCTTCGAAGCGATCCCTTTAATACACGAAGCCTCTTTTAGCTCAGCAATCACACTTTTCAATAGGCATTAAAGTAGTTTTAATAGCATTCCAGGGAAATTTGGCATGTTTGAATGAATTGATGAATACCATTGTAATTTGCATTGGAGAAATGAATAAAACGTAAAAAATGTACTTTCATTAACAAAAACGTAAATTGCAACAGCAATTTATTCCGGATGATAGTCAATATTTAATGTTCATCTATATATTTGCGCATTTTATATCGTAAATTGATTGTCAAGTTCACAAACTAATAATGTTGCTAAAAAGAAAGAGGATGTGTATATTGACATAAGAGGTAGACCAAAGTACAAAGATACTATTCACAAGCTTCTGTTTCAGAAATGGCCATGTTGGTACTACTTGCAATCTGTTCATTGTTTTATCAAATTGAAGTAAATACACTGTCTTTGCTTAAAACTGCGATATATTTTATAATCTAAATGTGTCTTCTTATGACAGGACCACAATTGAAGTAAGAAATTGATAATTCCTTTTTGTGTAGTCTTTTGTGTACAATGTAGTTAACATGGACTATAAAACTTGTGCTTTATGTTTTAAAAATGTATAATGTTAGCATGTTCTTTACATTTATTACAGAAATAAATCTATAAATCTATCTACCAGGATTGTCATGTTAAATGAGCTATGCAAAAGGATCTCCATTACACGGTCACTACTGTTCAACATAATGTATCCCTTTGGAAATAAATTCGCAATTATCGAATGTATGTTTTGTTTTTAAATTCCACGAATAAAGACACGGTAACCAACTTAAATACTGCGATTGGCAAACCCGTATCATATGCTCGCTAAAAGTGAGGACAATTATCAAATCATCGATATAACTTAACTGTACTTATGTTTCTCCTGGGATGTGATACCATGTTTGAATTATGTATAGTTTAACCTTGTAGAACTCCGATTGGAGCAGTTGGTCTTTGGAAGAGTAAACATTTCGTGTAGACATTATCCTAACAGTCTAGTTAAAAAAGCGAAACGTATACCCGCATACCTTTTTAACGGCCTGGTACATTTTATTTTGTAATATTGCATTGTAAAGTTTTCACGCAAAATCACCTTTATTTTATCTATTTTCAGAAAAATACAGGAGAGGTAATTTATTTTTTCAATTAAAAACATATCAAACGAATGAAATCGTAATGCTGCTTAATCGAATCAAGTAAGAGCTATACTCGAATTAAATGCGGACTCCACAACAAATATCATATTTGATTTGAATACGAACATGAATATTGCACACTGTTCTAACGTATTTTTCAACAAGTTAGATTTTATCTGGTGAATAACAACAACCTTACGCATTTTTTTATTATCTGTATAAACGACACAAATATTGAAACACAGAGATAAGTGCATCTTCGTATCAATATGGTCACTTATCAAATTAAACATATTGGTTATATCTTATAAATGTAACGAAAATATCGTCTATTATCATTTTTTGGTCAGGTGATTTGATACCATTCTAAAGTTCCATAGTTGTTATTGAAGCAGATTTGATTGCTCGGCTATAAGATATTTCCTAATTACAAATGTATTAATATAATAGTATAGTTCATATCATATACATATAAATACATGTTTAATTTGTATGGCATGACCATGATGAACACATTGTCACGTTGTTGATATTCGTTTTATTTCTTGGATAGGAGGCGTTCAAAATATTATTGTATATAACTAGAAACGGACTCCGGCCTAGTCTCAACGGGCTTGTCAAAATCCTATCGGGATTGAGCAACTTTCTATATGCTCTCTCCCTCCTCCTACCGGTGAGGGGGAAATATAAGTAGATGCATAGTGCGCTATGCATGAATTTTGTGTTTATAGAACTGAGTTTGGGATGTGGATTCTTGCGTAATGGCACACTGATCCTAAGGTAAATAACAAACAGACAAAAACACAGGATAAACCGATATATATATCATTGAACCTACACACCAACATTAATTGCAGAAACAACTACTTACATATATTACACACTGAACCTACACAACAACATTTATTGCAGAAACAAATACAATTGCAGAATTACTGGATTTAACCAGCAAGCAAACATACCAAATTCTGTTTCAGAATACAATTTATGTTTTCTTGATAATAGGATGAAAAGACAAATCATATATAAACACAAAATGAAGCGTGTTTACGTGTTTTGAATGCTCTAATTTTAACCATTCAACTATATAGCGATAATGATAAGCAAATAGGTATGATTGAAATGCTAGCTAGATAATAAACAACAGTTACTCCTAAGAATAAGAAGAAATATTTAAATGAAAAATATTATCAGAAAAGGTGAAGAAGAAACCAATTTTGAGTTTCTTAGAGCTCGCATCAAACGTTCCTAATATTTCCCATCCTTTCCGAGTTATTCCTTATATTACCTTCACAAAGAGTCGCCATAATTTAATATTTCAAATATTGACATACAGAGAACATGTTAACGGTTTTTAGAATTAAGGTAATTATTCAAAGAAATATGTTGTACAATGTCTAAAGCAAAATAGCAACTTTGATGGTAGGCGGTAGATTGAAAGTTCTTTTCCCATCAGCAAAGTATTGTATAAAAGAAGGAATATTGCATTACCTGATTCCATGTTCATGGCACAACAGTGTATTTTATTTTTAGCATATTTGATTATTGGATCATACGAAGGTTGAATTTATTGAAATAAGCATATGGATACAAACTCATACAAATAAAGGCCATAAGTTGATACAGTTAAGGGTAAATATCAAATTCATTAGAGATTATATCTTATTTTTAAAAAACTATGTTATGTTTTTTAAATAGTGTTATCATGTTTTTGTTGGATAAGGCAACTGGCGCTACACTCACAATCCGAATTATTAAAGTCATAATATACGAAAGAAAGGAAACACTACCAATTACGGTACAAATGGTATGAATTTATAATGATTTAAAGAAATAAACCATTTGAGTAACAAATAAATCTTATACGTTAAAGATAAACCTATCCATGGTTTCCGCAACTTGTTTTATCCATTTAGTGCCTTTGGAGATGTTATTTGATGGATCATTGCACTATTACACCAGAGGACATAAAGTGTAAAATCAATTAATTTAAAACATGACAATCTGTGAACTCAGTGACATTTATTGTCTACAGGGGATGAATAACAAAAATAATGGGAATAAAAGCTTTTAGAATTGGTCATTTGGGAAATATATATTAAGTGTTGTGTAAACATATAAAGCTTCAGATAAAGATTTTTAGGAATTGATAATCTAAGAGTTACGTAAGTTAATTATCTGGGAGGGGGGGGGGGGATAACAGAAAAGATGGATATGATGGCTTTTACAATACTTCATTTAGGAAATATTTGTATGATATGTCTGAAGTAAACATATTGGACGCAGTGTTGCTTTGGGCCAAAACATAAGAGAAGTGACATTAAGATGCTAAAAGCTGATTTATAATAGTATTATTGTATCAGCTTATGTGATAATATTTATTTATACATAAATGCAAAAATGATTAGAGGTAAATGTCATTCTGTTTGTTATCGCTGACTCTATCAGAGAAATAACGTTTATAGGTTTATAGGTTCTGTATATCATTATTGGATTGCTGGACAGATTCTAAATCAATAATTATATAGAAACCTTTGGCGAAAAATATCACTGAAGTTCCATGAAGTCAACGTTAGGTTTAATTAAGTGGCTTTTTCAGCGATACAGATGCGCGCTGAGTCAATATTTGGTTTAATTAAGTGGGTTCTTCAGCGATACAGATGCGCGTTGAGTCAATATTTGGTTTAATTAAGTAGGTCATTCAGCAATACAGATGCGCGCTGACTTTTAGTAGAGAAACATTCGCGCCAACACTAACGAAGCTAGCGTGTTGTTTGTTTACTAAAAAATTAAATCGGTAGTCCGGATACGTTTGGCTTATGCCGATTTAGTTGTAAATATCAGTAACATTACCCAATACCTTTTATTTATCAAAAACCAATATATCATCAAAGTATGTCTGGACTCTTTAAAGATAGATATAATAATATAAACATTATACAGTACCAGCTATCGTTGTCAGTTCAATAAAATACAAAAGACGGTGGCGGGTGATATATTTCTATATTAGATTAACAGCATCATATGCACTCACAATACACTAAACATGTTTAGCAATATAGTCATATTCGCAAAGTGAAACACAAAGCAAAGCTGAAAGCTACCTACTTCTGTCTTTTGGTAATATTGTGGACATATTTATGGTAATATTGTGAACATATTAATGGTAATAGTGTGGACATTAATAAAATTACAGACGTGGAAATGTGAATGCTAATGATATACATTCTAGTTATTGTATTCTGGAGATTTTACGCCATATTAAATTAATGTACCTTTAACGAAATTTGATGCAGATATCAGCTTTGGGCATTGGGATTTCCCTGATCAAAAAATATGCATTCAACGCGTATCCTCTACGAATAAGCCTCATCACAAAAACCATGCAACGTTTGACGTTTGTACAGTGTCTAGTTGTACTCCTATTAAAATGTCGATGCATATTGTTAAAGCACCCATAGATATTCTGAAATTAAGCTGTTTTGATCATCGGAAAGTAATGCCATCTAGCGTTCTAAATTATATTTATTTCTTTAATCCTTTTGCTTCGCAATTTCACTAAATTAAAAAGTTAATGGAAAGTTTTTAAATATTTTGAAAACAACCATATTTTCATTCCATCCAACTGATATTCCCTAAAATTCACCTATACCCGATGCAATTTGATTTTTGTTTTTAGCTATAGATACAATATGTTTACGGGGACAAATATTGGCTAAGCTTGAATTACGAATCTGCTGTCGAAAACATAACAAAATTATTGGCAACTCGTATAAAATTACCATTAAACAAATTGATGTCACCCAAAACAGTGTTTACTGAAGTGCTCTGTTTATTCTTATTGATATTATCTTTATTGGTCTGGGTAGCTGTTGGTTAACAATCGTTCAATAAAACAATACCTTATTTTTTCAGTTGTTAAAAAATGCAATTAAACACTTTCAGTATCACATGTTCAGGCATTCACTTGAAAACTGTACTAAGCCCTATGAACGCAAATAGCATTCAATGAAATCGCAAATATCTAACACCTGAGAAACATTATGCTTCTCTTTATTAAATAGGCATTACATGTGTTCCTAGTTCAGTACGGTATGTTTTAATGTGTGTTTCATACTTTATTTTGACCTTTAACTATAACAATGCTTATTCCTGCAATTAGGTTTCATAAACCGATTGTGATGCCATGTATAACTAGATTGCAGATTGAAACAGATATGGAATACCTTAATGAAATAATTTATTACTAAACGTTTTATATTCAAGAACGTATTGAACGCCATATACCCTTACTTCTAATCAAAAATTGTTCATTTAGTTTTAATTTCCATTATAACAATTGGCATGCCATTGATAATCGTTGTCCTTTAAAGGCTTCAGAATCGCATGCACACAGAATGATAAACCTCCGTATTGATTTTGAGGAAACAATTAAGATTTGCCCCTGACTGTCACAAAATTATCCATTCAACTCATTACAGCGACATCAGACATGCATTTCAGTTTGTTTTGCTACAAAGCTTAAATACTTTAAAGTACGTTGTTGTGATCAACTCTAGTAAACGCCCGTGATGCCACTTTGCTTTTCATTTGCAAGCTCAAATCTTACAAATGTTGGAATCATCGATGTGCCTGTATTCATAATGATCATATAATTGATGAGTCATTTTCTAACTATAGTCATTTTCTTATCTTAAGTATTTTACTAACCATGAAAACTTAATTATTTCTGATTTTTTTTTTCAATACCTTTTTGGAAATGCATACTCCTTTTTTAAATCCGATTATGAAAAGGTAGGGAAATTGACTTATGATAATAAATGACTTAAGGTCTGGTGATACAGGCAGACTAAGAAAATACTTTAGGCAACCTGAGGAGAATATTATTATAATGATTATTACTGTCCGTTTAGACTTAACAAATTGATGATGCATTTTCTCGTCAAACTGATCCTAGAATTTTTAGGTTGTATCACTAATGCGTTCCAAATGTTGAACTTAAAAATACATTACATTAAAGTGTGGAAGCTTTCCAGTCCACCTTTGCTTTAATGCGATCCCTTTAATACACGAAGCCTCTTTTAGCTCAGCAATCACACTTTTCAATAGGCATTAAAGAAGTTTTAATGGCATTCCAGGGAAATTTCGCATGTTTGAATGAATTGATGAATACCATTGTATTGTGCACGGGGGAAATGAATGAAACGTAAAATATGTTTCATTAACAAAAACGTAAATTGCAACAGCGATTTATTCAGGATGATAGTCAATATTTAATTTTCATCTATATATTTGCGCATTTTATAAAGTAAATCGATTGTCAAGTTCACAAACACATTGTGTTTCTTCCAAGAAAAGAATGTGTATATGGACATTAAGCGTTAGAAAAAGATACTCTTCACAAGCTCTCAGTTACGGAAATAGCCATGTTGGTACTATATGCACTCTCTTCTTTGTTTCATTAAATTGACGTTAATAAAAGTGAGATCGTTATATCTTGACCAAACACAATAAAAACACTTGACAGTTGGCAGTGTTGTGCCTATCATTACTGCCAATAAACAGTTTTAATCACATTTACATTTCTGTGTTCATTCTTTATTTGAAAGCCGAGAAGGTTGGAACTACCATTACTGTCAATAAACAGTCTAAATCATACCGACATTGCTGTGTTCATACTGCATTTGACAGTTGGCGGTGCTGTTCCTACCATGGCTGCCTATGACAAGCCTAATCACATCGACGCTGCTCTGACATACTATCCTACTATACTTGATAGTTGACAATGTTTTCCCTACCATTACTGCCAATAAACAGTCTAAATCACACCGACATTGCTGTGTTCATACTGCATTTGACATTTGAAGGTGTTGTCTATGATAAGGTATAAATCACACAGACACTTCTGTGATATACTGTCATGATATACTTGGCAGTGTTTTACCTACCATTACTGCCAATAAACAGGCTTAATCACACCAACATTGCTGTGTCTATTATGCATTTGACAGTTGGCGGTGTTGTCCCTACCATTGCTGCCTATGAAAAATATTAATAAATCCTGACACTTCTGTGACACTATTCTTGATAGATCACAGTGTTGTACCTACCATTGATGCAAATAAACAGTATATCACATCGAAACTATCTAATAATTAAATTACTTTAAATTCTGAATAAACAAAGCTGCATTTAGAAAAAAGGCAAAGTTTTGCACTTGAAGTTTAAGAGCTCTGGAGATTAATGAATGTCCATAACAAATAATTATTTTTATTCCATGAACAACACGGAATACTATAGAAATTGAAGTTTTCAATTGAATATGTGAAGGTCGGGAGGCTCTTAAGTTAATTATTACTGACTTTTCGTACAAAAACTGAATAACCCTACCATATAAAAACAAGAAATTAATTTCTCATAATGTGCATCTGGCAATAAAGTAATGCTTCTATCAGAATATATCTTTTAAAAAACCCTCAATTATCCAAATTAAAATAAATATGCAAAATATCACATATTGGTCCACTATTTATTCAGTAGCACTGCGACTTCTGTGAAATATTGTAAACTAAGATCTAATTATCTTTCGAAATCGATGAGATAAAGGTTAAACGTTATGCTGATATTTAAACCGAGATAATAATCAATGCTTATGATATGTTTCAACCCCCCCCCCAAAAGCGAACAGTTGGAGGATGAGAACGAAATAAAAGCTGTGGTGAGTATAATCAACTAAAGGTATTTTAATTACGGATATGAACGGTTCACATTTTTGTATTAATAAATGAAATATTTTCAGACACCTTACATTTATCAAGCGAGTACCACAGAAGCAATCCATACAATCAAACGTAGTGTGCTTTAAGAGTTCCTCATAAACGACAATTGATTCTAATGTGTTCAACTACTATAGGATTTCATAGACACTAAACAAATAATAAAGTTAAGTGCTATGTACCGCGTTAAATGGATTTAAAATAATAAGCAACACAGCTTTTCTGTTAACTTTCAATTTTCTAGTTCAATGTTGTAGCTATGTGAACACCATGGCTGCCACTTATTGTTAGAGACACCCAAAAGTTTGTTACTGACATATTTTATTCAAAGTTCTTACTCCGTTTGCATTGTCGCTTGTTTGCAAGTGTATGTACAATTAAATTGAAATTATATGTCAAAAAATTAAATGCCGCAATATCCACTGAAGAAAACAGCATCAATAAATCATCTATTTTGACGAGGAAGAGCCATCATCGTAGGCAGTTGTCCAACGCAGGTTTCCATGCAAATAATTAGAGTAAAAATGTTAATAAACTTTTAACGAAAAGATGTGATAGCACACATATTCATCCTGTATATGTCTTTAAGCAGTGTAACAACTTCCTATGTCTTCCTTTTGGCAGTGCACCAACTATTCCACTTTCAATATTTTCTTTAAAGAATAATTAAATCGAATTGCATGTACGCGCTTAAATTGTTATTGCTTCAAACAATTGCAGCTATAAAACGTATTAATTTTACTTCATTTGTCAAAAGTTAAAGGTTCAGTTCAGTTTTAAAGTAGGTAAATCCAGTGCACATCAATTATAAGTTCTTTTGAAATGGAGCTATGTTGTCAATTTATCGGCTAACTTAAATTTGATACCTCTGTCTCCTTTAACGGATTAACTTCACATTTGACTATAATATTGACAAGTCTGGTTTACTGGAACTATTGTAAATGGTTTAGGTGACGACGGATGAAACCAAGGAAATGCTAGCGCCTGTTTAACGCTACCTTTCGGCTAGTGGGCTTGTCCTTGTAGATTTCATTGTTTATATTAAATAATATTAAAAAAGATGATATTTGAATTTGAAAAAAAAAATAAAAAGGAAATTGACTAAAGATAACTTTAATGACTGAAAATGTTAATGCCTAATGACAAAATATATTTTGAATAAATAAATACCGGCCCGGAAAATGAATTAAGCAGAGCTTTGTAGGCAACCTTATTAGATTGGTGTTATAACTGTCGTATTGGATATACAATTTGATGCTGGAAAATTCTTAATTTGTTTGTCAAACTGGTTCAGAACTTAAAGGTTTGGGGGTTTATGCGTGCAAAATATTATATTAAAACTGTGTAACACTAAGGAACCTTTTCAGTCCACATTTGTGATGAGGCGATCCCGGTAATATAGGAAGCAATTTTAGCAGCTGAAGTTCGATTCAAACAATCACATCTTTCCGTAGTCTCTAAAGTAGGTAAATGACAATCCAGGGAAATTTCGCATGCTTGATTGGAATGTTGACTACCGTTGTATTGGCCTTTGGGACATATTAATCAGCAAAGCATGTTTCATTACCAAAGAAATTAACTGCAACAGCAAACTATTCCGGATGATAGTCTATGAGAATTGAATTTTCATCAGGAACTTTATACTCATTAAACAGCTTAAAGATTGCCATTTAAATAACTAATTTCATAAAAGGTTTACTTACTTCAAGAGCTGATTTTGAGATTAAAATAAGAATGATAATACTCTTTACAATCTATTAGTTTTAGCAATGACCATGTTGTTTATAATTTCACTTTGTTTGTTGTTTCATCAAACTGACATACATAAAAGGTCGTTCGTTATATATCGACCAAATAGAATTATTGCATTGTACAATTGGCTGTGTTTTACCCTTTATTGCTACCAATTCACGGTCATACACTGCTGTGCAACCTGCTTTCATGTGGTTCAGGTCGTAGAACAACACATATCACACTTTAAAGGATCAATATCTACTGAGCAAAAGCTCAGCAGCTGCATATTGACAATGACGGTCTTGTTGTTTATATTCAGATTCATCAAACATACTTATTTATAAACAAAGAAAGGTCAATGCAAAATATATTTATATTTTATATCAATATAGATAAAATAGTTCCAATTGTATTGTGTTATATACTGAGGAAGTATATATTATGCGATTGTTCGAAGCAACAGTTATGTATTGTGTTAGATAATGTCAATACAAATTTAAAACTTTTCCGTTTACACATTGTCAATCCACAATATGTATAATTTCGTTGAAAAAAATGCAAAGTCCATACCTTAGTTTTCTTTTTAACACAAATAAAACCCATTTTAGAGCTACGTGTAAATACAAATTTCATAATATGAACATATTGAATTGCATGCAGTTGATATAATGCTGCGCTAATCGGAAGAATTCGAGCCAGTAAAGAAAAGAAGTTATCGTATTATGAATGTTTCCAGTATATTTTTGTCCAACCAATAATCATGAACAAATTAATTAGTCTTTATCATGAATCGAAGAATGTCTAATTTCCCTGTATCGGCTGAATGATATGAGATGTCAACGTTTCCTTTGGGAATTGTAGTTCAACCGATAGCCTATCGTATGCAACCCTATCGAATATGCAACATAACATTTAAAATGTCTCATATGTTGAGATATCAACGTTTCCTTTGGGAATTGCAGTTGAACCGATGACCGATAACCTATCTTATGAAATGTTATCGAATAGGCAACATAACATTTAAAATGTCTCATATGTTAAAATATCAACATACTAATCTGCTTTATTATTCAGGTTGATCTGTTGTGGATGCTTTTTTTAAATTTATATGAAAAACTACAAAAACAAGCTCAGTAGCCAAAAGTGTTAACATAAACCCCGTTCAATGGCACTGGGTTAACGCCAAAGACATAGGACACAAAAACAAACAATCACACACAAGAATCATGGAACTACAGCACAAAACTCCAAAAACAACACAAAACATGTAAACTATATAAAAAAAACTAGGTTTGTTTATCAGGATTGCTAGGACCGCCTTTGAACGGTCGGTAAAATATAAATTTACTGGGGGTTTATACCAGTTTGTGTGCACAGCCACACTCTTATCCAAACAATCCCGAATAAAATAAAATCGTAAAAGGTAAATCTTATCAAAGATTGAATTACAATGAGGAAACTAAATAATAAAACAAATACTAATAAACTAATAGGTGAACACCACGTACTTCAATGATTTGGGATCTATAATATATCTGCAGAAAAAGGAATACAATTCAGAGTACTTAATGCAAAAAACTTTTTAAAGATACGATTGTTTGAAACTATGAACATCACACGCAATTTGTTTGAACAAGTAAAACGTTTAAAAGTGTGTGATCATATAGTCTAATAATGATAAGCATCATTGTACTTCACATGGGAACAAACAAAGGAAACATTATTAGAAATAAAAACACCCCATATATTTGCTAAACTTTTTTTCCAAATGATTACCTAAGTAATTTTTTTAAAGATAAAGACATCATACGCTGGAACATTCCTAGCAAGCAAAAACACGAAACTGCATTTTTTTATAAAAACAAAGCAATAAAATTTAAGTTATGTAAGGACGCCATATTCAAACTTATAGTTTGTATGAGGGTAAATAAGATCCAAGCAATTCATTGAGTCTATCTGCCAGATTAGCTGCTGAAAACATTTTAATTTTACGAATTGTCTTTAAAACATCACCATAAAAATTGGGATGAGCGAAACTATTAGCAATTAGCGATTTAAGAGTACTTTTCTACTTTGATATACTATTAAAAAGGCCATTTACAAGTTTTGAAAAAAGTTTTCTTTAATTTATGATATTTGAAACTCTGTTTTAAGACAATAATACGATAGAAAACGCAGAGACAAGCACCAATCAGCCTAAAACTTGGCTTTGTAGGTAATAAGGAAAGAGAAATTAATTAAGGAATGAATTGCGGGGTTGATGTCATTATCGGGGTATGAACGCAATTGGGCTGGTCAAAGTGTGTAGAGTCCGAATAATGACATCGACCCCGCAATTCATTCCTAATATTTACACCAAAAGGTCATCATTTCATTCAAGAATTGTTAAAAAAACACTTCATTTCATGTAAGAAAACCTTTCACTAATCCTTGCTTACCCATTCTGCAAATAGAACGACCCGACTGTAATCGGAAACATTTTTTTCAAATGAAGACACAATAACACGGGAAAAGATCAACCACTTGAAATCACATTTAAACGTAAAATTGAAACACTTATGGCAACAATACTTTTAAAATATAATAAATTGACACTTTGTAAAATGTTTTTTTTTTTTATATTTTACGGGACCTGCTGACACAATACAAAAAATATCAAGATTATTGTTTTAATGTTAATTGTTATGCGATGAATTACGATCTGAACATATCCGTAAATTTTGCGTTCATCGATTGATAAACGCAATTACCGAAAGGCAGTTCATTTAAGGAATGGAAGTGGATGTGTAAATATCATCGTTTAACTTACACATGTATGATTAAACATCTTTTACATATTGTACCTAGAAGTGTTCGTTTTTAAGTATGTTTATTATTTTTTTAACAAAAATGCTTAAGTCTTGATATACTCGTAAATGATTATTTCAAAAGAGGTAGACTTCAAATAAAGTGTTCTGCAAATATGACAATTAATATGGTATTGGAAAATACCTTATAAAATGACAATGCAATGATATGTACCGTATTCGAGTTCATAACAACCAAAAAAAACTGTTAATTGTAAGTAATAATTTCCTTCCTTGTGATTTTTGATTTTTGTCATCAAGGTTATCGTGTTAATATAACAAAAACATTTATTTAAATGTATCCATGTTACAGTAGATATCTAGTATTTAAAAATCAATAATCATTCGTGAAAATAATACGCCAAAACGTAAAACAAAAACAATAAACAATAGTCAATAGGGAAGACATAAAATATATTACTTTCCGCACAGTCATGTTACAACTACATAAATCAAGCTAATAAATTACACGTATACTGTATAATAATAACACAGCGTTTCATGAAATCTTGTTTTATAGGATTGTTTAGAAAAATCTCACCGTGAATGGCGTATGCACTTGGTACTAATGTCAGAAATTATCAAAGCTACGCTAAAAAGGTATCGTTTTAACGGAGTAAAGAACGTTTAACCAGGAGTTTGTATGACGTAAGTACGCTTTTGAACGTAATGAAATGAAGAGTTTGTTTTAATCTCTTTAAACCGGTAACGTAATGACAGACGTTAGACGCACACGGAACAGAAAGTTGTTCCCTATCTGTTAACGGGTGGTATTGCAACGACATATTATAAAGTATTATAGGACATTTTAAATACTCGTACTATTAGATATTTATACTTGTAATTTCCTTGCATGCACATTGAATTATGTGCAATTAAATGGAAGCCCAATGTCAAACTAAATACCGCAATCTCTACGGAGGAAACAACAGCAATCACCAATAAAGCAGCATTTCAATATTGACAAGCAAGATAATAAACTATGCAGCAAATCAGAACAAACAGCGCTAGCAGACATCTTACTCTCGTTGTCATGCAAACACATTAAAGTGAAATGTAAATCAGATTTGAAATAAAAGGCCGGCGAAGAAATATGCATTTATTTCAGCGTTAACATTTACATGCAAAAACGGGATAATATAGTCAAAAACCGCCAAACAAACACAATGCTAACACAAACAGGTTATGTAACTTCAGAAAAAAAAAATTCTCTTAAATAATATACTTTACAAACTTAATGTTTCGGAAATGGCCATGCCGGCACTACTTGCACTATGTTCGCTGTTTCACCAAACTCACTTTAATTATAAAATCATTGTTATACATAAATCAATCAAAAACATCGTTAACACTTTTGTACATACCATTGCTGGCAATAAACTGTCTTCATCACACGGACAAAAGCTGTGCATACTGTTCTTGACAGTTGACAGTGATGTACCTACAATCGCTGCAAACGAACAGTCTTATTCACCCACACCGCTGTTTAATCTTACTGTGCTGCTTGTATCCGAGTGAAAAAAAACATGAACATGATTTAAAAAAAAACCAATGCAAAATATAAAATCCATAATAGATTTCAGCAGGGCTCATGACGAGTTCTAAGTGATTTTGTGACGATCTTTTTTTAATTTTTGCGAACTCAATGAGATTAAGCTTATATATTGCTATTGATTGAAACAATAAAAATATTAATTATTTTATGGTGGTTATTTTGTCTCCGACAAGGCGTTGGCTGGCCCACAGGGCAACATAGAATAGTGAACAACTGAGATGTTAGAAAAAAACAATGCTATGCTGAAAATAAACGACTCAACACGTTTGATCCAAGGGTATGTACGGTTCACTATTTAATTAAATATTTTTAAACACAAAATCTTTTTTTGTGTCAATACCACCAAAGCAATCCATGTTTTAAACATTTAAGACTTAAGAACTCCTGGTAAAAGAGAATTATTTTCATTTTGTTCAACTAAAGTATTTAACAGAAAAAAAACAAGTAATAAAGTAAAGTGCTTTGTTCTGCTTTAAACCAAATTGCAATTATTTACAGCACATATATTCAAACTGATATCAAGTTGAATAAGTGTTGCAAGGCGAACATCATTGCGGTCATATATTGTTAAAAACACCCAACCGTTAGATAGTGGCATGTATTATTCATAGTTGTTACTGTGCGTGTTTGGTCGCTTGACTTTATGTGCATTAAATTTTATTCCTATGTCAAAACTTTCAGTTTCTAAATGCCACAAACTCCACTAAAAAAACAAGACATCATAAATAAATAAACTACTGTATTTTATACGTGAATGATGATAAACTGTTCAACCAAGAATATTAAGTCCATCTCAAAAGTTCTAAGTGATAGTGGTTAAGTATTGTGTCGCTTGCTTTCCATAAGTATTGCTTGGTTGAACATGTCCAATTTTTCTGATGAAGAAACTCACTGTAAAGTTGCTAAGTCGTTGTGCCAGTGCAGCACAGCTGGTTCACAGTAAAATACTACTGATATTCCACGCTTTCGGATTGTTTTCGAACAAAGTAGCTTAAAAGTATTTTTAATTTTCAATTATAAGTTCATCTTTAATTTGGCAATTATCCTGACCTAATATTGAGTAAACCGTACGAACTGCCTTAGTTCTGCCAATAATACAGTTAAGGTTTTTAAAAGTGAGTTTACTGTCAATCAATCGTTATGATCCCTTTATTTGTTGTATAAAACTTCTTATATGATTCACCGATCACTTTCCTTTTGATAGTTGTAACAAAATTCATATATTGTCCACCGGAAAAGAACCGTTTAGAAGTTGTATCAAACGTATCATATACTATACCGGCCACGTGCATTTTGGTAAGTGCCTCAAACGTTATATATACTATATCGGGTGTGCCTTTTAATGAACATATGAGTACAATAACATGTATTACGTTAATACGCGCCTTTATGTCATTTAATGCATTAGCCGCAGTAAACGTTAATGATGGTAATTATTTAGATAAACGATTTCCCATCAGCGAGTGCATAAACGTCCCTTTCAAATGGAATATTTCCATTCTCTTTTTACAAGTCAATTTCGAGAACACTTCGACTTCAGTACAAGAGAGTATTTCCAATTGCTAAAATAAAAAGTACCGTTTTGAAAGCAATATGTGAACGCTAGTGGGTTCAATCGGTTTTAAGTGTTTAAATTTGAAATACACAATTAAAGGTTTACCTTATTGCACCAACTGAAGTTATTTTTAAATAAAGCTTTCTATAGCTTTAACAACAAATTTATTGATGATGTCAAATCTGACTGTCTAAATGTTCTATGGAAACAAGAACAGTACCATATAATTTATTAAAAAATAAGCGTAGATACATAATCATATTCCTTTATAGTGAAACATATTTACAAGGATGCATAATGCCAGTCCATTTAATGTAAATGATAACTATGTAGCAGGATAGGAGTTCCTCAAGTTGTTTCACACCATATCTTAACGAACTCTGAAATATAGAAATCTTTAATAACACACATATTTTCTTGACCAAATTATATCAAACTAGTTCATAAATATATACTTTTAGTGGAATATCATAGACAATGAAAAGTTAAAGCTAGCCTTCCTAATACTTTATTTGGCAAAAGGTTTACTTTGAAACTGACCCGCCATGTATCCGATGTAATAATCATGGTAATTTGTCAAATATTCGGATGAAATTAAAATTGTTGACTTCATGCAGCATAATAAAACTGACAAATGTTCCTAATCATTAAACATTTACTCCAATATCTTTATTGTTGATTTTGTCGTCCACATGGCAATCATTTTTTTAACATAATGACATACCTCAACAACTATACAACAACTCAGATTGTTTTGTCGTAACCATCAATATCAGCTTGTTCATTATAATAAATACAATTAAAATCGCTACTCTAAAACATACATAGTTCATTTGCCCGTCCCGATCGAGATTAGCTTATTTGGTCATAATGACTTAACTTTAAATATTGACTACAATGCTGTCATAGTTGATAGTCCAACTCCTGTCGACAACGACATGTTTTATTATGATGCCCTCATCTAAAACCTTAACTCCAATACATTCATAGTTGATTTTCATCACAATGACATAACATAAAACATTGACTCTAATACCTTCATAATTGATTTTACCATCCTCATCGACGTCAGCTTGTTTCATCATATCGTCCAGCTCCTTGTCCGTCAATGCTTCACCCAACTTCTTCATTGCAATTCTGAAATTGCAGTATTTGTTGTATTGTTAGAACCTTTATTTAAATCACTTAAAAGACGCGTCAAAATTCTTACTGTGTATTGCTAATTGCGAACAGTTGGAGTATCCAGACTTTCTTGATGAACATAAAACAACGACCATCTTGGTTTGTATTTTACCACTAAATTCATCAAAACAATCGAAACAACCATTTTCATACATTGCCATTTTTGTTCGATTTTGTTCAAAACCAATCCAATCGATGATTGTAATCTTTAAGGAAGGGTTACGAATGACTGCGACCAATATAACTGACTACATGTATAGCTAATGGCAATATCAGGGACAATTAGTCGTTTGATTCAACGGCGTTATCGATGTCAGTGCTTAAACGAAGATATCGAAGTTTTAATATCTCATTGTTAAAGATATCATTACGGTTGGCCAAATCTTAACTGGAAGGAAAAATAAACAAAATCCATCTTTTTAACTCATTTCAATGCCAGCAACTGGAGAAATCACCTTAATTCCTTCTCGTCTATGTATCCATTTCCATCCTTATCAAACGTCCGGAATGCTGAGCGTACTGTGTCTTGATTGTTGGTGAAATCTGCTTCATCTGAGGCAAGAGGAATAATGATATTTCTCTTCTGTTAAAGTCCGATAATAATTATACTTGCAAATAGTACCTTGTTCTCGAAGATGAATTGAAGCAATTCAATATATAAAAAGATTCCTTCTATATGCACTTATAACTGTTAAGCAAGAATAATGCTTTAGCACGCGAATCATAAAAAATCCAATAGGCGGGTGACGGATTCCGTGTCTACGATATGCAATAATGCAACACATTTGAAAAAATAGCAAGTTTGTTTATTGGTATATTGAATAAAAAGAAATACAGAAGAGATTCTACTACATACTCAGTTTAGTCATCTCTGCTTGCATAAATTTGTAAAATTCTTGAAACTCGATCCTGCCATTTTCTGAAAAAATAATCAAAGTGTCATATTTGATAGAACAATTCAGTCAGAAATGTTATGGAATATTCTAAAGAGTACATCAGTATCAAAGATAAAAAGCATTAACAGTGATGCATTAACCATTTAATAAAATTTTCAATGAACCGAGACATTTATTTTGCCATTATTGTTATTCATCCAGTAACTATATTATAATCTGGATTTCTATACATGGTATTTTCACGAGGCCCCAAATTTCACGAACAATATTAAGCATTACACAATAATGTTTATTATTTTATTCCGCTGACAAAAACTTAAAATACGAGAAATGGTTAATCCTGACTATATTTTTTTACAATTTTCTTAAACCGTATCAAAACTCTTTGAAAGGACAATATTAAAGAATCAATACCGAAAAATAAAGAACTGTGTGTAACCGGGTATACGATGTATATAGCGGCACTTATACTGTCTCGTTATAGAGTTAGCTTTTATAGCGACGTGGTAGAGTGTCCGTCTGCAGAGCGAGAGGTCGTGGGTTCGAACCCCGACAGGTGCACATAGTAATTTGTGCAGTCTGTTACATTTGGCGCCCAACGTGGGGATCGTGTTATACGATAAGCCTCAAGGTCATTGCGAATTGACCTTAGTCTCCGAAATTCGAGGACAAATTTCAAAATGGAGGGGGAATGTGTAACCGGGTATACGATGTATATAGCGGCACTTATACTGTCTCGTTATAGAGCTAGCTTTTATAGCGACGCGGTAGAGTGTCCGCCTGCAGAGCGAGAGGTCGTGGGTTCGAACCCCGACAGGTGCACATAGCAATTGGTGCAGTCTGTTACATGTGTGTTTAACTTGTTTCTGTAAAACGTGACGTAAGATCGTCCAAAATAAGTGGGGCCTTCACTCAAATATGTGCCAGTAAGCAAAGCTAAACATATCTCAGGTTTGTACTGTATAATTATAAAGCAAATGTCTTTGAAGTCAAAAACTACCAATTTAAAAAGAATTTGTTTGTTTCGTTGCTTTTAAGTTTCCATTTCTTTCTATGACAAAAGCACTGCATAATAAATAGCAAAAATGTACCTAAGTGACATAAGTGAAAAGCCGTTTAATCGATCTTTATGTTATTTAAAATGAATAGCTGTTCCACGTTCTACTTCAAACTTCAAACTTCTACTTCAACTTTTTTTAAGACTTAAGCAGAAGATGCAGAGAAAGACTTAACCAATTAATCAAAACAACCAACAAGAAGTTGTGAGTAAATGACCTCCCTGATATATTGATTTCTTTATGCCTGTTTGCAATAATGATAGTGTCAATAGCGAACTACTTCTATCTCTGCTTCTATATCTAATCTTACTTACAACTTATTTACTTTCACACCTCGAATACATGTAGTTAACATTTTTTTTATTGTCAACGACACGCG
Source organism: Mya arenaria (assembly GCF_026914265.1). Classification (NCBI taxonomy): domain Eukaryota; kingdom Metazoa; phylum Mollusca; class Bivalvia; order Myida; family Myidae; genus Mya; species Mya arenaria. The sequence goes on from NC_069131.1 coordinate 40,558,154, forward strand.
CTACTTTGGTTTCTTAATCAAATAATGGGGATTATGTTACACACATGGGATATTACACCGCCTAAGGAAGCGATGTTTCTTTAACTCAAAACCTATTGTTACTTGAGCTACACTTTTTAATTGCAGACAAATAACATACATTTACATTTTCATAGGTAGTGGAAGCTTTGGTTAATCGGATGATATTAATTAATTGCAATCTATAGTAATACCTAAAACAAAATGACTAAGTGCGAGTTAAGTTTGATACCGTTTGTGTCCAAGGCACTCATGGCGTCAGTTATCTCTTGTTCTGAAGGTGACATCCCAAGAAACCTCATCGCCTTGCCCAGCTCCTGCAGTGATATGGACCGATCGTTGTTTGTATCAAACAATCGGAACAACTCACGTATTTCTGCAAACAGTATGTGCCAATGTTAGCATTAAATGAAAGACAATATTGTTCAGAAAGTACAGTTTAGTAGAGTTATAATATTTCTGGATGACACTGTATTTTAGTTATAATACTATATTGAAATATATGGAAGTAAACGGCGATACCTAAAATGTATTAGTGAAATAACGTATGTTATGCTGTTCAACTACTACTGCATTTACCGAACATTTCAGTCATGAAACACACAGTGCTCTGAAGATGATGGTATCTTTAAATATGTGCAATTGCAAATAGATATGCTGTGTGTGAAGCCAGGTGTAAAACGTTTGTAAATGATTTGGTATGGTAAAGTTAGCCAAAGCGTTTTATGACATTCGTCAAATACTTACCATCAACCAATGAAATCAATTAAATGCGCAAACTAGCTTATAATTTAACCTGTGGACATATTATCAAATTTCTATTACTACTTGAGTTACAATAAATCCAGTGGAACTATAAATTTAATTTTAAAATTCATTGTAGGGAAGTTTCAATATGACTTGGAATTGCAGTCAATAATAACTGATGTACTTTTATGCATCTAACCCTTTAAGATGTGATTAAACAAACTGGTACATTAAGCCAGAATGCAGCCAATTGCATTGACACAGTCTAACTTGATAACACTTTATAGCAGCATACAAGATGTTTACAATTGGGAGCTCTATATGATTTATTATGATATATTGAGTTGAGTTGAGTTGACCTTTTTCATGAATATGTATGAACATTATTGCAATATCATATATGCATGTGTCTTTCAAGACGGTGCATTTTGTATAGACATAATCGTTTTTGAAGTTTCGATTCATTCAATTAATATTCAATACGTAAGTGAAAAGCTAAAAAAACAACAACACACTATCATTTGTTAGCTAAATAGTACACTAAACTAACACTGTAAGATTGTGATATCATTATTTTCTATTTAAAACCTTCATTTGTAACAGAAATACAGTTCCTGAATGCGTTTGACTATGAAATGCATCATAAACACAAAATTCCCCGCAATATTACACAGCGCAGAAAAACTGAGGAGGCAAAACAATAATAACGGTATGAGAAAACACATACATACCGAAATAATAACGGTATGAGAAAACACATACATACCGAAATAATAACGGTATGAGAAACCACATGCATACCGAAATAATAACGGTATGAGAAAACACATGCATACCGAAATAATAAAGGTATGAGAAAACACATGCATACCGAAACAATAACGGTATGAGAGAACACATGCATTCCGTAATAATAACGGTATGAGAAAACACATGCATACCGAAATAATAACGGTATGAGAAAACACATGCATACCGAAATAATGACGGTATGAGAAAACACACGCATACGGAATAAATATGAGAGCCAGTTCCTTTAATATAGATGCAAACTAAACTTAAAAATGCACTCAAGTAGGACGTTTACGTGTCTTTTTGATTGTCGTTTGAAATTATCTAGACAAGTCATGTACTTAAAAGCAAATTGAAATATACAACAGAAAAGAAATGAGCAGCAAAACGGGCAAGTATAAAAAGAAACTACTACAACAGCCACAACATAACAACAACAACGACAACACATGACAAACTAATACATCGTGTTTACAATTATTTATAAACTTGCCGGAATCAAAGTTCTTTTCCACATCGTGTCTTGAGCATACGCTGGCTGCATGAAAGATTATGTTGCTTATTTTATAAGTAAATAATTTGTACATTTAATTATATTACCAGAACATGATCAAACGCGAAACACTTTTGTCAATGAAATTAGCATATAAAAATATAATTATAACACATAATTTTAGGATCCTAATAACTATAACAGTTTATTTCCTTTTGATGTATGGATATATCAGTGAAAGAAATTAGATATTTTACTGTCTCAGCAGTATATATTCCAAATTTGTTTTCAAATTTCAGCCCGCCTTAGTTCTAATTTAAACGGCTTTGACACGTTTAAATGATGTCATTCCTGAAAGGTATCTTTTTTAAAGTGAATTCATTTTCAATAAAATGATTAATTTTATCAACAATGCTATAAACGCTGTCTAAACTAAGTGATGCACATCATGCAGGGTCAGTATTATGGACTGAACCTATCAGAAAAACCTCGATAGCTGTAATTATTTGGCAATGACAGTTTCTTAAGTATATCGCTCTAGCTTTTACAGTTTATTCTTCTTTCGTATTTATATTATGTGCCTTCGAATGTTCTCTTTTCCAAAATATATTTGTTGGTAAAATAAAAGCACAGTTAGACACAAGACACTTTTTACGGACTCTAAATACAAAAAATGTGATTACCTTTATCCATCGTTGTTTCACCATCTTCTTGTTTAGGTTTCTTGTTGCTTACCTGGAAGATAAAACCCTATTTCAAGCACACTATTGATCAATTTTCACAAATCAGTGTAAGCTTACCATTAACTGTTTATTATTGTAGGCATGGTATACTGTTTCTGTGGTTGTTATTGCTGTTTGCCTTGCTTTCTTTTTTACTCCGAATATTGTCAGATGAGTCTTCGAATCGGTTTTGTATAATCTCTATCGCATAGCAACGTAGCCTGAACTTCTTTGTAAAACATTTTCATGCAACATATTGATTAAAGACAAAGAAAGGTTAGAAATAATAGTCAGACATTTTAATATGCACTCTTAATCCAACATAAGATAACCTTAATTAATACTGTTGTTAAAATTTACTGAAAAGGATGAATAAATATCGAAAATAATGGTTGCTATGATGGATACTGTGTTTAATTTGAAAGAAAGGTGCAGAAAGCCGATCAATGTATATCTTTTAGGACGCACCAGTCATTTGATATTTGTGCGTTTTCACCTAATAGATTCACGGTTGCAATCCTGTTTTAAGGTATTAATAATTCCCATAAAATGCATTATTTTGTAAGTAGTTAATGGATAATCACTCAAAGTATGTGTTGTTATACATGTGTATGTATTAATTTAAAACACGAGTGTCTCCATTGTCCATAACTACAGGATTTCTAAAATGTCAAAATATCTGCAAATTCTTACTTCAAATCATTTTTGAACGCGAAAGTGGTATTTCTCGAACCTTTTTGTTTGTCACGAAAAAACATTTTTTTCACCCCAAAGACAAACGCAAGTTCGTCCGTTTCAATGGAAATTACAGGGACATGACCAGTAGCCAAACTTGTAGCAATGACCACTAAAAAGGCACTAGGCTAACAGAAACTGAATGAAAAACAAAAACATACAAACAACACATACATACGACACATGCAATAACGAGTCAGTATGATAACACTTCAGGTTACTGCCTTAGGTCGGTCAGAAAATCAGGGAATCGTCGATTGGTTAAACTAGTTTATGATTCCTCAACCTCATACTTCAATTAAAGGTCATCTAAGTTTGATTTAAAGTAATGTCGAATATAAGATATTGTATTATATGACCAGATCTTCGGTTAGAAAAGAAACACAGAACATCCGAGGCAAAATATCTGTTCGTTTTCAAGAACAATGTTTTAATACAGTTTGCATTAATAGAAAACAAAAACAAATTCCAGTAAGCGAAAAACAATGTTTATTGAGCTGCGTAAAATGCTAACGTTTGATCTACATTACACGTTGATTAATGTTTAACAGCATTTTTCCCTTGGGAAAAAATACCGCAATGATAAATAACGAGTTTTTTTTCAAGTTACTACAAATAAAGATTTGATTACAAAATTATACAGTGAGATTGGCAAATCCGTATCATTCTCTCGGTAGTTATTTATCAAAATGTTGAAATGAATTTATATATGTTGAAAATTTCTTCAATGTATCAATTGCTCTCCAGGTATTTGACAACAGGTTAAAATATGTAACAAATTGACAATACAGATACTAAAGAAACCAGCCCAATGTTCGCGTTAAAACGTCGCGAATGAGAATTTCCTAAGTACAAAATGTTTATATCACATCACAGTTCATTTTTTCTACAGATAAAAACATGCTTCAGTTACTCGGCATGACTACCATTTAAGTATTACATTATTGTGATTAATATTCTCTTAATCTCACGCGAGATATATATATTCATATATTACAATCACTTGCAATAGGCGGTTCATTGGTTAGAAAATGTATATCTTTTCCAAGAAACGTTAATCAGTTCAAATGATATAAATAATGCACCTATAATGCAAAATGGCATGTTCTGTTTGACCGTCGATATAAATTTCGATTCAACTCTCATCAGCTACCTATGTTTCACACATTGTATGTATAAATATGTAATCAATTACATATGTAATACGTTATATGGATTTTGAACGGTGGCATACAGGTGACGTACGTGTTATTTATTTTTATCTCGTTTAAACGACTTAGTTATTCGTCCAAATGACTAAGTATCTCGTTAAAACAAGTTATTTTCTCGTTTAACCAATTAACGTATCTCGTTAAAACCAGATAGTAGATGTCTGGTTTTACCGGCAGATAATACGTCATAACTTGACAAATAATTAATATAGAGTGATACACCCGTCAATGCACCACCGATGAAGTTACTGGGATGTTAAAGCAAACCCATTGTGGTACTTGATATTGTTATTGAAACAATGGCTCTTCTATAAGCAGACTAGATTAATTAATAAAATAAGTGCGTCATTTGAAGGCTCAATTTTTATTTACCATCAAGTTTCAAATCAATTTGAAATTAAGTCGTGAATAATTAAAACTAATGGAGTGATTCATTATTTTCTGAGGTACAAACTTGAAATCAATGACGGGGCCTTGATATTTATAAGAGGAAGTGAAAAAGACTACACCATATTTTTCGATGTGCATCTGGGGAGGATCACACACGTGAACGAACTTTTGCCCCAGATGTTCAGTTGGTTAAATTATTGATCAGTTCACTCATTCATGTCAGTATAAAGCAGCACAGAAGCTAATATCTTGAAAAAAATCGATATATCTAGAGCTACGTTTTTCAGCAACAATACGCATTGAATGGTGTCTGTTTAATGTTAAATAAGAGTATTCCAACACTGAACTTATTCACTTGTATATAGACTTGTGTTTTGTTTCGATGTTTAAAGTTTAATAAGATTAAACCAACATTGAAACAATATTCGGGTTCGAGCTGCGATCTCAACCGCTATGGTTTCCTTTGCCACGTATATCCCGTACCTTGTCACCTACTAACCCCGTAACTTCATATTCTCAATAATGAAGTTCAATTGGCTACTATTTGATACCGTAGTACGATATATAAACCAACAATATTTTTTTTTAATTAAAATGCAACTCAAGACTTTAATCTCATTACCTTATTGAAATGTTATAAATAATTAAATTGCTGATAGAGAAAGGATATATAATAACTCAATGAAATAATTATTATTTTGAGCCGGTATAATCGGCCAGCAATTAAAAACAAAATTGATCCGACACTACACTCTAACATGACACTCATTGTAAACACCACTTTTAAGTGTGATTTGTTTTATAGACAATTGACGCCACGCTGTTTTATTGATTGTTCTTAACGATTCGTTCAAGTAACATTGATGGTTATTGCTTATACTTGATCAATTATTGTAATTTATCATGCAAATTATTTCGAAAGTTCACAACAAAAAACAGTTCCATGCTTTAGATAGTTTATTTTATTTTAGCTTACTGTTTAACACTATTCGTAATTTATTATTTTTATTATGTTTCAGAATTTAAAAATTTGTATCTAGTCTTTGCGCATATAAGATCGGGTGTTGCAAGTGTGTTTCTTCCGCGAACCACTCTGTCGCCAGACATTCTAACAACTATTTCACGATTCTAGTAAAACGCACCCACAATGACATCAAAAATCGAGGATTTTGAGATATATCTTGATGATTGAAATGAAGGACTATAAAACTTGAGACATTAACCTGGATAGATTGAATCTTACAGGTTTAAACAAAGCCCTTTCTTGGGCAGCATTTTGATTACCTCCTTATTTATGAGTTTTAATGTTTGTTATGAATTCAATGCGTTGGCCACTCTGTCATAAATACAAGAGTAAAACAATCGAAAGTACGTGGCCAGATCCAATATTCAATATCGTGCTTAAAGGCACAAGCATCCGACATTGAAGTTAAGCACTTACTTTGCTATTGTTAATCAGAAATTTGATTTAGAATCATGAAACATAAATAAATATGATCTACACAGTGCATGCTCGGCTAGTACAACAGTAAATACTCTGCAAGAACGAAAGTAATTCTGCACTACAATATGAATAACACTATGCATATTAATGACAAACTGTCTAATTTTTATTATATTGACTTTCATCCTGCGGATATTTGGTCCTGGTGCAATGAACACTAGAATAGGGTAGGTGTTTGAAATGTTGATACCCTATCGAACTCGAGCCGCCTTCATAGACGTGTGAGCATGTAGACGATATGTAACGAAACTCTATTATAAAACATAAAAACTAAAATATAAAGTTGGTCGGAAAAAATCTTAAATTAAAAACTTACTTCAAACAAGTAGGTGATGGATTAGTCACTTAGCATTATTTTTTTACAAAATACAGAACAACAATTTTAAATCGTATGTTATAACATACAAAAATAGATAAAAACATGTATATTAAACTATAAATGAAACAATAGAAACTACAAAACAAGCCAATTTAAACAAGACATGGCCGATCAAACACAAAGCATACTTATACTAGTGATAAATTTGACAGTATTTATTCAATAAAATATTATTAAACAATACATTAAAACGTCATACATACCATAACAAGTTATCCAAGAACGCACAAATGTTAATGCTTAATGATGATTTTAACCTTCCATTTAATCCTTAAATAGCTCTAGATTTCCAGTGTGAACTGTTAACCTTAGAATCGCATGCACGCAGAAGGATAAACCTGTGTATTGATTTTAAGGAAACAACTAAGCTTTGCCCCTGACTGTCACTTGAATTATCCATTCAACTCCTCAAATCGCCATAAGACGTTTATTTCAGTTAATTTTACACTAAAACTTCTATTTTCAAAGTATGTCTATACGTTTTGCCTGGTGTGAACTACTCGTTTTAACGCACATGATGTTACTTATCAATTCGATTGCAAGGGAAGCCTGCTAACATCTGAGAGATGTAGAAAGCATCGATGGTTTTGTTATTTTCACCAGATACAGCCTCAACCTTAAAGTGTTCTGGAATGTTTATAAACCATCTCGAAATTTTGAATCATTTAATTTTAGCTAGTTGGAAAATTGGTCATATTTCTATGATAAATTTAAGTATATAAACAGCTTTGGTATACCAGAAAATATGAAATTAAGAAATATGAGAAAATGATGTACATATTAGTTCAGTATGAACACATTTGAAAAAAGTAGAGGCTATTGAATATATTTGCTCAGTACATCCAAACAACTTTTGTTGCATCAAAGTGTATACTATTTTTTATAATGAATAGATTATCAAAATACTACTACCGTAAAGGAAATATATTGTGATTACATGATTAGTTGGCGGAGCATACTTTGTTATTTATTTTCATTCAAATGTGTTTTCAAGGAATAAAAAAGAAATGTAACAGTTTTCGAAGAGGGTTAATTATGTTGGTTCCTGAGAAAAAACATGCTTTAGACAGATATGCAATAGGATAAAACAGATTAGTTAATTTGCTCATTTATTATTGTAGCACACATATTCTGTTTTGAACAAATATGAGATAAGGACGTATTTGCCAAACACAGCCTCCTGAGAATCAAGGTCCGCGTAAAAGATAATTTTCGGAGTGTTTGCAGTATCAATTGCATTTATTTATTTACTGGATTGTTGCTACATGGTTTATTCACAGCTTGAAAGACTAGGGCAATATCATACATTCTTTATTACGTATTGTTATCGTTATTTCTGATGTGACAAAAGAATCCAAAATCAAGCACCGGGCGAACAACGTTATTATTTTGGACACATCAAAAGAGCATTACAAGTGTAAACATAGGTTAATTTAAGCTTGATTTGCGTCATTGGATAATTTGCAACGTACGTTAAAATGTATGAAAATCACCAAAACCTGACAACATCCACATGTATTTCTGACAAGACCAACACCGTGGCACGGGTGTGTATATAACATATAAATGACTGGAAATATAGTTATTTTCTAGGATGAGAAATCCCTCTGAACAGTGTCACAATAGAAACCCATGTCACATATGTTTTCTAGCATAGCATATTTCAATAACTAAACTTGACAGTTAGCGTTAATATTACAAGGACATTCACGCGGTGTATAAAATATTGCATCGCAAATCGGTAATTCAGATATCAAGTATAATAACGGTGCGATAAAGTGCCAGCTATGTTCAACTAAAAGGACTAATTTTGTCAGCAACCAGTAAATACAAATGTTTAGGAACTAGCATTTAAGTAATTATCAAATGTTTGACATTATTGTTGTCATTATGAGTTCAGCAGTTAGCTTTTTTTATCCCGATTGAATGTTAAGCAATGCTTTACATTGTTTGAAATCATTACTCCAACTGTTGACGTCAAGTATCCAATACATTATTGATATACGAATTTATTTGATATAATAAATACAAGAATATGTATCCAATTGTGACCCGTAAAGTACGAACGTACGTTGTATACTAAACAATGCAATTTATCCTGTATACTTGAAAGACTCGTTTATTGAAACGCCTTCGAAGCATGGCCGACACACTTTGATTATATTGTCTGGCATTGTCCTTCGTGCAGTCATCGACGGCGGCGGCATCACACTTTCGTTTCAAGTCAATAACTTGTTGTGAATCATTCAAACATGATTTTGATCAATGGTATTTTTGTTCATAATAGCTTATGTGTCTCAAATGAATTCTTTCATGTATTTGTGTAATTAATTTAACCATCATCCATTTAAACGCTACTTTTCGGCTTGTGGGCTTGTCCCTGTAGGTTTCATTGTTTTATTAAAATATTAATATAAGGAGTTGTTATTTGATTTTAAAATTTTTAGGATATTGACTAAAATTACCTTAAATGGACTGAATGTATTGATTACTAATGACTGAAGTTCTTTTATGAATACTAATGGCCTGGTTTAACAATATACTTACTGAACGTACTGAAGTCGAATTATAAATATGCAATTTTTCAGGCAACCTGATTAGTTTGGTATTTTACTGTCTCATTTAATTACACAATTTGCTGCAGGGAAATATTTGATCTTCTTACATTTTTCGTATAACTGGTTCATTTGAGTTTTGGGGTTTATGTGTTCAAAATGTTTAAATGTACCTAAAGCTTTTGTTACACTAGAGTTTGGAAGCATTCCAGTCCACATTTGTTTTGAGGCGATCTCGTAAATAAAGAAAGCTGAAGTCCGATTAACACAATCACATTTTATTACAGTCTCTTAAGAAGTTTAATGACACTCCAGGTAAATATTGCATGTTTGAATGAATTAATGATTACCGTTGTATAGGGAAATGGGGAGGGGGGGGGGTGGACAAAAAGTAAAACACCTTTCATTAACAACAAGAATAGCGCTGGAGGTTTTAGATGTTCTCCATACGCCCGTCGTCTATGAAACGGCAGGATTTGTAATACAATGTGCTCGTAGAAGGTAAATTGTTAAGCATTATTTTACACTGTTGGAAAGATTCATAACATAAACGGATAAGGGCAGGTTTGAGAAACAATTTTGAAGGTAATTTGCAAGAAATGAACAAAAAAGCAATTGAAACCCACAACTATTGAAAATATGGCGCGGACAAACTCCTGCCAAAATATGTCAGAAAAAAATATGGTTCTGGATGGATTTGAACCGCTACCTTGAAACCCTCAAAAAAATTGTAGTCCTGTGCTTAACAACATAAGCTAAAGCATTAAAATTAAGAGTTTCAAGTGGAGGTTTTTGATTAGGAGTGTGCTACCTTAAAATGCACGATAGGATTACGGTGCTTGTGCACTGCACAATCTCTCATTGAAATCTATCTAAATTCAAAGTTTTATTTCAATCCCATCAGGAGTTTTGAAGTTATGGCCCGGACGAGCACCAATTATGAACAAATGGTTAAGGGGAGATAATTTTATAAATATGCAATATAGGATTATGGTTCTTGTACAATGCACTTCCTCTAAATGCCATCTATCTATATACCAAGTTTTATTTTAATAGCATCAATAGTTTTGTAGTTATTCTCCGGACTAGAGTGTGACGGAAGGAAGGACGGACAAAGCAGCAACTATGTGCTCTGCCTTTAGAGAGCATAATTTTTTTTTATTGCAACAGCAAAATATTCAAGATGATAGTCCATATTGAATTTCAATAGGGAAATGTACGCCCATTATACAGTTTATAGCTTGTCGAGTACAGACACTAGTTATGCAAACAGGTTTTCGTTTTTCAATAAAAAGGAATGTGTATACTGACAAAATAGATAGAAAAAATACTCTTTACAATCTATTTGTTATGAAAATGACCATGTAAATAGACGTTTTTTTTATACATTGACCAAATAGAATTACTGCACTGTACAGTGTTTTACCTGTCATTGCTTTCATTTAACGGTCCGACATTGCTTTGCAACCTGCTTTAATCTAGTGTCAAGGCACTATATCACTAGAGCAAAAAAAAACTCAGTAGCTGCATTTAGATAATGAAGGTCTAGTTGCTTTTATCTGGATGCACCAAACAAGATTATTTACCAAAGTGGAAAATTCAATGCAAAATCTATTGATATAATTTATATTTCAATAGAGGTCAAAACAATGCTGAGTCATATTGTAATTATCAAAATGAATGTGTGAACAGGCCGAGTTAGTATATATCATGCGATTGCTTTAAACGAGATTTATTGTTTTATGTTAGATCATTCACTTGAACACTTTCAATACAAATCACTAGAACATATTATCAATAAACATCGCAAGCTTTTTTCGGTTACACTTTATCAATTTACGAGATTTTAAATGTCGTTGGACAAAATGAAAAACCATACCTTACTTTTTCTTTTAACACAAATACAATCCATTTTAAAGTTAAGTGTTAGACAAATCTTAGATTGTGGACCTTTTCAAGTGCATGCAGATATGATTGTGCTGAACTAATCGGATGGGTTTCAGACAGTAAAAAACAACAGTTATTTTATTATGAATGTCTCAATACAATGCTGTCCAATCAATAATCATGAATTAATTAACCAGTGTTTATTATGAATAGAAGAATGTCTAATTTATCAGTGTCGGCTGAATGATATAAAATATCAACGTTTCCTTTGGGAACCGATGAACCTTGTTATGTAACCTTATCGAATATGCAACATAACATTTACAATGTCTCGTAACATTTAAATATCAACGTGCTAACCTGTTTAATTATTGAAACTGCTCTAGTGGCAAGGCTGTTAAAAACCACCATACTATTATTTTTTAGGTTCAATGTACATGGTTGCATTAACATTTTAAGGCATTCTTAGGGCTGTTAAATCTTTTCATTTGTAATATATATGCTGATTCAACACGTTTTGGAGGCCTTAACCTCACATTTGTAACGACATTTATAACCCATTATATGAAATACATTATATTAATCGGCACTTAGTCTTAGGTGATTGGACAAGAATTTAATAATCAAGAGCCGTCGTAAGACAGCGTGCTCGACTACGCCGCTTTAACTAAGAATACAATAACGATGTAATAATACCAAGTTTGGTCTCTTTATGTCAAACCTAACTAAAATTATTTGATACATAAGGTGACTTTGATGCTGCCCTCCCACCAGCCCGCCCAAACAATGACGCAAGTCATTCAAATAACTTGATTTCCCATTATGAAAATGTGGTTAAGAATATACAAATATGCCTTTCAAAGGAAATTTAAAATAAAACTCAAGGGCCATAACTTGTATTTAGGCTTAAAACGGAGTTATTTTTATTGTTGTAAGATGGTCGTAAATAATTTTGAATTTTATTAAGTGCATTTAATGAACGGAAGTTTTTTTTTATTAAAATTCCAATTTGCCCTTAACTTTTACTTGCCTAAAACTTTAACCTAAGTCAATCAGGGGCCATAACTTGTAATAAGGATATGGAGTTATGTAACCTCATTGGGTGATGGTCCTGAACAATTGTATGAAGTATTAAGTCAACTGAATGAAGGGTATAGAAGTTATTTAACAATATCCCAACCTGCCCTAAAACTTTAACCTAAGTTCCATAGTCAATCAGGGGCCATAATTTGTATAAAAGATAATATGGAGTTATCTAACCTCATTATGTGATGGCTCTGAACATCTGTGTGAAGTATTAAGTCAATTGAATGAATGGTATTGGAGTTTTAAGTGAACATCCAACTTGCCCTAAAACTTTAACCTGCCCTAAAACTTTAACCTAAGTCAATCAGGGGACATAACTTGTATTTAGGATAATATGGAGTTATGTAACTTCATTGTGGGATGGTCCTGAACAACTGTGTGAAGTATTAAGTCAATTGAACAAAGGATATAGAAGTTATTAATAAATATTCCAAATTGCCCTAAACTTTAACCCAAGTTCCATAGTCAATCAGGGGCCATAATCTGTGTAAAGAATAATATGGAGTTATCTAACCTCATCATGTGATGGCCCTGAACAACTGTGTGAAGTATTAAGTCAATTGAATGTAGGGTATTGGACTTATAAGTGAAAATCCCAACTTGCCCTAAAACTTTAACCGGACGCCGACACCGACACCGACGCCGACGCCGACGCTGGGGCGAGTAGTATAGCCCACCTATTCTTCGAATAGTCGAGCTAAAAATTAACCCGTTTTTCAATTTATTTAAATATACATCGAAAAGCACGATAAGGGGCACGCCACGTACCCAACTGTGTTTCGCTTTAGAAGCCTAGGACTCAATGATCGATACAAAATCTCAAGAGACAACAAATTCAGGTTTCCGTTGTACATGCAATTCTCTATTTAAAGGTAGCCAATTTTCAAGTATATGCAATGCTAGGTAGCGCTGTATTACTTTGGTGAAATATGGAAACGAATGTGCAAAAAATATAACAACACATATTACAAACACTCTGTTATTGGCCTTGAAATATTTCAAATAGGTTGCTTTACGTCCCATATCAGTTGTAATAAGCGAATAAAAACATACAAAATGCAAACTTTAACAGCTTTATATTTATTATGTTTGCTTCCATTTGTTGTACATATTAATAATCAGTAAACCATTATATTCCAAATGAAACCAAAGTTGTTATCCGATGTATAATAAAACAGACCAGGCTATCTGTGCGTCGGTTAGCTAAAGCATAAGGGTAATGCTGGTATAATACCACACACAAAATGTTCCTCACAAAAAGAACTTCCAAAGGCTTATTGTTCAATAAATTAATGCTGCTTTCGAGTATATTCATTCCAATTCTTAAAGAGATGAGTTATCATCAATTTGCTGTAAAGCAAGAATACGACGGTTGTAGATTGGTGAAATCGATAATATATATAATGGTATTAAAAGGCCGACTGTTCAGAACGTTAACAAGTTAACAACTTTGTGAACGATTTTATTGTTAATTTTCAAATAATTTCTCAGCAGTATTACTTATAAGATTTGAGACAACTGTTGCAGCTGTATTTAATGTATATAAATATGTGTTTATCATAAACTAGTTCACATTTGAATGGTAAATTAACAACAATGTTATTAATCACGTCGTTAACTTTAACAGTGTTGTGACCATTCGCTCCATTATGTTTTCTTTTGTTTCAAACAATACAATAATTGTCTGAGTTTATATGTATGTCTTATAACACACTTACGTATTTAATTTTGAAGTAAAATATGCAAACATCGTACCTTCTTTTCCCTTCTAACACAAAAACAGTCCATTTTAGAGCTAAACCAAAATGTGACCCTATTCAGTTGCATACAAATGCTATAATGTTGCAGTATTTGGGATAATTCCAGGCAGTAAACATAATGAGGAATTATATTACAAATGTGTTCAATACAATTACGTTAAAACCAATTGCAGTGCATGAATTAATTGGTCTTAATCATTAAACAGTGTCTAATTTTCATGTATCGGCGAATGATACTAAATACCAATAATTCCTTTAGGAATTGCAGTTGACCTTTCTAATGCAACGTCGTCAGATATGTCACTGCTAAATGCCATTTAAGATGCCTTGTTATTATGACTTATTATTCAAAGGTAATTTAAGTTGCTTAATTAGATTGAGCTTGTATCGATATCAATAATACAACAATAGAAGCTAAGCAGCCTTAAATTAAACCTGGTCCTGTTTAAAGACGAATCAATAATCCAGGCCAAAACTGCAACCAACGAGAAAAAAAGGAAAACGGGCACTGAATGAAAGAATACAGTCAAAATAGGCTGAAAGCGAGCGAAAGACAGGCACTCAACGAGAAAAACACAGGCCAAACATGCAAACAGCAGCAGAAACAAGGAAAAAGGACACTTAATAAGTGATACATATGTCAAACATGCACTCAATGAGAAAATATCAGGGTCAACATGAACTCAGTGGGTAAAACACAGGCCAAATAGGCACTAGACGAGATAAAGATAATCAAAGGTGAAACAGGCACTCAACGAGAAAATCGCTAAGATTAAATAGGCACTGAAAGACAGAAACACGGCATTTCAAGACAACAAAAACACAACAAATATTAAAGTCTTATTGCCAATAATGGTTGGGGTACAGCCAAGTACGTCTAGTTAAAAGAAACACCGAGAGGCTAATTAATTTGCGAGCGTGTTTTCATTTACCTAGTTGATACAAGAGATTCCGCCTTACACAGTCAGTGGAAACTCAGTAAGTATTCACTTAAAAAAACAGTTTCCGAGCGCGCTTCATGCAACATCGTTGATGTTGCCTCTCACATTTGTCTTTCACTACATAGAGTGTTTCTAATATTTGACATACATAAGACATGTAGCATATCATTGAACGTAATCAAACTTGTTACTCATTTATAATTTATTGAGGCAAACAATGTGAACACGTTTGATCGGAATTTTATGGAAAAAGTGCCCTTCAGAGTGTCAACAAGTTGGATTTTTAACAAGTATACGGAATTTTGACCGACGTGACTGACATTCAAGTTTGACTTAGCTTTTAAATCAAACGAAAATATTGAGGAAAGTTGTTTACAAAATGAGACTTCTGAATTCTTCACGCGCTGTTTTGCATATTTGACACATTCATCTAGCATTTGAGCTCGCATAACGCAGTTCAATATTGACATATATTTACTGAATAAAAGAGAACATGAAGTTGAAAAAAAAAGTTTCGTCGACACACGAGCAAAAAGGTTGGTGATGGATTTTTTTTTAATCAGGCAAAGTGTTGACCACGTCAACGGTGAAAAGACAATAGCTCACCATGACTGGGTTGTATGCTCTCTTAACAGTTGTAAAGAAAAAATCAAAGTCATGTTTGAAAGAAATGTGTTTTACAGGACCTGTATATGTCGTACTGTTGTCTATAATGTTATACTATCAAATTCGGACATGTCATTTGCTTGCAAGTCAACTGTTTTATTTGCAATTAAACAAAAATCCTATGTCAAGCAATTAGTTACTAAATGTCCCAAACTCGTTGAACAAAAACAGCCACCATCAACAAATCAGTTTTCTTTTCCGACGTAAAAGATAATAAAATGTGCAACAAAGCAGAACACTCATCGTTAATAGATATCGAACACAGGTTGCCATGTAAACAGTATTTTATGGAATGTATACGTCTCTTTGAAAGAAATACATAAGGCAATTAAACTTACAAAACGACCTTCCGTGTTGTAGTGTTTGACCCGTCGTGATCAAATATGGTACTTGACAAAATTTAATTATAGCAAACTGCTTTATCATGTACGATGAAGCTAAGTAACTTGTGTTAATGTTAGATTATTAAAAAGTATGTACTTCTTATTTTATAAAAAGAGCAACCGCAAGAAAGTTTATGACTGTAGGGAAGCAGATGCTGTGCTGCATTGTTCACGATGACATCGTTGCATGTTTGAACGAATGACCTAGCGTTAGATAGGATAGGATATAACCCAAGGTCAAATTTGCCCTTCACTGTATAATAAAAACATAGCGTTTCATGGCATCGTGTTAAAGAGGATTGGTCAAAATGTTAAAGAAAACGTGTTTTATTAGGCATTCTTGGCCTAGCAACCGGACGACAAACAAATTGAGGTGGCAAAAACTCGCAGTGACAGGCGTGTACACTTAAGAGAGAATTCAAAGCTACGCTAAAAGGTGTGGTTTTAACGGAATTAACACCTTTTAATTAGAAGGTGGTATGTCGTACGTACACTTTCGTACCCTATAGGATGAAGCATTTAATCACCTTATATTTTTTAACCGGTTCCATAAAAGCAATTCATATAACTATTGACAAAAGTCAGAAGTCGTGGTTACAGAAATTGGATTCCAACCTGTTAAACTCATCATAGCACCGACATCTAAACAAAAGGATATTTATATTACTATTATGTTTCTCGCTTCACATTGTTAATGCATGTTTATCATGTCTGCGATACATTGTACGAGACAGTTAACAGATAAAACTTATGCTCAAACTTGTTGTTTCTTTGCATGTACATTGTATCTGCAATGATGTGAATTTAAATGGAAATCCTATGTCAAACAATATGCCGCAATCTCCATGGAGCAAAAACATCTGCAATCACCGATAAAACAGCCTCTACATATCGACGAGCAAGATAACAAACTGGATATTACTTTCAACGTGTTATATTGTATGAATTGAAATATTTTTCATTATGAGGGAAGATCATATACTTTTTAAGGATAGGTAAACCATTAAGAAAATATTTACTTATAAATGTTACTTTGTTTGGATCGTATATTTTCTCAAAACTGTTTGAATAAACGAATTACAGAAAAAAAACGATAAAAAAGAAGAAAAAAACAGAACAAATATTGCTACCAGATATCTAACTTAAGTTTTTATGCACACAAATATTATTGAAATGAAATTCAGCTTTTAAATTAAATAATACGCATTTAATCCAGCTTATAGATAAAGGGTTTTCCCTGAAACGTAAAGCCAATTGAATGCAAGTGCATCATGATCCTATAAAAAGTGAACAATTCTCTATATTACGTCCAGCATCGATTGGGTTTTATGAGAGAATTGATATGCATTACTGTGAACAAAGACCTTTGTTTCACTCCAAGTGTTTGTACATTGCATGATCCCGTAAGAGCATGCCGGTGATCGCTCGACAACAGCAGTGGTGTCGCACGGTCAACGAACGATGTTTGCACAGCCGCCAGGGCGTAGCCTTAGTTGTAGGGGCTTTTTACGCCATCTGTAAGGATTCAATGTTATATAACCAGAGCTCCGCATGAATTGCCCGCTGTGTCCGTTTTTACATGCCACAATTGGTTGTGAATCCCTCTGTCGAAACACAATGTTAGTGTTTTTTATGATGTTTACTTTTCATAAAGGTTCCGTGGCAAGTTTTAGCCATAAAGCAGTATTAATTTCACGACTGAGTCATTGTAATACTGAATTCTAAATAAGCTATCGCATTTATTATGTAGTGCTTATACTAATGCTGATCGTTTATCCAAATGGGAAAATTCAATACATTTTGAGATGGTGCTAGTAGATCAAACCGTTTTAAGTATAACTTACAATGTCGCAAACGAACGCCTAATCATATTCATTTTGGTTAAATTCAAAATATATTAATCTCCAAAATATTAGCTGCTTCCGAAAAGCATGGCAAAGACAATCCATGTGATCCAATTTATTTCCGAATAAGCCCGGTTTATAACATTAAACACAAATATTCTCGTCAAAATTGGAAATATTTAAATTGATACATAAAAGAAACAATCTGAACATACAAGTGGAGAGATAACTGTTCTGAGTTATGTTTCTTTACCGAGCTGAAACTTGTCGCATAACAAAGAATTGCAAACAACTGCGTTCTATTCATACGGCAACCTATTATATAAACATTTCTAGTAGTGAAAACTAGAAACAGTCAACGCTCAGAATTATTTTTCAGAGCATATCATACTGTATCTTGTTGCAAGGCTTATATGCAATTAAATGGAAGTATTCTCTGTCAATCAATTAGTTACTAACTGTCACAACAATCCATAGAGGAACATAAATGGTAAGTGGGCTTCGAGCGATTGTTGTGTAACGTTGTGTGACATTCAGCAGAAATATTGGAATTTACAATTTGTTCCCTAATCGACATGCATAACATTTTAGGAAAGTTGTCCAGCATTTATCTACTCGTCATAACTCATTGTGTTATAAATTTGAACTACACAGGTTTAAACTAGCAGGGTTGTTCGCATACCTTTTATACCGAATTTGTTTTTGCATTTTATGAATAAAGCTCGAAACCTACGCGACATTAAATTAAAAAAACAACAACGTTTCTCCCTTTTTCTCTGTTATATATAATTATAATTATACGAATTTCATATACATATATAACCGACGCTAGAAAGACTGATATTGGTAAATCATTGATGTATGCGCTTATTACTTTGGCCTTTATGCTTTTAAAATATGGTGTTTCCACTGTTTTAATCATGAGTACACAATTTCAATGCATAGACCTAATGCCAGCTATACAAAGGTAGGATTGATTTCACCGTACCTTTGTGGAGACAGAGGTACTGGGCAAATATTCAATACTAAGCAAAATAAAATCACAGAATTACATTGTCTAATTAAAAACAATGAATACAAAATTCAGGACAGGACCGTACATCATAGCTTTTGTTTTGCTCTTTGAATACTCCTTTAATGTATAACGTCAAGATATCATGTCGAGATTTCAAAAATACCCATCCTACTCAGATTTCATAACAAAACCAGATTTCTTCAAGTAAAAGTGATTTATCGCAAGTGTATATGAAGTTAACCGGGCAGTTTATATACATTAAGGCAGTAAACACAACCATTGCTTACAATAATAGGAAGCAAATTAACATAGATAGTTGTCTTACTTGTTCAATATGCATAGTGACTGCGTTCTATCAGGTTGAAGCAATAGGTTGCAGTATCAGCCAGAGATGGTCGGGTGCGCAATTTATTTTCCAAAAATGTAGATGTGCACATAAAACAGTGAAACAGCCTGGTGTCTTCATGTTAATAAATGGTTAATTTGAGTGTGTTTTTATAAATATTATAAATAGATCATTTTCATCTAAAAGTATGGAAACGTTTGGGGAACATCTGATTTTATTGTAAAATGTTGCTCAATTTAAAACAAGCGCATGAGGATTGTTTTCAGTGGGTAGTTTAAGGGGTTGTGCTAATTTACATTGCGTGTAAATTAGCACAAATCCTTAAACTATCCACTGAAAATTGCATCTGGAATGGCATCAGTACCACATGAGTACGAGAACGTACCAGTCAACTGAATACATTGTAAAGGTTCAAGCAAACACTATAAAAGAGGCGAGATAAGATTGTCGTACACAAGTATCACGGGATTAATTAATAATGAAATACGACACGATATAAACATCGCGCTGCATGCAGGGTTGTAAAGAATATTGTCTAATTATCGATGGCTTGGCCTTATACTGATGGCATTAAGGTCAATTTGTACGAAAATAAATAACTTAATGGAAATATTGATTACTGGCAAATAACTTGTTAAGATCAAAAACATAAAATAATATCGCTTAAAAGTCCTGGTGTCACATATATTTCATCAATGTCACCTCAAGGTGGGTTCCTTGTGCATAGTATTTGTCTTGCACATCTGTTTATCAAATCGCAATAAACTTTCCAAAACACATTCAGGAAAATGTATCAGTTTAAGACTGCAGCATAAATGTTATCAAGTTGACGCATACTTCGACATGGCTGATAGTTATAAAAGTACAATTATCAATTGTGATGTCGAATATTCATTAACGAGTTTAAACCGCAGCGAGCTCCTGTTTCACTGACCGTTCCAATGCTTTAACCCAAACAGCCGCTAATAAATATAGTTTAACCGTGTGTGGTATGTTAGTGTTGTGTTGTACGTTGTGTCTTTCTCGTTAAGTATGAGCTTGGATTCGACATTGAATCTTTAAACACGTGTATCTTTATTTTTGTTACCGGGCTTGTCATAATCTCCTTCAATGTGATAGCCTTAAAGGAGCAAACACGATTTCTTCTACCACGAACGAAAATAGGCTGGATTTAATCTTTATAAGTTTCTAATCAGTTTTTAAATAGTTCGTTTGCAGGTGTGTGTATATTTTAGTAGTTAACTTTGTTTTCAAAGTTATATAATATTACTTCAACAGTTTTTTTTTCTTTTCACTTTGACGTCACATAATTTTGATCATCATCACATGACACGCGTCAATGAACTTTCAGTTAAAATCCCTGGGCAGTTAACATTATTCAATCGCGCTCAATTTCTCCTAGTTGATGTTACTATATTTATTGTTTTTCTACATTGAATGATTCCTCGTTTACGACCTACGGAATATATTGCTACCGGATTATAATGAATTGAGGCACACATTGTGTCCACGTTTGATCGGAATTGTATGGAAAATGTTCCATCCAGACTTTCAAAAACATACTGAAACGTGTCAGCTTTTTTGCCTAATGTGACCTGTATTTCTTGTCTTACTCTTCAAAGCAAACGAAAAAATGATGAAATTGAGTAGAAGATGGGACTTCTGAATTCTTCACGCGACAATTTGCATACTTGAAAAAAACTTTGAAGTTTCATTAAATTCAAGTTCCCTGAAGCCTTGAACAAAGATGATGATTTGTATCAGCCCAAGTGTTGATCACGTCATCAGGAAAAATATTAACCCTGTTGATCGGTTGACGGACAATAGCTCACCATAACTGGAAGGTGCACACTCATTTCTGATATGAAGTAGAGCTAGAAATAATCATTATCGGACTTAACACCATTATATGTCCGGTTGTGTCCAGTACATTTTTAATATCTGTTTATTATCGAATAAGGCTTTATACTTGTGTTTCCCTGTTAAGAGCTGGTACTACAAAAGTCATAGAAGTATTACCAGAGAAAGAAATTCTGGTGACCAATTTATTAAACTCTATTTCGAACGGACTCTTAAACCTGCAACTAAGTGTTAGAAAAATGTTAAGTTACGTTATACGATTCTTGTAACATCCCATTAGCATGTCCGATGGTACTATGTGCCCAAAGAACTGTAAGAGACAGTCAATAAATAGAAGTAAGTTCATACTTGTCATCGGTTTGTATGTAAATCTCCGCTTGTGCTTATCTGCAATTTAATGGAAATCCTATGTCAAGCAAATAGTTACTATATGCCACAAACTCCACATTGGACAGCAACAGCCATAACAAAACAGCTTAACTACTTGGTATTTTGACGCGAACGATAATGTTTTGCTTTGATATGAACGCTGTGTGTCTTAGTAGTAAGGGGATATTGGCACGACTTCTTTAAAGTGTTAAACATATTATAATATTAGGATAAGACAAAAACTAATACGTGTACTTTTCTGTGTCGATAGTTTTGTTTTAAAATTACAAGCAATATATGTTCATTGCAAATATTTATATAATTTAGGAAACATTCATTTCGGCTTCTTAAATATCTCACGTCCAGGCCTCATCCATACAAGTTTACTTTTGTTACATTTCAGCCTTATTCCCGGACGGAAATGATATTCCTTAATTCAAATAAATTAATGGGTTATTGTTGAAGACGACGCGAAGTTTTCCGAATAAATGACTAGTTGATTGTCAATCAGTTTGTTTATACTGGTGAGAAAAGACACCTTGTAGAAGGTGTTTGAATGTACCAAACAATGAGTTGTTCATGTCAGTATCAAACTGCTTTTATTCCATAGTATAACTAAAGGACTTTCCCGGAAATTCGAGATAAACAGTAAACTACAAAGTTCAAAATAATCAGGTCAACTGTATTTAAGTGCATCGATTTGACATTGCTTTGAACAACTGCACACATAAACACATTCCATTTATCTGAATGTGACAAAAGTTGTAGAGGTTTACTATTTAAATTGTTCTAAATCAAATTATCAATAAATAATAATTATAATTTAACCGTTGATATGTATGTCAATTAAACAGCTGCATGATATTTGATACCTTTGTCGTTTTCAGCTGTTGAATATCAGCAATAACAATTATAATAGAAAAAGAGAGACTGTAGTTCGATGGGGCGGCAACGTTGTTTTGTTTTATTTTAAGAATCATATCTCGTGTCGTTTTTTGACAGGAATACAACATATTTTCTAAAAAACTGACAAATCTTTATGAGAAAAAAAACTTAACGGAAAAAAGTCTTTTTATAGTAGTTTCAGGTGTAAGCGTCGAAGAACTGTCAGAGAAAAATATTAGTCCAATTGAACATAAATCATACTAGATCTCAAATTCACACTTCCCACAACAGTTACCAATAGAGGCACACTTAATATGTATGCCGTATCGGATGTCTAGTGGATGCTATAACATTCATACAAGCATTAGGTTGATCTATTATTCGATCTACTGTATTGATATAATGTTTGAACCAACAAGATCACACTGGGTACTAGACTAGATTTTATTAAAGCAATCGTTTTAATAATGTACAAAAAGTCTTTGTTATTGCTAGAATATTAATAAGTATTTTCCTCTTTTTCCTAAAAAGGGAAACCGCAAGACGTTTGATGACGATAGGGAAGAAGATGATCTGCTGAACTGTTCACGATGATTTCTTTTCATATTTAAACACATGTCCTCTTTTCGGTAAGACATTACCTTATTCAACTTCGACCTCTCCAGTTTAATAAAACCAAAGTTTTTCATGTAATCTTCTTTCATATGATTGGCTAGAAATGCTCACGGTGAATGGCGTTGGCACTTGGTACTGATATCAGAAAGAAATTTAAGCTACGCTAAAAGGGAAGCGTTTTAACGGATTAATCACTTTTTTACCAGGTGTTTATATGACGTAAGTATGCCTTTGTACATTATCAAATGAAGCATTTTTAACTTCCTAACCTTTTTTGAACCGATTACACAAAATGATTTTATATAAGTATTGACAGACTTAAGTTATCCTCGTATCAGAAACTGGATTCCAATCTGTTGAGCACAAGAATTTCACTGACACTTCAACATGTAATAAAGTGATATGAAATTTATATTACTATTGGGTTTCTCGTTGCATCTTGTACAAACTACACGATTGACATGACTATGACACACTGCAAAGACAGTTAACAGATAGACAATATAGGAGATATATTCAGACTTGTTGTTTCCTTGCATGCACATTGCATCTGCTATGATGTGCAATTAAATAGAAATCCAATGTCAAACAAAATGCCACAATCTCTACGGAGGAAAACAACAGCAATCACCGATAAACCATCCTCTTCATATTGACGAGCAAGATCATAAACTATGCAGCAAAGCAGAATTTCCCTGAGACGTTAAGCAAAGTGCATGCATGTGCATCCTGTTCCTATATAAAAATTGTACATTTCTCTATTTAAATCGAACTACGATAATAAATCAATAATGAAATCAAATTATGTTTACATGCAAAAATGTATCCATTACCGTGAACATAGACCTTCATTTAACTCCAAGTGTCTATGGGCGGACGGATGGACAGAGGAAAGGAAGGACGGACAACGTACTGACAGACAGTATACACATTTCAGATCAAAAACGAATTACATACACAGACAAAGAAGAACGCTGATATAATACCCTGATCACAGCCACGATACGGGCTCCGGACAAGGATTTTTTCTGCACAATTACACGACCGTACGGAAAGCATTGATTCTTGCGAGAATCGTACGGATTTTTCGAACTCGTAGATAACTCGTTGAAATTCTTTCACCGAGCTCTCGACTCCTTCCTTGCCGACATCGTAGAACTTTTCTCTATGTCGGGAGCAGCCCACAGTGGCCCCGGTAAAGCTCGTACAGTCTTCGTAAGATGTCCATGCATATTTTCAACACTGCGAGACCCGTACGAACTTGCTGGTGTACGCATGACTATTGTACGATATCGCATTGTCAACGTAAGATGTCAGTACGATACTACGATCACCGGGCGGTGAATAAGCGATTGTAGAATCGTTGTAAATCGTACGGATATAGTGGGGATATGTGACCGAGACATTAGGGCGTAGTTCGTTCATTCTGGCTTCTAGATTACATTGCATGGAAACTAAGTCTTAGCAATATCCAGCCACCAGCGGTGGTGAATCCCCCTTGTATCAACGCGACATTTACACTTACACTTTGCACTGGTTGTGTGGCTGTGTTACCTCGGAGCCAAACAATCTTTCTTTTTTTCAACGCAGTATAAGCCATTGCATTTGTAATGTTAAGCTTATAGTAACCGAATGGGAAAACTGAATAAATCTTTGGATGGTACTTATGAATAAAACCGTTTTAATTGTGTACCAAGTTACAATGTCACATACGAGCATTTGTGCCGAAACATACTTTGTATACAATGAAAGAACATGCTTATTTTGTAACACTCTTGAAGACGAATATCACTTTTTACTTAAATGTCAATTGTATGCTGAAATACGAGAAATGTATATCAAACCATATTACTTTAAAAGACTGAATATGTTTAAGTCTATTGAGTTGATTACCTCTCAAAAAAACTGATGTTAAAAAAAAAATTGGCGATGTATGTGTATAAAGCGTTCGAATTACTAAAAGCTTTTCATATGTATTATGAGTAGATAACATATCTGTTTTTCGCTGTTAACACATCATGTCTTACGACCTATGACTTATTTTGTATAACAATTTACGTTTTATAATGTGTATACTCATGGACATATTGTCTAATGCATTATGAAATAAAACATATATTAAAAAAAAAACAACAACAAAAAACAACAAAACATATATAACCAAAATCTATAAAGCTGAAAAATATTACCTTTTTCCATATAGCACGGCAAAGACAATCCATGTAATCCAAACTTATTTCCAAACAGACGAGGTAAATACAAGTTTTTTTACAACAGATAAAACACCAATAGTCAATGTCAGATGTTAAATGATATCTTGAAGATAAATCAGAATATTATATGTCAAGAGATAACTGATACGAGTCCAATTTCTAAACTGAGCTGAAAAATGTCGCATGATAAAGCAATGCATAGAACTGCTTTCTATTCATACGGCATCGCAGAGACAATAGTAGTAGTAAAAACAGTTAACGCTCAGAATTATTATGGAGTTTTCCATGCTTTATCTTGTTGCTAGGTTTTATTTGCAATTCAATGGAAATGTTCTCTGTCTACCAATTAGTTGCTAAATATCACAATTTCCATAGAGGAATATGACAAACAGCAATGCTCAGTGGACTTCGAGAGATTATTGTGTAACGCTGTGTGTCATTCAGCGAATCTAGTGTCATTACACTCTTAATATTTGACATGCATAACAAGGTTGGCTTGCATTTACCTACTCGTCCAGTCTCTGTTGGAATATGATGTTGAAACTACACAGGTTTAAATAATAAGGGTTGTGTGCAATTCTTTTATACTAATTTCATTCCTGCGTACATGTAGATATTTCAAAAACTACGCGATATCATATCAAATTAACTTGAGCTTTTCTCCTTTTGTATATATTTACATACGTTACGGCGCAGTGGTGATATAAACCAATGTAATAGTTTGCAAATATAACATGTGTAATAACAATGCAAATTAAGTTACCGCATCACAGAAAATTGTATGCATACGCGCTGTCAAAAATGTTAACAAACATGTTTTTGATACTTGGTTCAAAAGATGTACTTTCGGTGTCAACAATATCAGCTCCACGATTTTACGAATGGTAAAAAGGTTGGGCGTTATCTTCCGTCTAATCATAGCGCCAGAACATACCTAGTCCTGAAATTGGCGGACAACAAGGTTCCTGTGAACCAGATTATGAAAAAATCGGCACATAAGAACATTCTGACATTTTAAACTTTTGAAAATCGATTTATACTTGAAACATGATCTATGGTTTTTACTGTAAATGAAATGCTTTCATGTTGGACTATTTTTTTGCGGATGAAGCAGCCTTGTAATACCCAATGCAAATGCATCGAATAAACCTTGACCCAGATTTCGACCGTAAATGAGTTTTATCGTATTAAATGGAATCTCGAATTCGTGTTTATTTTGTGTGATCAAGTTTAAAAGTGTTTGACCTCCTGTATGTGTACACGGTTTTAAACATGATTAGATTATATGCGTGAATAATTTGAACCTTTATTGAGGCAAGCTTTGCCAGGTTTGTGTGTACTGTCGTTCCTTCGAGGGCTCCCATCCGCCAATATTCAACACTCAAAAATGGAAATCTTATTTTAGCACATTGTCGAGCTATGAAAAGAGAATTGCTGGTGAAAAAGGTTGGAAATTATGAAACACATATTCTATAGGTGTTGACATATATTGTAATGTATTTAAATACATTTGTATATATATATATATATATATATATATATATATATATATATATATATATATATATATATATATATATAAATATATATATATATATATATATATATATATATATATATATATATATATATATATATAGCCTGTACAATTGTAGATATGTCCAGTTCCAAGCTTGATATCTAGACGAAAGTGAATATTGACGCTGGATTAATTCATTCGCAGGACTGGTGATGTGTTTATCTTGTCGTTGAGTACTTAAAAGTTGGCATTTGTTTGCTTACGTCTTTATTGTCTTGATGCTGTCTCCTATCTGGCTTGTTTGTTGAGATTTACAAATGTAATGATAAGTATAAGGAAAATGTTTCGTAAAACCGATTTACCGCCAATCTCCAGAAAAGTCCTTATTTTAATAACCGTTTTAGATGGTAACTCTTAAAAAAAATTGAGAGGCATTTGGAGAGTAGCAATTACGGACTGTACACTGATGAATGATTTAATATGCAATCTGTGTTTGATGTTTTGTGTGTGTCGCATTGATGTTAGTCTTCACATTCAA
Source organism: Mya arenaria (assembly GCF_026914265.1). Taxonomy (NCBI): domain Eukaryota; kingdom Metazoa; phylum Mollusca; class Bivalvia; order Myida; family Myidae; genus Mya; species Mya arenaria. Next base: position 40,585,627 of record NC_069131.1, read on the forward strand.
ATTTAGATTCACGGCTGAACTTTCGATTAAATTGGCATTACTTTAGCTCTCTACCCTTATTACCAGTGATTCGTTATCGAATATATTATAAGTGCATCCCTCACTTACATGGGTGCTGAGTGACATTTGGCGATTCCCACGCAAAGTTATGTGAACATATCAAGCAGAAACAACAGCTGTCACAGTCACGTGACAAATGCAGCCGATTTGGTATTGGCGGACGGATAGCCATTATTAGAGCACAACAGATATTTGTGAACATTTATGCCCCCTAATGGCATCCAATAAGTCATTATCATTACACTCCTGTTGGGTAATTTAAGGTCATGTTCACCACCAAAATTGACGACTGTATGACCAAGCGTTGTCTTAATAATGATCAGGCAAGGTTTTATTGTTCAAGTTGACTGTGGTCTTTACCTTTGACTTGCTAGCTAGGATAGGAGTCATCTAGTGGTCATGACCAACGTCCCTTCCAAGTTTAAGGACCGTAGTGCAAATATAGTGTAGTTATAAATGTTACAATATATTTATTTCGGTTCAAGGCCTTCTGACCTCAAAATCAATTGTGGCCACCTTTTGGATATGACCAACCTACCTACCTAGTTTGAGAACCTAAGGCCCAATTCTACCCTAGATATCAATCTGACAAAATTTTATTTACTGACCGACGGACAAACAGCGTTATGTGCGAAGCAATATACCTTCGCATTTTCGAGTATAGGTGACTGAATTACAATGCCTGATTTATTGCATTGAATTAAATTGATCTGCAAAAAAATTCAGGACAGATCCGTACATCTTAGTCTTTGGTTTGCTCTTTGACAGGATATTTTGATAACTATTCATAAATGATGGGACAAGTATAAGGTTGCAAATACCTAATGTAGTTTTTTGTACGGTATAAATATAGATTGAGTGTAAGGACTATTCACATCAATTAGTTACTGAAACCTCAACTTAATATTTAGGGAAGTTGATATTACACGTGGTTTAACTTTAATAGAAGATAAGAGCTAAATGCAAAGAAGAGCAAACGTGAAATCCTCTTCACTTATTCAAAGGCACTCTATTGGACAAATACTAATGCCAGATTGATAGTTATGGGTTTTGTTTTACATACAGCAGATTATATCAGGTAACATGACTACCAAGTCATTTTAGTTATATCCAAAGCTGTGCTAATTTTATTTTTGGCCGGGGGGGGGGACGAGAGAGAGAGAGAGAGAGAGAGAGAGAGAGAGAGAGAGAGAGAGAGAGAGAGAGAGAGCGATATATAGAGAGAAACAATTTTATAACAAAGTATGTTTCATACTTATAATGCACAGTTTTTCAACATACATATTCATGTAAAATAACACTACATTGATAACAAAAAACGGATATTTGAAAGTTCATTCAACGCAGGATGATTTTCTTATCATATCACTAAAATGTAAAGCAATACAGCCTCTTAACTTTGCACAGAATATAGCATCATCAATGACACCAGTACCACATGAGCAAGAGAAAATTCCAGTCAACTGAGTACATCGTAAAGGTTCAAACAAACACTATAACAGAGACAAGCGAAGATTGGCGTACACAAAGCCTCATTCAAACAATGCATACAGCACGGGATTAATTTCAAATGAATTATGACACGGTATAAATGCAAACAATATCGCGCTGCATGCAAAACTTTTGCTGGTCGGTTGTAAAGAATATTATCGCATAATCGATGGCTTGGGTACATTGCATGTAGGTAAAGGTGGATTTTTTTTAAGAAAATAAATTAATCATCGGAAATATCAATACTGTCATAGAACTCTTTAGGGTCAAATATATTGATAAAAAGATTTAATAAATAATATCACGGAAAGAATTAAAAAAATGCATAAATGACATGATTATGATCATTGTTGTTATTTTGTCTTGAATATTTAAATGTCCTTTTGTTGATAATAGTGCGCTACACTGTTCAAATCGCCGTCAATAATTTTATCCGTTTTAGACTGTGGCTTAAATGTCTTCAAGTTGGCGCCGTCCTCCATCCGACTTCTATGTTTAAGATTGCATTGTAAACAGGTGTATTATTATTGAGTTTGCTACTGGGCTTGTCCCAGTCTTCTACGTAGTGATCTCCCTTGAAGAGCAGAGAGATCTCACCACGTTCAAAAATAATAACGATTTCAGCTTTGTACGTTTTTTTGTTTATATAGTTATTTTACATGAATGTTTGAATGTTTAATAATGTTCAATTAAATACCTTTGTTTTCAAAATAATACTATAGGAATGACGTCATATGGTTTTGATTACCATCACATGACATGCGTGGTGGCAGTAATTACTGTACGTGAAAGGAAGTAGCCGCTTTGAGTAAGTTGTGCTTGTCCCTGTAATCTTAATTGTATAATAACATTTCAGTTTGTATCGAAAATGTTCTCAATTCCCTGTGATGCTTAATGGCATTAAATTCTAAGTTTAATGATATTACAATCAAAGAAAACGTTCAATGAATTAATTGTTGTTTTTGTGGCGTGATCTTTGAGGTCGTTTTCTCGTAATTTCATTTGAATGACGCCACATGGTTTTGATCATCATCACATGACATGCGTGGTGGCAGTGATTACTGTTCGGCATGGGAAGAAACCGAAATGATGAAAACGGTCCTGGTTCTTTTCATTGTATGATATTGCAATGGTCTCAATTCAACGTGACGGGTAAGAAAATTAAAGTATGATGATACTTCCATCAAAGAAAAATCAGCTAGGCGATATTAATAAATAAGACACATGCATATCAATTATCGATTAACAACTATCATGCAATTTCGATACCAAAAATACACTAGAAGCTAAGAAGCCTAAGTTTAACCGCGTTATGACCCAATAAGCATGGCCAAATTGGAACATAATGACAAAATACAGGCTTTATTTATTTTTTATATTACATAGAGTGTATCTAGTATAATTTATGCAATACAGCATATATTGGTACCGGATTAAAATGAATTGAGACAAACATTATGACCACGTTTGATCAGAATTTAGTGACAAATGTTTATTATCTGAACGTGTAAGCTTTCTTTTGACTGACGTGACACGTGTATTAGCTTTTAAAACAAACAAAACTAATAATGAAATTGAGTAGTAGATGGAACTTCTGAATTCTTCATGCGGCATGTTTATAATTGACCAAGTGATCTAGCATTTGATTTGACATAAACCAGTTGGAATTTTACCTGTTCTGTATAAAGTTCCTTGAAAGCTTGAAAGAAAATGATGGTACTGTACAAAAATTTGTATCAGATTATGAGTTGATCGCGTAAACAGGCAAAGCGATCGGACAATAGCTCACCATGACTGGCTTGTGCACTCATCGTTGATGTTAGGCAGAGATTAACGTTACGTTAAAGTAAATATTTTTACGGACAAAAGATCGTCATATGTCTATTTTGGGCAAGTACATTTTTCTATATTTGTATGTTATCAAAACGTTAACCTGTTTAGAGCCTGTACCACAAACGCAATTCATATTTAAGTAGTACCAGAGTCTTGGTTACCAATCCGTTATTAAATCTAATTCTTAACGGACACTTAAACTTGTAATAAAGTGTAAACAACTGTTCGCTTGAAAATAAATTTCTAGTTATATTACGATTATCATATTCGATATTTGTCCGATGCATTGTAAGAGACAGGCAATAGGTATGCTTGGTTATATTTGTAATCGACTTGTGTGTATTTTTTCGCTTGTGCTTATTTGCAACAGCAGCCATAACCAACGTATCAGCCTCTTTTTTATGACGCGCAAGATAATAATATAAGTTTTGCGTTGATAAACTCGCTTTTTGTCTTACCCAGAATAATGGCACGGTTGCTTTAATCTGTCAAAAGCGGCAAAACATATTATAATATCAGGGAAGACAAAGACTAAAACGTCTTCTAAATTCTAATAATATTTAAAGTGTTTCATGCTAAATACAACATATATGCATTGCAAATAACTATATCACGTAAACTTGCAAACTTTCAATTTGGCTTGATGAATATCTCACGGTTATGCCTCATCCATACAAGTTTACTTTTGTCAACTTAATTCCCGGATGGAAATGATATTCCAAAATTCACATTAATTAATTGGTTATTGTTGAAGAGGACGCGAAGTTCTGCAAGCACATGACTAGTCCATTGCCACTTAGTTTGTTAATAATGATGTAGCATGTGTATGAATGTATAAAACAATGTTGGATCTACATGATTGTCAAACTGTTTTTATTCCAAAGTATAGGTAAAGAACTTTCGCGGAAATTAGAAATAAACAGTAAAGAAATACAATATATATTATTTTGTGCAGAACCAAGCACAACCACGTTACACCTACAAAATTAAAAAGTCAAGTAAACTTCATTTAAAGTCATCGATTATACTTTGCTTTGAACAACTTAACACATAACCACATTCCATTTATCTGAATGTGACAAAAGTTGTAGAGGTTTACTAGTTAAATTGTTATAATTATCAATAAATAAATAATCACAGTGGAATTGTTTATCAATTAAACGGCTGCATGATATTTGATACCTTTGTCGTTTTCAGCTGTTGAATATCAGCAATAACAGTTATAGTAGAGAAAGAGAGACTTTTTTCGATAAGGCGGCAACGGTTTTTATAAAGAATTATAGCTCGTGTCCTTTTTTGACAGTAATACAACATATATTCTACATAAATTGGCAAGTCTCATGGAGAAAAAAAAACATTAAATGGAAAAAGTTTTTTAAGAGTAGTTTTAGTGCAACCGTCGCAGAACAATCAGAGAAAAATAGTCCAACGGTACATTAACCATACTATTTCTCAGACTCACACTTCTCCCAACATTTAGCAATAGGGTCAAAATTAAACTGTGTGCCGCATCGGATGTCTAGTGGATGCTTTTAAATTCATAGATGCAGTAGTGATCTATCATTCGATCTACTGTGTTGATGTAATGTTTGAACCGGAATGATCAAATCTGCTACTAAACTACATTTTATTAAAGCAAACAGTTTAATAATGTACAATGAAGCCATGACTAGTTAGTTATTGTTATTGCTAGAATATTGACATTTTTTTTTTCTTTTTCTCTAAAAAGAGAAACCGCAAGACAATTGATGAAGATTGGGAAGCAGATGGTCTGCTGAATTTTTCACGATGAATTATTTTCATATTTAAACAAATGCCCACTTTTCGATAACGGAATCAACACAATTACACAAAAACATTTGATATATGTTTATTTTGTAAAGACTTAAGTCGTCCTCGTAACAGAAATTGGATTCCAATCTGTTAAGCTCAAGAATTGCACCGACACTTCAACATTAAATAAAAAGGTAAATTTATATTACTATTAGGTTTCTCGTTGCATCTTGTTCCAACATGTCTGCGATACATTGCAAAAGACAGTTACCAGATAAAGATATAAAAGATATATTCAGACTTGTAATTTCCTTGCATGCATATTGCTTCTGCTATGATGTGCAATAAAATGGAAATCCTATGTCAAACAAAATGCCACAAAGGAAAACAACAGCAATCACCGATAAAGCATCCACTCCATATTGACGAGCAAGACAATAAACTATGCAGCAAAGCAGAACGAACAGCGTTAGCAGACATCTTACCCACGTTGCCATGCAAACAAATTAAAGTAAAATGGTATTCAGTTATTTGAAATCATAGGCCGGTGGTAAAATACACATTTATTTCAGCGTGTAATTCAAATTACATTTACATGCAATTATTGATATGCATTTCTGTAAATGAACACTTTCAATAGCTTTAGGCTTGGTTTTATGTTGTTTTATTTCATTTTGATCAAGTAAATATAAAATATTTTATCTTTCGAATGAAACATAAATATGATTGTCAATAAATCATGACATGAAATTAGTTCAAAAAGGAATAACATACACTGACAGAAAACAACTCTGGTATAATACCCCATTTACATCCATGCTTCGAACTCAGTACTAGTAGGTTTTGAAACTTCAGCCGCCAAATTGCTTAAATGTCGTTATTTAAATATTGGACTCTTGCGCGAATCGTACGATTTTTTTACCTCGTACAGCTCGTACGGCATTGCACGATGTCCATGCGGACTTTAAACATCGTGCGCCCCATCAGGGCTTGCAGGTGCTCGCACGACTATTGTACGGGCATTGCACTATGTCCATGAATATATTGAACACTGCGCGGCCCTTCAGAGCTTGCAGGTGCTCGCATGACTATTGTACGGGCATCGCATGATGTCCATGCGGATTTTGAACACCGCTAGGCCCGTAAGAGCTTGCAGGTACTCGCATGACTGTTGTACGGAGGAAAAACGTACGATGTCCGTAAGATACTAAGGCCACCGGGCGGCGAGCTTGCAATGTCAGCAAATGGCCCACAGGGCGTTACGTTCGTCCTACGGGCTCTGTACAATATTAGGTTTGTGACCAGAATCTAAGATTGTACAGAGAAAGTACCGATTTTTAAAGTTGGTGGATTCGGACGATATTATTAATCATACTGACATCGAATGGATATGGGACCTAGGCATTAGGGCATAGTTCATTCATAGTGTCTGCTGTTTTTTTGCTGTAAAACTAGTTGTTATGCCTATGTCCCACTTACCAGCGGTGTTGAATCCCCTTTATGGCAACACAATGTTTGTGTTGTTTTCTTGTTTTTCTTGTAATACTAATTTACCCTTGTTGTGTGGCTGTGTTACCATTAAACCAATGTCCTTGCTATACTCAACTCAATATAAGCCATCGCATTTGTTATGTTAAGCTTATTGCATGATAATTATCTTTTTTATTACGTTTCAGTGACCAAATAAGAAAACTCTATAAAACTTGAAACTGATGAATTAAACCATTTTACGTACATACCAAAATATAATATCGCATACGACTAAGTCGTGATGGCGTCACGGCGAGGTAAGCCATAATGCAGCCAATGGGCGCGGATAGACCTTATACTCAAATAAACAAACAAACGCATACGAACATGTGTGCCGAAACATACTTTGTATATCATCAAAATCAATAAAGCTGAAAAATATTACCTCTCTTCGTACAGCATTGCAAAGACAATCCATGTTATCCAAACTTATTTCCAAATAGGCTAGGTGAATAAGTATATTTACAACAGGTAAAACACCAAAGACAAATGTTAGATATAAAGTGACATCTTGAAGAAAAATTAGAGTATTATATATCCAGAGATAACTGTGTCCGAGTTCAATTTATATACTGAGCCGAGGTTGTCTCATAATAAATCAATGCAAAGAACTGTTTTTTATTCATACGGCAACTCTGAATCAATACTTGTAGTACAAAATTGAGACAGTTAACGCTAAGAGTTATTATTTAGAGTTGTTCATGCTTTATCTTATTGCTAGGTTTTATTTGCAACTAAAAGGAAATATTCTCTGTCATTATTTACTAAAGGCCACCATTTCCACAGAGGAAAATGACAAACAACAATACTAAGTGGGCTTCGAGTGTTTGTCGTGTAACGTTATATGTCATTCATAAAATATTGTGTCATAACAATTTGTATATTTCTATATTTGACATGCAAAATATTTTGAGAAAGTTTGCCAGCTATTACCTTCATGTCCAGACTCCACTGTGTTATAAATTTTAAACTACTTAAGGAATGAATTGCGGGATCCGATCATACGCATATATGTTGCGTTCATCGGATGATAGCCTCAATTGCTGAAAGTCAGTTAATTTAAGGAATGGAGTAGAGGTGTAAATATACAGGTTTAAATTTGCTTGTCTTTTAATTGATTGAATTGATCTTTGCATTTCATGAGCATAGCTAAACAACTACGCGATATCATATTCAATAGACAATAACTATATGTATTTCTTTAATTTATGCTGTGGTTCCTATTGCTATTTTACTTTTAAACTTTAGTTACTAAAGTTTGGTTCTTTTTGTTGTCCTGTATTTGCACTGTTGTAATCATAATTCGATTATATTAATGCATTTTTTAAACCGGAACAAAGGCCAGCTTTTCCATGAATAGTTAATGCATTGTACCTTCGAAGAGTAGGAATTCAATACTCAAATATTAAAACTTAAAATCTCAATGTTATTTTATTTCTCAGAAAAGAGAATTGACGGTGAAACTATCTGCACTTGTTATGAAAACATATTGTACTGTTGTATACACATATTTTGTCTTGAAGTCTGTAAAATGTTAAATATTTTCAGTCCAAAACTCGGTCTGAAGACGAAAGAAAGTATTAACAATGGTTTCATTCATTCACAGGACTAGGAATGTCTTTATCTGATTGTGAGTACTTATTAGTTGATATTCGTTTGCTTAATAGATTAAGGGCTTTATGCTGTCTCCTATATTGTAAATACTTTCCGATTTGCTCTTCTTTATTAATGTATAAATAGGATTGAGAATTATAAAATCGTAACCAGGTTTATCACCCCTCTTCAGAGAACTCCTAATTGATTTTATTGACAGTTCCAAGGCAATGATCAAAATAATATCATGATCACCAAAAAGAAAGTTCAATTTTCGTAGACATATTAAAACGCCACATTGACCTTTCTATTTATAGACCGGAAACAGCCTAACAAATGACGTCATTAAAGCTAATTGTGAGAACAATTATTTGATAATAAGTCAATACAAAGTTCAATTTATGAAAATAAAATCACCTAAGAAAACAGTCATTTACTTTTTTGCTGTGAAATATGCATATCATATTGTTACACCATTTTACAGGTAATAAGTTCGTTATACTAATAATCTTCACAAACTATATGTTTCGGAAATGACCATGTCGGCACTACTTGGACTATGTTGCAACAAAATTAATACTATAATAATAAGTTTGTAATACATTGATCAATCAAAATATTGTTGACAGTTTTGTTACTACCATTGCTGCTAATAAACAGACAAGTGCTGTGCATACTGTACTTGACAGTTGACAGTGTTGTTCCTACCATCGATTCAAATGAACCGTCTTATTCACACCGACACCGCTGCTTCATCATACTTTGCTGCTTATTTCCGGATGAAACAAACATGATTTAAAAAAAATATATATAAATTCAAAATATAAAATTCCAAAAGCTGTATCCTGAATTGTTCTCAGTAATTGTGTAACGATCTTATAATTGTTTGCGAACTCGATGGGCTAAGGTCTACGTAATGCGTTTGTTTAAAAGCAACATGATTATTAATTATTTGTATGGTAGGTCATTTGTCTCAGAAAGGTGTTGGCGGACCAACAGGGCAACATACAATAGTGAACAACTGAGGTGTTAAAACAATCAAAGCTTTGCTAAAAAATAAACGACTCAACACATTTGATTCAAGGATATATACGGTTCACTATTTAATTAAATATTTTTAAACGCAATTGAGTCAGTACCACCAAAGCAATCCATGTAATAAAACCTCGAGTCTTGAGAACTTCTGGTAAAAAACAATTGATTTCATGTTTTCCAATCAAAGTATTTAACAGACAATAAACAAGTAATAAAGTAAAGTGCTTTGTTCCGCTTTAAACCAAATTGCAATTATTAACAGCACAGATATTCAAATTGATATCAAGTTGTTAATTAGTGTTGCAAGGCGAACATCATCGCTGTCATATATTGTTAAAAACACCCAACCGTTAGATAGTGGCATGTAATATTCAGAGTTGTTACTGCGTGTATATGGCCGCTTGACTTTATGTGTATTAAATTAAAATCCTATGTCAAAACATCCAGTTTCTAAATGCCACATCTCCACTGAAGACAACGAGATATCATCAATAAATAAACTGCTGTATTTTATGTATTATACCAGGCTTGGCTATGACTCTCATATCACTAGTTAGTAAGTAGTCAACAAACGACCAGTAAAGGTTTGTATATGGGCATTTATTCAATGCCATAACAATAATATACATCATTTGTATAAACAAGGTAACAATAATTTACATCATTTGTATAAACAAGGTAAATGTTGATGATTTATCTGGCGGCCAAAACCGTCACCAGTATGAAATAGTACAGAAATCTGCAAAATTGGCAGTAATGACACATTAATGAATACAAACAAACAAATAAATGAAATAACACCCTTTATATACAAAATTGGCTAGAAATGCCAAAATGGGTGTTGAGTAATGGAAACAGTTCTTTAACACAACTCATGTGAAATGTAAACATAATATACAAAGTTGGTAGAAAGATCAAATAGTCAATACAAAAGTTTATATAGTTGATACAAGTTTAACTAGACACAATTAATTGTAAAGTTGGTGTGGAGGAGGACGTGGAGGAGGTAGTTATTGATTTTTTAGCATTTCACGCAAATCTTGTTCTCTGAAGACAAAGGATAATGGCGGTAGAGATTTCATTGGTTTGTGAAAGTCACGTGGTATCCATCCTACAAGCTGATTGGTTATCAAGCCAGGCGAAATAAGTCTGGCAGTGAGACCTCGACGCACACTTACGCTTGTCGTTACCACGAAACGGTAAACTTGCCAAACCAATAAAGAAATGGCCTAGCAAGCTACATAAATACTTTTATGTACCATTGCGTTAGCGTGCTTAAATGAATAATGCGTTTTCTTTAAACAATGGCAGTTATATAACACATTTTTTATTCCCTATGTCAATAGTTCCAGGTTATTTTCTGTTTCAAAGCAGATAAATGCAATGAACTGAAAATATACGTTACTTAGAAACGGAGAAATGTTGTGTTGTTTTTTTTTTCAATTTATCTGCTAAAGGATATGTGATATCTTTGTTCCCTTTATATGAAGAACTTGACATTTCACTTCCCGGGTCCGCAAGTGCAGGTAGTTTACGTTTCGTTTTTGAGGACATTTTTAAAAAAAAGTTATTCTAATGGATGTTTTACAAATGAAACGATAATATCCATTTGCATGTGGAAAAGGCTTAATGAAGGTATCAGTCATGCATCGTTTGCTATATGTTCAAAACACAAAAACAAGGATGTGATTCAAAAATATTTTTCTCTCAGTTCATATTTCAGTTGAAACCAACAATAATCAACTATTCTGTGTTTTAAATAAAAAGTTAACCAAGACAATTCACCAATATAAACATATCAAAAAAACAACATTATTTACGTTAAGAATTGTAAATGAACCGATGAAAATTATAATAGTCATGTCGAAAGAAATATAAACAGTAGCCCTATCAAATTTGATACAATAAATCATGTAATTGCAAAAACACACGGCTTTGGATTCTGCATACAAAGAAAAGGAGTTTCAATGTTGACAACACATATTCGAGGATAAAAGCAACTAGGTTAATGAAGACAAAACATAAAAAAGTGGTCCTAAATTTATTTCATTTAAATACTATATTTTGTTTGCGCTTACATTTGCCGTTATAGCACGTACTACATAGTTACAAAGGTAAATTAGTAAAGTAGCGACCGTTGATGTTCAGAAATATCATTTTGTTAGGTCATATTAATTCAGCATGATCAATACATGTACATACGTTTTTAAATGCAATAATTTTCTTAAAGGGAATACACAGAGGAGGATAATGTCCATTCGGAAAACAACAAATTTTCTATTAAATGCTTTCCGATTGGATTTCTCAAATCAAAGCCCAATTCGAGAAACAACGGTATTCCTCTCAAGTGCTTTCCTAACGGGAATATTTTGTCGGAAAATAGAATGTCCATTCGTCAATGACTGATTTCGCCATCCTCATCGACATCAGCTTGTTTCATCATATCGTCCAGCTCCTTGTCTGTCAATGCTTCGCCTAACTTCTTCATTGCAATTCTGAAAATACAGTATTGGTTTTATTGTTGGCACCTTTATTTTAATCTTTAATAGAACGCGTCAAAATTCCTAGAGTGTATTGCTTTATTGCGAACACTTGGATTATCCAGACTTTCTTGATGAACATAAAACAACGACCATCTTGGTTTGTGTTTTACTACTATATTTCTCGAAACAATCGAAACAAACATTTTCATATTGCCATTTTATTTCAGATTTTTTTTTTGAAAACCAATCCAATCGATAATTGTAATCTTAAAGGAATGGTTGCAAATGACTGTGACCAATATTACTAACTACATCTATATCTGATGGCAATATCAGCGACCATGAGTCGTTTGATTTACGGCGTTATCGTTGTCAGTGCTTAAACGAGGATATAGAAGTTTTAATATCTCATTGTTAAAGATATTTTTATGGTTGGCCAACTCATTTCAATGCCAGCAACAGGAGAAATCACCTTAATTCCTTCTCGTCTATGTATCCATTTCCATCCTTATCAAACGTCCGGAATGCTGAGCGTACTGTGTCTTGATTGTTGGTGAAATCTGCTTCATCTGAGGCAAGAGGAATAATGACATTTCTCTCCTGTTAAAGTCACAATCATGGTGTATAGCGAATTATACAAAACTGCAACGGGCGGGTGACGGATTCCGTGTCTATGATATGCAATAATGCATAAACACATTTGAAAAAATAGGTTAGATATCATTTATAGTATATAATAGAAGCAACAACTGTTGTTTTTTTGGTATATTGAATAAAAAGGAATACAAAAGAGATTGTACTACATACTCAGTTTGGTCATGTCTGCTTGCATAAATTTGTATAATTCTTGAAACTCGATCCTGCCATTTTCTGAAAATTTAATCAAGTGTCATATTTGATAGAACAACTCAGTCAGAAATATTATGGAATATTCTAAAGAATACCACAGTATCAAACTAAGATAAAAAAAACCTTAATAGTGATGTATTAAGCAGTTACAGTCGAAACTCGTTGGCTCGATATCTCATGGCTCGATATCCTCGTTGGCTCGAACCAGATTAAAAGGACCGATTTTTATTTACTCTGTGTTCATATAAAATTCGATCGGGTGGCTCGATATCTTGAGGGTCGATATTTCAATAAATAAAGAACATTATTTTATTCCGCTGACAAAAACTTAAAATACGAGAAATGGTTATTCATGACTAAGTTTCTTTTGAAAATTTCCTTAAACCGTATCAAAACTCTTTAAAGGACAATATTAAACAATCAATACCAGAAAAGAACTGTGTGTTTAACTTGTTTCTGTACAACGTGACTAAAGATCGTCAAAAAAGTGGGGCCTTCACTCAAATATGTCCCAGTAAGCAGAGCTAACATAACATATTTCAGGTTCATCCTGCATAATTATAAAGCAAATGTCTTCGAAGTCAAAAACAAAAATTTAAAAATGAATTTGTTTGTTTCGTTGCTTTTAAGTTTTTTCTATGACAAAAGCACTGCATAATTGATAGCAAAATTGTACCTAAGTAGCATAAGCGAAAGCCTTTAAATCGAGTTTTATGTTACTTTAAAATGAATAGCTTCAAACTTCTACTTTAAACCTTTAAACAGAAGATGCATAAAAAGACTTAACCAATTAATTGAAACAACCAACAAGAAGTTGTAAGTACGTGGCCTCCCTGAGATATTGATTTCTTTATGAATGTATAATACACGCTCGAGGAATTTATGCGCAGATGCCTGTTTGCAATAATGATAGTGCCAATAGCAAACTACTTCTATCTCTGCTTCTATATCTATTCTTAATTACAACTTTTCCCTTCACACCTCGAATGTATGTTCAATCAAATAATGGGGATTCTTTTACACATATGGGATATAACACCGCCTACGCAAGCGATGTTTCTTTAACTCAAAACCTATTGTTACTTGACCTACACATTTTTAATTGCAGACAAATAACATACATTTACATTTTCAAAAGTAGGGGAAGCATTGGTTAATCCAAAATTTATTAAGCAATTGCTATATAGAGTAATGTCTAAAAGATAATGATAAAGTGCGAATTAAGCATGATACCGTTTGTATCCAAGGCACTCATGGCATCAATTATCTCTTGTTCTGTAGGTGACATCCCCAAAAACCTCATCGCCTTGCCCAGCTCCTGGACTGATATGGACCGGTCGTTGTTTGTGTCAAACAATCGGAGTAACTCACGTATTTCTACAAATAACAAGTGCTTATTTAGCATACGGTGACAGACAATATTGTTTAGAAAACACAGCTGAGCTGTGTACAAATAGTTTCGGAGTACACTGTATTTCAGTAATGATGCTATATTGAAATATCTGTAAGTTAACAGCGAGACGTAAACTCTAATATTAAAAGAACGCATGGAATGCTGTTCAACTACTATTGCATTATACAGAACATTACATGCTCTGTAATGTATGAAGTCATTAAACACACACTGCTCTGAAGATAACGTTATCTATAGCTATGTGTATTTTTTTGCAAATAGATATGCTGTGTGTAAGCCAGATGTACAAATTTTGTAAATGCTTTGGTATGGTAAAGTTAGCCAACGCGTTTAAAAAAACAATTGTCAAATACTTACAATTAAGCAATGAAATCATTTAAATGAGCAAACTAGCTTATAATTTCACCGGTGGACACAATCATATTTACCACTCTACAATGTGATTAAACAAACTGCTACATCAAGCCAGAATACAGCCAATTACATTGACACAGTCTGACTTGAAAACACTCTATAGCAACATACAAGGCGTATACAGTTAGCATCTCTAAATGGTAAATTATGATAACAAGAATTAACCTTGTGCATGAATCTGTCTGAACAATTTTGCAATTCATGTATACATGTGACGGTACATTTTGTATAAACATAATTGTTTTTGAAGTTTCGATTCATTCGATTGATATTCAATACGTAAGTGAACAACAACAACAAAAAACAACATAAACGTTGTTAGCCAAATAGTTCACTTAACTAAAGTTGTATGATTGTAATGTCATTCTTTGCTATTTAAAACCTTCATTTGAATCAGCAATACATTTCCTGAAGGGGTTTGACCATGTAATACCATGTTTATCATAAACATAAAATTCCCAGAAATATGACACAGCACAGAAAACCTGAGGAGGCAAAACAATAATAACGGTATGAGACAACACATGCATACGTTATAAATATTAGAACCAGTTCCTGTAATGTAGATGCAAACTACATTTTAAAATTCACTCAAGTCGAACGTGTTGGTGTCTGATCTGAAAGTCATGTGAAATTATCTATTTTAATCATACAAATATAAGCATTTTCAAATATAGTACAGAAAAGAAAAGGGCAGCAAAATGGGCGAAAAAAAGAAACTACTACAACAGCCACCACATAACAACAACAACAACGACAACACATGACAAACTAATACATGGCGTTTACAATTATTTATAAACTTGCCGGAATCAAAGTTATTTTCCACATCGTGTCTTGAGCGTACGCTGGCTGCATGGAAGAATATGTTGCTTATTTTATAAGTACATAATTTGTACATTTAATTATATTACCAGAACATGATCAAACGCGAAACACAATTGTCAATAAAATTACGCATATAAAAATATAATTATAACACATAATTTTAGGATCCTAATAACTATAACAATTTATTTCCGTTTAATATAAGGATATATCAGTGAAAGAAATAAGATATTTTACTGTCTCAGCAGTATGTTTTCAAAATTTGGAAATTCAGATTGGAGCAGTTGAGTGGTGGAAATTAATTGATGATAAAATTACTGATGAAACCAGCCCAATGTTCGCATTGAAGCGTTACGAATGAGAATTTCTTAATTACAAAATGGTTATATCACATCGCATTTTTTTTACAGATATAACATGCTTAAGTTATGCGAAGGTAATGCGCATGCGTGAAAAGTGATGGCGGATTTTCAATCAGTGATAAAAAAAAGGAATATTTTTTTCAATTTAAATCACGTTTCAAAACCAATTACGTTCTTTTTCTGGTTCTGGAGTAACTTCTCAATGTGTTAAATGACTAGAAAGCGAAAAAAGGGCAAATCGTCACCAGGGGACGCCAATTTCCAAACACCTGTGAAACGGCGGGAATCCAAACCGGTCCAAACAATGGCAGAGGCGTTGGCCGAGGCAATCGCACCCAGTGGAGAAAATATGCAGCCGATGCATTATACTGGTCAAGGCATGTATCAATCAAGCCCAAACTATGTGTTACATCAAAGTATGCCTTATAATGGAAACACTGTATGGAGCCCAGGCCCAGGAAATGCCACACCTGTATCCATTGGTACATCGCCACAAAACGTAAACAACGATTTATGGGTCAAGGTTATGAATAAATTGAACATAATGGACAAAAAACTGGCGCAACTAGATTCCATTCAATCTAGCGTAAATAACCTAACTGTCCGCATGGACAGCATAGATCACAAGATCAGTGACATTGAGGGCAAAATCCGTGACATAAAGATCAGGCGGGTATTCGATAGTAAAACAGTCCCGGATTTAGCAAAACAACACCAAGATCTAGAGTCACTGGTGAAAAAGCTGACAAAATTCGAACAAGAACAATCACAGAAGGAAAACTCTCTCAATAATGAGATACAGGACTTAAAATGTCGCAGTATGCGGGACAACCTTCTGTCCCACAAAATCCCTGAAGAGAGAGACGAAAATTGTGAACATAAAGTATTAAAACTCATTGAGGAAAAGCTTAAAGTCACAAATGCATCAACCGATATTCGGATCCAGCGCGCCCATCGCATAGGCGCTTTCAACGCAGTCAAAACGCGGCCGATCGTCGTCAAATTCGCCTTCTACCCAGATCGCGAGCGGGTACGTCAGGCAGCCCGCCAGGTCAAGGACGATTCCATTGGCGTTTCCGAGCAGTTCCCGAGGGAGATCATGGACAAGCGCCGGAAACTGGTCCCAATTATGCTCAAGGCACGTGAGGATGGGAAGGAGGCGTACATCAGGGTGGATAAACTCTACATCAACAAGCGTCTCTATAGAGACAGTGAGTAGGACGGTGGTGAGGATTGTCTGAAGTGTATTTCATGGAACATTGAAGGACTTACAGTAAATAAACAATCGGACTCGGATTTGGTGAATTTGTTGTGTGGATATGATATTATCTGTTTAAGCGAAACGTGGACCAATAGTAAGTCAAATATTAATTTTAAAGGCTATGCTAACCCAATACATTCATATCAAAATACCAGAATCGTAAAGCCAAACGCTCTAGTGGCGGAATTATAATATATGTTAAAAATAGTATTAGAAAAGGCGTAAAAGTTGTTAAAAACGATATCGATTGTCTTGTATGGTTAAAGTTTGATAAATATTTCTTTAAAACAAACTATGATATTTACATGGGCGTTACATATATAGCGCCGGAATCATCTCCTATACATAACATGTATAATGTTGACATTTTTAGACAAATCGAAGATGGTTTCACGTATTTTAGCCATATTGGTAAAACTTTTCTCACAGGTGACACCAATAGTAGAGTAGGACGTAAAAATGATTTCATTGATAATGACCGCCGTATTGATATTGATGACATAACCCCGGTTGATACGCACACGAATCGAAAGTCACGTGATCTAACATCCAACCGCTTTGGGGATTATTTACTTGATCTTTGTAAAGCTACAAATATCCGTATTGTAAACGGCCGATGGGGAAATGACCGTGGGACTTTCACGTGCATGACCCACAATGGACAAAGTGTTGTCGATTATTTGTTATCATCTCTCGACAATTTCAATGCATTAAGGAGTTTTATCGTTGGGGATTTTAATACCTTTTCTCATCATGCACCTCTATGCTTTTCATTTCAAATACATACTAAACTCGATGATTGTGTTTCAAATAACAGGATATATTATAAATGGGACACGAAATTTAAAGATAACTTTATGTGGGACGTATGTGCAGATATTCACAATTTAAGGAAGGATTTACATGATGCAATTTCCAAGGAAGGAAATGTAGTCGAATTGACTAATATCTTTACGACCTTTCTGTGTAATAAAGGTCAGAAAAAGGCCAAATGTTCAGCATATTTTGATAATGCACACACAAATAGGAAGGAATGGTATGACCAAGAATGTAGACGAAAATATATTGTTTATAAAAACGCTGTGTCTCAGTACAATATTTCATTATCTGATGCAGATAAAACAGCAGCTTTTAAAGGAAGGAAGGATTATAAATATCAGTGTAGAACGTCCAAAAATAATTTTAATAAAGAGCGATGCAGAAAAATGAATAATATGCGTAAAAAGTCGCCTAGAGAATTTTGGAAGATATTTAAGAGGAAGACAAGTAGTAATTCCGGAGACAATATATCAAATAGAGAATTTAAGGACTATTTCCATAATTTAAAATCAAATATAGAGGTTCAAGTAGACGACGAAAGTAGGGAATATGTCGAAGATTTCGATACTAAACCCTATAATGGCCCTACGTTTGATAATTTAGATAAACCTATAAGTGACGAGGAAATTATAAATGCTGTTAAGAAATTAGGCAGCAATAAAGCCTGTTCTCTTGATAATGTACTATATGAGTATTTTACGGCATCAATACCTATTATAAATAAACCTCTAGGATTATTTTTTAATCATATAGTTAATACCCAATCATTTCCCAGATCATGGGCAACAGGGGCCATAATTCCTATATATCAAAAGGTAGATACATCTGATCCTAATAATTACTGCTGTATCACGCTCCTAAGCTGTTTTGCTAAATTATTTACCGTTATACTAAATGACCGACTTAAAATGTGGGCTAAAGAGCAAGTTATTCTGACTGATGCTCAATTTGGTTTCAAAAGCAAGTACAGTACGATTGATCCGGTTTTTTTACTCAACTCAATTATACAAAGGCAATTAGGAAAGAAGAAAAAAAAAATATTGCTGTTTTGTTGACTTCCGTAAGGCATATGATTGCATTGATAGGGGGCGCCTCTGGTATAAGCTAATCAAACTTGGTATAGATGGAAAGTTTTTGTCCCTGTTGCGGTCGATGTATAACGAGGTGAAAATGTGCATAAAACACTTGGGGTCTTTGTCTGATTTCTTTGAAAGTAACATTGGCTTGTTCCAGGGGGAAATAACCTCCCCGATTTGCTTCTCTCTCTTCCTCAATGATATCGAACTCCATTTACAACAAAGCTTAAATGCAGGTCTCACAGTCAATGAGATCTTAATATATTTATTGCTGTTTGCAGATGACGCCGCTATTCTGTCAGAGACGAGGGAGGGGTTACAGGAATCCTTTAAGTACTTAATGTAGCAAATGGAATTTGACGGTCAATGTGGAAAAAACTAAGATAATGGTATTTAGAAAAGGGGGGCGTATAGGAAAATCCGATAAGTGGACTTATAACGATCAGGCTGTTGATATAGTCAATTCATTTAACTACCTCGGTATTGTATTTTCCAGTGGTGGATCTTTCATGCAGGCAGCTACCACGCTGGCGGGAAAGGCATTGCGCTCTATGAATGCACTTAAGGCTCTGCTCAAGCATAACCGCGTCCCTATTGATATTACGTTTAATCTGTTTGATGCACTTGTTTTGTCTATTTTGAACTATAACTGTGAAGTATGGGGCTATATCCAGACAGAGGTTATTGAAAGAGTACATAGAACATTTTGCAAGTGGGTCCTAAATGTCAAACGCTCTACAAATACCTTGTCACTTTATGGAGAGCTAGGCAGATTTACATTATATATTGAGCGACATATTCGTATTATTAAGTATTTTCTCAAGTTATACAATGAGAAACAAGATAACTGTATTCTCATGGCAATTATTACAGAACAATACCGGGAACTTCGTGTTAATCCACAAAGTCTAAACTGGGTCGACAGAGTTAAAACTATCCTTCAGTCATCCGGGTTTGCGGACGTTTGGCAATTTCCTGAGTCTGTAAATGTATGTGCATTTGTCCCCATGCTCAGAGACAGATTACGAGACATGTATATAACCGGTTGGCGTGCTACCATGGAAACACATTCATCCTTGTATTTGTTTAAGGAAATCAAGGAAACATTTAAAATATCAACTTACATCGTTTTAATGGAAAATTTCAAATATAGAAATATTTTAGCTAAGCTCCGAAACCACCCATAATCTAAACATTGACTTGGGAGACATAACAATATTCAAAGACAAGATAGAAAATGTACACTGTGTAATTTAAACGATATTGAAGATGAATTTCATTTTGTATTAGTTTGTCCAATTTATAATGATATAAGAACAGCATCCGGATTAAGTTTGCAAATCCGGAATTTTTGCAAACTTATTTTTTTTATTTTTCACCCAATGTTTTTTATTTTTGTATTTTTAAAATGTGTTAGGTAATACTAATAAGAGATATTTTTTGTTTCCTGAAATTTAATTTAGAAATATGTTTTTTTGGCATTTAAAGTCAACTTTTCCAATGGGAGTCCCATTGGAAAATGGCCTTCCCATTGGAAAAATGGTTTTTCCAATTGGAAAATCAGCCCAACTTTTTTTGTTGGAAAATTCTCCCACATTTTCAAAAAAGGAATTAGTGATTAATAACAATCATTATCATTAATGGTTATAATGTTATCTAGAAAAAGTGCGTTTATAGTACTTTTTATTATTTTTTGTAAAAAAAATCCCGTCGACCATTTTTTGCAATTGGATGTTTCCCACAATTCAATATGGGAAAAGTCAGGAAATTGGAAAACTCCAATTGGAATATTGTCCCATTGGAATCTTCCAATTGGTAACATTGGCAATGGGCTTAATCCAATTGGAGGTTCTGGCAATAAATTTTAATGGGAAAATATTTCAACTTTCCTAAATCTCTTAAAAGAACACCTATTTATTTATTTAGGAATATATTTGAAGTTTTGTTTTATTGTTTACCTGTGTCCTGACATTGTATCCATCCAATTCCAAGCTAATACTTCTGTGCTGATATCTTAGCGATAAGATTTAAGCATCTTTTAATGAATTTGAATGCAATAAATCATATCAAAAATTACCTGAAGTATTCTTACTCAACCAGTGACACAAATTCCATTTTTTAAATATCTTTACACTAGTTTCATCTCCTCAGACGCCATTTTTAATCGATTAAGTTGTGGTTACAAACGACTAAGAACTTTTTCATTTTTTCAAAGCTATACTCACTTTTACGCTTGAAAATGTTATTTCGGTTGTCAGTACCTTTACATAGAAAATGTACCATTTTCTTGATTTTTAATGAAGATGTAATTAATTGATGGAAATCCATATGAAATGTTTTACCTAAGATAATAGTTTATTTCATACACACTGTTCTGCAGGGGAGCAGGACCTTTCAACCCCAAGAGGCTTTTTAACCCTTCTAAAAAAGAACACTTTTCAGTTTTCAACCCTTAGACTTTTAAACCCCTATTTCAAAGATTTTTCAACCCCTACCTGTTTGGACTTTTTAACTCCTATATCAAAGACTTTTCAACCCCTAGTTGAATTATTTTAATAACCATATTAAAGACTTTTTAACTCCTAAATCAAAGACTTTCCAACCCCTATTATTTGGTTTTGAGCTGGTCCAAGCTAAACACCATTAAAAATGCTGCAAGGCATTTTAGAATGTTAACATGCATCATGTGCCAATGCCTTCCTCAAACAGTAATACTAGTATATGTTTTAGAAAAAAATATCGAACTGTACAAACATGTAAGGCTGGTGAATTTTGCATTACAAAATAAACGCTATTGGTAATTAATGCCATGTTGTCACTTTACTACATACCCGGTAGTAGTATATAAGCCAGTCATCCTACAAGATAGCAGTGAAGCAAAAATACACATATGATGATTACTTGTAAATCATCTTGTATATGTGGAAAAAATGAACTTGTTATCTAGCTGATTGTAAAAACACTTTGTCATTTTTAAAGGGACTCGTACCTCATTGGCACCAAATAATCATTTTCCAGGTAATGTGTCTGAAATAATTAGTTAACTCTTTGATACTGAAATTGCAGAACAAAATACAATGAAAGTATGAAAATAAAGTCTTGTTTTAATCAGGGGTGAACCTACGCTTTTTACGTCATGGACAAATAAATAGCATAACCACTCAGCAAAAGGGACTCATACATAATTTATGGATATTTTGATCATGCATACCTTGGAAGCAACACCTTTTATTTTGTATTTAAAACAAATTTGCGAAAGAACCACATTTTACAAACTACGAGCTATAACATATACAATAAACTCATACCTGGTTGAGCATTTTTGATGTAGAAATGAGGCACCCAAAATGCCAACAAGTACATATATGCATGCATAAATATTGAAGCAACGGTTAACATCGTCGCTTAAGTATATCCCTCACGCATCAAAATTAATTTTGCAATTGCACTAGTGGCCAGAAGGGGGGGGGGGGGTGACCCCCCCCCCAACCACAACGTACCGATGTCGTCCAAGTTAACTTTTCGTTTCGAGGCAGGGGATACAGGGTAATCCAGAAGAACTGGAAAAAAGGTTGTGAAATTGCGTAAATTTGTTTATTTTTTGTTTAGTGACACTGTTATTCAAAATCAATACATACACATATATAACAAACATCAATTGTGACTGATAAACCTTTAACTACATACTAAATAATGCATTTATTGAAAATATTTATTACTGATAACAAGATTGTAACCGTGTTCTTAATAGCAAAAAATATTAAATGATTGGTAAATGCTAAAAGATTTATTGTGGTCTACTATAGTCTCATAAGGTTGAAATACCGTGTGTAATGCTCATTTCTTTCAAATTTAACTCGATATCCTTCATAAGAACCATTGTTTTCGACATTTATTCATTCTTTTAGGAATATTGAAACAACATTATTAATTGTGGTACACCTTATCTGGCAGTACTTAAGAGTGCATCTTTGACTTTATTACTCGAGTGAATGCACCTTCAAACCGGTTTAACACCAACATGTCACAGTAATCAATACCATCTGTGTTAAGATGTCGGGAATGTGTTAGACGAATGATTTTGTTTTATGGAGCTTTGAAGAGCGATGAATGGCACTAAAGTGGTGCCAAATGGATATCTCAAACACCCATTGGTAAGTCATTTATTTTTTCCATTTAATTTTTTGTCTTGATTTTTGAATATATAAACAGTCAATAAGTAGGACATCTCGTAAAGAACGTTCACTTGAAACAGACCTCTTCTTATCCACACTTCGACAGGGAGTGGGGCTACTCTGCCTAAATAGCCGTCAACGAGTATTTTAAGAAATATCAAAATAATAAAAAATGGTGTCCCAGTGGTTGCACCAGTCAATTGTAACCATGCCCCCCCCCCATAGTCCACCTAAATGACCGTCAATGGGTCTTTTGACGATTTTAAGACTATGGCAGTTACAGGGATACACATGAACCCCCCCCCCCCCCCGCCCCCCAGTCTAAAATTATAGACGTGTAATACATTCTTCCAATCCTTACTGGTTGACGGTACATTTCCTAACAGGGCACAAATCCTGAACACCGGCTAAAACACGCGTTTGTTTACCGTGATCGATTATTCGATGATCTAGATCAATACAGAGGCTTGCCTTGGTCACACTTGCGAAGTTTCATCTTGTTTTGTTAAGCATTTTTCTAAAAAATGCCATTTATTTAATATAGCATACTTTTTAATTATAATTGTATGACCATGTATTTTCGCTTTTCAAGTGTTCGGTATTTGTGCCCTCCATAGCGTATTTTGAAGGGTGATTTACTATCCATAAAATTGAACGATTTTCGACATAATATTGACGAGATCGTGAATCTGTACTTTGACAGCTGTTTTCACCTTAACCAAAGATGTTTCATACGAAAGTTTTACTTACTACAACATAAACTCTCCAAGATAATTGTAAAAAACATCAGAAAGTGTTCGGATTTGTGACCTTAGCCAGTAACGTCTAAACGGGTTTGTGCAAAAACCGGGGGTGTTTTGAAAAATATTGCAATTGTATTAAGTGAAGTATTTTATGGTTTAAATTGATCATAAAGGTTTATATTCATACTTTACCATGTAAGTGAAAAGTTATTTTGCATTAAAACACATTATTTATCTTTCCAATAAAACAAAAGTTGACTGACACAGACAACAATTATGCCAAGCGGAACAACTCGACCCAATCGTAATAACTCGGCCACCACTGACAAGCTTCTAGATAGACCTCGTAAATACAATCGTAACAACTCAGCCATGGCCGAAATGTTCCAATTGTTTAAAAATTGTGCCCTGAAGCCTTGCAGGTGCCCTTCATGTATATATCGCTATGTTTTGACAGCAAGAAATGAAAAATAAACGTCAAACTCATAATTATTCATAGGATATGACATTTTTATGTATGGAACTGATATAAAATTACATAATCTGGTAATATTTCTTGTTTTATGATATTTTTGAGATGTTAAATGCTTTAACCCAGAATCCCGATCGGAATAACTACCCACTTTTGATACTAAACAATTTGTATGTGAAGGATTTGCCATATCAAAAAAGATACAAAAATCCGTAAACGTACAATTCTTTGGTCTACTAAGATTTAGCTTGTGAATGTCATTTTACAGCAAAATCAACAAGTTAAAAAAATACTCATGACCTGTTCCTTATCAATATGAAATATCTTTAAACTTTTAGGAACATTATGCAAAAAAAACAACAGTATGTTTTACCTTCGGTATAAGAAAATAACTATTTTCTAATAAAACTACTGTTGAAAAATGTAAGCTAATGAAATGGAAAATAAAAAGATGCTACCAAACATGCCATATTTTCTTGAGACCATTCAGGGGGATTAATGTTCAAAAGTCTGAAAATTCAGGGGGATTTTGGTAGTATTCAGGGGTTTTTTTTAGCAGGTCTAATTCGACAAAATTTCAAAGTATTTTAAGACGCAAGTACAAAAAAACAAATTGCCATAATTTTGAAAGACTCCCGAGGGGATTATGTCCAGAATTTAAGGGGATTTGGGTCACATACCAGAGAATTTTCATCATCGCCATGTAGCATTACGGGCATGACACACGTGCCAATTTACCTTGTCTACCCCTTTTTCCAGCACTTCATCTATATTTTAATGAGACACAGCCATATTGCATAATAAAAGCACTCACTTGCAAAATAGAATACTTCACAGAAAAATATGTTTCAGAGACAATTTAATGGGCTTACCTTCCTCTAAAATTGGATACAAAATCTGCTCATTATGATCATAAATGATGACTTTCAGACTAATAGAGAGACTGGAATGATTTATCAATATTTTTCATTTCAATTCCCAAATAGTCAGATTTGTTTGCTTCTGATAAAAAGCAAATGCATAATTTATTGTTTAAGTTCATAAACATATCATCTTTTGGCATTCATCAAAAAATAAAAAAAAACATCACCACCATAATATTAAAATAAATAAAAGTCATTTCATCCGAATTGTCTACTTTCAGTTTCTCTTCTGGAAGTTCTGTTATTTTCCGATATTTGAGATGAAGGTCATGTCATGTATGTAAACATATTAGTGGGTCATAACAAAGAACAGCATTGTCTATTAGTTATTTTAATCCTTTTCTTTACCAAATAATGTACTGTCACCTTTAAATCATAAATCATTTTGATGACAATGACACATGTTTAAACACTTTAATTTGTTACATCCTCTCTGATTGGATAAAACCTATAGTTTTAACCAATGAAAATCGTCCTTTTATCTGACCAGTCTAATTGACATTTCTTATGCAAATTCTGACAGTTTCAATCAAAACAATGCATGAAATGTGCCCTGCTGACTTATTAAGTGTCACCCAATTGGTGTTGTTAAAACACACCATCAGTTGATAATCCAATTAAGACAAGAAGGGCATTATAACTGCAAACAGGCATATATAATTAAACCCTGTGATAATTTTGCGTAATTTTAAACACACTTTTTTTAATTCCGGGGGATTTTCATCCCCCTCTGGGAGACCACTGCTCACATGAACCCACAAAAGATGTGTAGGTATGTGCTTAACAATAAAGGATAAAACATTAAAATGAAGCATTTCAAGTGGAGGTTTTCATTAGGGTAGTGCTACCTTAAACACACACTTTACAATTATTTTTTTCTCTTTTTTAATCTATTTTCTTTAACCAATGCACTATACAAACAGTAGGGTCAGTCCCAGTATACAGGACAATTATTCCCACCTAGTAATCTTTTTTAATGGAAAAAAAATGTGAAAAATCAATTAATTGTAAACTATGTGGTACTTCAGTTAGTTAGTTTCAACGCTTTGTACACATTGATACCAAATTCATGTCAGTTTTCGACAATTTTCTCTTCTTTCGCTATGTCATCATACGGTGTATAGCCCCTGAATAAAGTTTCACTCTGTTTCATTGAGTATATTTCTTAAAAATCCTTTCTTTGTTCTAATCTGCTAAAAGGTCAAAAAGGTCATAGTAATGTGAGCATCTTTGAGGCCTCTCAGTTATTATAACCAATGCACCAGTCAATTGTAACGGTTACTAACCACATCCCCCCCGGTCCGGGGGTATACTGGGAATAGTCGGGAAATGGGCCGTGTTTTTACTTTCTATGTGTCCACGCAAGGCCGGGTGACCGCAGTGGTTTTGTCTTTGAGCCAAATTTAGCCGAGATTGGGCCTTATATAGAGTCTCTGGTGTGCAGGGGCATTTGGCCGGGGTTTTACTGTACAGTTCGTTCCCGCAGGGGAGGGGATTAGACCCAGGGTTGGCTGGACCGAAAGTCAAAGTCCCCGCTATTCCCTGGACCTGGGGGCGCCAGGGTTACAACTGACTGGTGCACAACATATAAGATATTTATAAAATAAATAAAAGTACAGTTAATCAATATATTTTAATTTTAATGTGGTAAATTAACAAAGAATTAGATAGATGCTTTATGCAAAATCTCACAAAGATGTAAAAAAATACTAAAGAGTTCAGGTTTGCTAGTTTGTGAAAATATTTCATGGAATCATGGTAAATTGTTATATTATATGTCCAATGACAGCCCATATATTTTTTAACTACTTGAACCTTTCTTGTTATGATTCTTCTTATTTTTTTTTTAGTTGATGTGTGATGCTGATAATACAGAGACAGCTAGAGTGACAGAGTTTGATGAATAAACTTAAATTAAAAAACAGTGAGTACAATAATCTATTTTAACATGTCTTGTGTGTAAAGTGTGATTCCGAAGCAGTAAATATATATATATATGTATCTTTAAGTTTTGAATCACAAATTTAGATCAAAGATCTATTATCACACAAAACTTAAAGGATATATATGAAAAGTCATGTGAATTGTGCAAGTCATATAATATAAAATTTATATTGATCAAGTCAAGCCATGCCATGTAAAAAAAACTGACATCATATCAAAGATTGTATGAATCATTCTCAGAGCTATTGAAAATATTTAATTGGTTGTAAGCGGACCATGCACGGTAATTTTGAGTAACCCCACCAGCCAATACAATATGGCTAAAAAGGCTTTGATAATATTTTTTATCTAATGTTTATCTTTCCTAAAATATTTATATTTATAAATCTATTTACCAGTATAAATCTGTATTTATTTATTTATTAATGCATTTATTTGCTCACTAATATATACAATACACTTATCGTTGTATATTGTCTAGCTAATACATGTATACAAATATGCATAATATGCATAATTATGGGGGTGGGGGTCATAATTACCTATGGTGTACTGTCTTGTTCTTACGAAGATATGATTTTGACTATAATCCTTACTGAAAAGGCAGTGCAGACTGGCCTGTTTAAATAATTAATTAAATCTTAACGGGTTTAAATGTATTTTATTTTATTTTTAAAGATATTTTAGAGTTTAAAAGGAAGAGAGTCTGTTTTAAAGACTAAATAATTATATAGTCAGGATAAAAAATAATTATTTTTCAAAATCAAGTTCAAATAATTTTCCATATATATATGCACGAAATCAATGTGGGATTTTCATTAAGTTTTGGTTAAACCATCTTTGTAACAAATTACAGTTACTTCCAAATTACATCTTATTCTACATAATACAAACTGGAGGACAGTTCTTTTATTTGGTAATGTTAAGAGACTTGAAGACAAAAAAAAATGTTTAAATTCAGAAAACCTTACACAAAGTAGAAACCTTCTATTAATGTCATTATCTTGAAAAAATGAACATGCCTTTTAGCAATTGTATCAATCTGTGAAAATCTACATTTTGCCTTCGACATGTTATACAATTTAAGGATATTTACATGGAAATTAAGTTCAATTCTAAATTGACAGTCATGTATTTCTTCCAAAATTTTCATAGTATAAGGAACATGATTTTTTTATGAATTTAAGTGCATAACTGCAGATAATGATCATTATCTTAAATCAATTACAAGCCAATTCATAGTCATGCATATAGCCGCCTTTTCAAAATATGATAGTGATTGTCTCAAATGACCAGTCTTTCTCTGTGGGGGGTGGGGGCTGTCAGTCATAAGGAAACCTTTAAAAGGCATATTCATTCAGCCAATCAGATGTCAGGTTCAGTGAAAGGGGCGATGCCAGGTCAAGTAAAAGGGGTGGAGCTAAAATAAATACTGACATTCAATGAAGATAGATCCCCCTTTGGCCTCACAAATATGTTTCAGTCACACTAGGGGGTGTGACAGGGTCAAGCCATAATGGAGCCATAGGCAAGCAGACTTTTATTAACCCAACAACAACAACAGGTGTAATTCTTACCAACTGAGGAAAAAACTTTAGACGTTTTATTATTGCTCATTTTTTTATACAAATTAAATATCTAACAATGACAAATATAAAATATGATAATTCAAGCATAATATTGACACCAAACATGACAGTCATCTTGCAAATGGTCTTGAATAAAATTCCTACACTTTTTATAATGATAATACATGGGACCAATATCAAAACCATTATCCTGTTAAATAGGACAATGGATTTGATATTGGTAATTCGCAGACAATACAATGTAATTAAGTAAAAAAAATACACAGTATGCACATCTGGCTTAAACAAAAATTGTTGCTTAGGCCAAAAAAAAGTATTCATAGTTTCCATTTAAATATCAAAAAAGGTAGGCATACGGTAACTGTTGTTTTTTTTAGGACCATGTTTCTTTGGCAAACTGACCTATATCAGGGAATTATTAAGGTCTTTACTAAAAAAGCACATATTGATCAAAACACCAAAAACAAAAAAGGATCAGAAGGATAAAAATAGGGTCAGTTGGGCGGAAACAAAGATTTTTGAATCCTTATTTTGTCAATGATGTCATGTCAGTGATCAAAATGATAACACAATTTAAGCCCTGCATTCTGGAATGTGGGGCTAAATTCTTGATTGTGTTATAGTAGGGCCAAAAATAAAATGATTTGGTTAGGGTTACATCCTTTTTAAAAACAGAAAGAGTAAAAAGTATAAAGGATTACATTTTTAAAATACATAATATATATGGGTTTTCACTTTAAAATACATGCATTGTTACAGTCTTGTTTTCAGTAAGTAACTTTTCCTTAAATGCATTCTTTGGAAAGTAATTTAAGGTTTATTATTCAAAATATATGTTAGTATTTTTTGTTTAAACTTTATGTATTAGAATTTCTTTGCGTAAATACCTGCTTATGTGATAAAAGACTGCTGACTAAAGATTAGATTTCAGATTTTGATATTTCCATTCCAAATTTAATGTTTTACAGCTTAAACTGCTACTAACAGAAAAATGCATAAAACATCAATTTTGGATGGAAATATGAAAAGCTGCAATCTGATATTTTGTCAGCAGTCTTTTATCGCTGGTTTGCAGATATTTACGCAAAAATTCGCTTGTTCGAAGACAATTTTTTTTTAAAAAGTTGTCAAAACGTTCAATCTGTGAGGTTGCAGCTTTAATATAAGACTAACGTAAATATTAAAAACACATGAGGCCCCTTTAATATTAACATGTCAATATCAAAAAGAAGATGAAAACTGAAAACTATGAGAAAGTGTTTTTATAATTAAAAATAAATTGCTTAAAGCAAATATCTGAAATTAATAATTGTCATGCAAAGCAGCCTGTAATGAATATGAATATTAGATTTTGGCCTTGAACACCTTTTTAAGAAGAGTGTTTTGAAGTAAGGATTATCATAATGCTGAACTTAATATTGTACTGTAGCTTTGTAGCAAATCCTTATGATTAAAGTCACTGTGTCTTCCTTATACTGTGATAAAGATCTCCATAGTAACATTTCTAAACCTAATAAATTAAGTGAAAAAGGGTGTTTATTGGGGGTAATAAAACACATCTTGATAATGGCCAATTAGTTATAATCTTTCAAGTGTTGGTAGGATGGGAGGGGGGTCTTAACTTTTTGAACTGCCAATATTTTCCTGGTTATTTTGTCCACCATGTCAAAATGATCTGGGTTGTTTTGTCAACCCTGTCTAAATGGGTTGGACGTGTTTTGTCCCCTTGACATGGGATGTTTTGTCCTACATTTTTATAAAGGAGTTCAGAATAAATAACACATTAGTTTTCGTGCTTATGTAAAATAAATGCAAATGACTTTCATTATAAGTTTAAAAAATACTCTTAACGCTGCATTCTCACAGATTTACCATTTTTACAACTTTTTTATTTTTGTCTTGGAAAGAGCAAATTTTTGCGTAAATATCTGCAACCCATTGATGTAAGATTGTTGATAAAAAAACAGATCTTAGATTTTCATATTTTCGAAAATGTTTTAGAGCTTAAAACCTTACTAACGGTTTAAGAAAAATGCATAAAACATCAATTTATGAACTTAAATATAAAAATCCGCGATCTAATTTTTTGTCAGCAGTCTTATTAACTGGTTTCCATGGATTGTAGCAAAAATTGGCTTGTTCCAAGACAAAAATTAAAAAGTTGTCGAAATGTTTAATCTGTGATAGTGCAGCTTTAATTATGGTAGCTTTTCAGTCATTTGCCTATATATATGTCTATTTGATTCAGTAAATACTTCATAATATTAAAGCTAGGCTTATTAGGATATGCTTATTTTTTATTGGGTTCTATTTTTAGCACATAACAGCTTCATTACAAGAATATATTAATTATTATTAAAGCTGCATGCACTCTCACAAATTTACCGTTTTTACAACTTTTTTTTTTTTTTTGTCTTGGAAAGAGCAAATTTTTGGGTTTAATAGTATCTGCAAACCAATGATAAAAGACTGCTGACATAGATCATATCGCAGATTTGCATATTTTCGTTTGAAAGCCAATGTTTTGTGGGTTTAACCATTACTAACAGTTAAAGAAAAATGCATGATCTTAATTTTTTGTCAGCAGTTTTATATCACTGGTTTTCATGGATTCTTGAAAAAAAAAATACTTCCTCTGTTGGCCAATTGAGAACAAAATCAAGAGGTTTTGGGTTTTGCTGTTTATACGTTCTGGAATTTTTCAAAAGCATTTATTTATAGGACTTATGAATTTTATGTACAGCATTCTGTATATTGTCAAGTGTCCTTTTGTTTAAATTATATACAACATGTATAAATTTAATGTTTCAGTATATAACCACCATCTCTCTCAGAGGTCATCTTTCTCATTATTGTGGGGAAACCTCAAAGGGCATCAGGAAAACCTTCATCAACCTCTTTGTGCCCAGTGGCTTGTGCAACAGTGTTTCAGAAGTATAAATACCTTTTTAATTTGTGTATATCAATTGTATAATGACTTGTTTTTATATATTAAATATATATATATGATTTATTATATATATATATATATATAGATGGTTAATCTTATGACTTCCTGATAATATTTAAGTTGTGAAATATTAAATAATCTAATCATAAAAAATGCTTGGAAATGACAATAAAAAAAAGATATTTGTCGAATAGGAAGTTTCACCTGTCCTGTTTATATTACAAATCATTTTAAATCAGACAGAACATTCAATATACTTGTTGTATCTCACTGTTTATTTGTCTTCACATTTTGTATTGTCACATCAAGCCTGTTTGAACATCCTAGAGAAGATAAGTGTATAGAAGCGGATATGATATAATAAATATGCATATAAATGTGCTTGGGATTATTTTCAGATTATCATTAAAATGGGGATAATGGATGACTGGCCACACATATGGGGCTATGGACAAGCTTCAGAGCAGGCTGCCAGGTGGTGGTGTTAGTGGTTTATACTCCGGGTCCCGGCGTGAGCACATTGAAGGGTCCCAGAGTGACAGTTCAACCACCGCACACCTATCCTGGGCAGAACCAGTACTAGGTGCCTTCACCTCTGCAAGGAACTGACAGCTTCTGTACATGCCAGGTGCAGTGGTACAGTGCGAATGGTCGTAGAAAGGATTTCATAACCAATCACAACAGAGGTGACCTGGTCCGCCCGGGAATCGAACCTGGGTTGTCCAATTCAGAGTCCAACGCTCTACCGATTGAGCTGACCGGGCGGTTATATTAGCTACATTAGATGACAAGCCATCTATGCTGGACATTCTTCACAATAAAATGTGATGTCACAGGAGCTGTCTATCTCAACAGCTCACACTGTCCGTATTTGACTAAAGGAATGAATGAAGTCACTGCAGAAGTTAGATTGTCCATGTCACTACCCATCATTTGGAAGGAGTTGGATAAAAAAAGTGTGGCCTATGTATTGAAACAGGTCCGATTTCCAGTTACGGACAGTCTTGATTTGTCTGATTACATTTTTGACCAACATGATGGTCTAAAAGAACACTTACTGGTAACTGGTAAAATCATGGCCCAGTTGTTCCAAGAGGCAGGCGAGTGGGAAGTTACTAGACTCCATTTCTTTATGGGTTGATCTGAGGTTCCAGTTCAGTTAAAGTACTGATAGAACACCAAGTGTTTGCCATAATACAGCAACATTTGATTTGTAACTATGTATTTGTTTGAATTGTTGAAACAGTACTGTTTACTAAATAATGTGTATGTATATGAAGAATAATATTATAAATAATTTGTAAGAACCTTTTGATATTAAGTAAAATGTCGATAAGTCTAAATATGTATCTGCGAATCATTTTTGTATATCTGTAAAGATTACATTGCCTATATTCCTCAATTTATATTTTTCTTTTAGCCAGTCAATAACTTTTCTTAAGTTCTATCTTCAAAATTGTCGGGACAGGGATTATAGCCCTTAATTAACCCAAATATGTAACATTCAATGCAAAATTTCTAATTGGCTGCATTTAGGCAGTTCAGATGCAGGAACAAACATCACTTGGGTCCTTAATAATAGCTTTCCATCTGACATTGAAGATCCAATAAAAGGAATTTGTCATGTGACTGTTTATTAACTCTCAATTTATTGAAAGTGAAATTACTTACATGATTTGTAAGAGCTAAATTATAATGATATCAAATGATTGTTTAAATTAAATAAAATAGATGATTACATACATGAACTATTTTTATTTCTTGTTTGTCAATATGAAGAGTAATGCAATGGCTTTTGAATTTCATAAAAAAGGATGGAAAAATGTATGTTTATTGTTTAAGCAATTAATTAAGTAATAAAAGTTTGTTTTCTTTTCTTTTTTTCAAATTGTGCTATCTTAAAATACAGATCGTCATTTGTTTAATTTTGGTACAAATGAAGTATATAAGGTATGTCTAATGTTACAAATAGCAAAAATTCAAATGCAAATCATGGTGACTTGACTAAATGTGAATGCTAATTGAATCAAAATAGTTAATAAATAATAATGTTCATTTGAAACAATTGAGAGTATAAGTTTGGTTTGTGTATGCCATATATTCCCGGGGGGGGGGGGGGGAATGAAAAAATGAAAAGTATATTACTATGCGCAGTGCTATAATAATTAATAAGTAAATGCCTGTCACATAGTGACAAGGTGAGCTTTTGTGATCACAATTTGTCCGGCGTCCGTCTGTCGTCCGTCCGTAAACTTTTACTTTAAACGACATCTCCTCATAAACCGCTTAGCCAATTTCTTTAAACTTTACAGGAATGTTCCTTGGGTGGTCCCCTTTGAAAATTGTTCAAAGAATTGAATTCCATGCAGAACTCTGGTTGCCATGGCAACGGAAAGGAAAAACTTTAAAAATCTTATTTTTCAAAACCACAAGCCCTAGAGCCTTAATATTTGGTATATAGTATCATCTAGTGGTCCTCTACCAAAATTGTTAAAACTATCCCCCTGGGGTCAAAAATGGCCCTGCCCCGGGGGTCACTTGTTTTACATAGACTTATATAGGGAAAACTTTAAAAATCTTCTTCTCAAAAACCACAAGGCCTAGAACCTTGAAAATTGGTATGTGTCATCATGTAGTGGTCTTCTACAAAATTTGTTCAAATTATTCTCCTGGGGTCAAAAATGGCCCCGCCCCAGGGGTCACTAGTTTCATTACATAGTGTTATATAGTAAATCTTTAAAAATCTTCTCCGAAACTGTAAGGCCCAGGGCTTAGATATTTGGTATACAGCATCATCTAGTGGACCTCTACCAGATTTGTTCAAATTATTGCCACAGGGTCAAAATTGACCCCGCCTACGGGGTCCTTGTTTTTACGTAGTGTTATATAGTAAATCTTTAAAAATATTCTTCTCCAGAACCGTAAGGCCAGGAGATTAGATATTTGGTATACAACATCATCTTGTGGACCTCTATCAAAGTTGTTCAAATTATTGCCACAGGGTCAAAATTGGCCCCGCCCTGAAAGTTATTTGTTTTTATATAGTCTTATATATTAAAACTTTAAAAATCCTCTTCTCCAAAATATAAGACCTAGAGCTTTCATATTTGGTATATAGTGTTACCTAGTGGACCTACACCAAAGGTATTCAAATTATTGTCCCGGGGTCAAATTGGCCTTGCTCAGGGGTCATTTGTTTTTACATTGTCTTGTCACTGAACATCTTTTCCTCTGAAAGTAAAGGTCAGAATGACTCCATACTTGATATGTAGCATCCTTACATGGTCCTTTCTCAACTTTGTTCAAATGGTTTTGTTTGGCCCCTTTTAGGGGTCACCAGAGCAAAAAATAGAAAAACCTTTAAACAACTTGATCTTATTAAGTGCTTGATGGATCTTCAAGTCTGAAGCAT
This sequence comes from Mya arenaria, assembly GCF_026914265.1. Taxonomy (NCBI): domain Eukaryota; kingdom Metazoa; phylum Mollusca; class Bivalvia; order Myida; family Myidae; genus Mya; species Mya arenaria. The sequence continues at coordinate 40,620,656 of NC_069131.1, forward strand.
CCTAGCATGGGCCTCTGTCAGGTCTTTTCAAATAATTTTGTTTGGCCCCTTTTAAGGGCCACCAGAGCTAAAATTAGTAAAAAAACTTAATATTTTCTTCGCATGAACCCCTTGATAGATCTTCAGCAAATTTGGTTTGAAGTGTCCTTGCATGGACCTCTCTTAAATTTGTTCACATAATTTTGTTTGGCCCGGTTGCCATGGCAACCTAAAGGAAAATGTCAACTATTGGTTATAATCATCTTCTTCTCCTAAACCGCTTTGACAATTTTGATGAAACTTCATAGGAATGATCCTTGGTTGGTGCTTTTTCAAAATTGTTCAAAGAAATTAATTCCATTTAGAACTTTGGTTGACATGGCAACCTAAAGGAAAAGTGTCAACAATTGGTTACAATCATCTTCTCCTAAACCGCTTGGACAATTTTGATGAAACTTCATAGGAATGATCCTTGGTTGGTGCTTTTTCAAAATTGTTAAAAAAATTAATTCCTTGCAGAACTCTGGTTGCCATGGCAACCTGAAGGAAATTATAGGCTGTCGTGTCCGCGCTGTGACTTTCTCTTATATGGACAGATTTTAAAATGAAAATGCCATATGTTTTCAACATACCAAGACAATGTGTCGTGTGCAAGACCCATGTCCCTACCTCTAAGGTGAAAGATACACTAAGTGTTTATTCACAATGGAATGCTGAATATGAGGACATAAAGAGTGCTGGCTGTCATTTGGTATGATTGTGTTTTTTTTGCTCAGAGGCAATTTAATATAACTTGCAATATGTATTTGACACATAAAGGCAAGATAAACTTTTTATACGCCCGAAGGGTCATATTATGTTATGGCCTCCATCGTCTGTCTGTCCGTCTGTCCGTCCGTTAGCAATTCCGTGTCCGGGCCATAACTTGGTAACTAATAAAGCGATTTTCAAATAACTTTATACAAATCATCACTACATTAAAAGGATGTGTCGCGCGCAATTTCCAGGTCCATACCTTAAAGACTAGAATCACCATTTGGGTGCGTTAGCAATTCCGTGTCCGGGCCACAACTTTGTCACTAATAAAGTCATTTTCAAATAACTTTATACAAAGCATCATTACATTAAAAGGATGTGTCGCGCGCAATTTCCAGGTCCATACCTCAAAGACTAGAATCACCATGGGGGGGGGGGGGCGTTACAACTTTGTCACTAATAAAGTCATTTTCAAATAACTTTATACAAAGCATCATTACATTAAAAGGATGTGTCGCGCGCAATTTTCAGGTCCATACCTCAAACACTAGAATCACCATGGGGGGGGGGGGGCGTTAGCAATTCTGTGTCTGGGCCACATCTTTGTTACTAATAAAGTGATTTTCAAATAACTTTATACAAATCATCACTACATTAAAAGGATGTGTCACATGCAATTTCCAGGTCCATACCTCAAAGTCTAGAACCACCATGGGGGGGACGTTAGCAATTCCATGTCCAGGCCATAACTCAAAGACTAGAATCACCAATGGGGGGGCGTTAGCAATTCTGTGTCCTGGCCACATCTTTGTTACTCGTCTGTTAGCAATTCCGTGTCCAAAAGGATGTGTCACGCGCAATTTCCAGGTCCATACCTCAAAGACTAGAATCACCATGGGGGGGCGTTAGCAATTCTGTTTCCGGGCCACATCTTTGTTACTCGTCCGTTAGCAATTCGGTGTCCGGGCCATAACTTGGTAACTAATAAAGCGATTTTCAAATAGCTTTATACAAATCATCACTACATTAAAAGGATGTGTCGCGCGCAATTTCCAGGTCCATACCTCAAAGACTAGAATCACCATGGGGGGGGGCGTTAGCAATTCTGTGTCTGGGCCACATCTTTGTTACTAATAAAGTGATTTTCAAATAACTTTATACAAATCATCACTACATTAAAAGCATGTCACATGCAATTTCCGGGTCCATACCTCAAAGTCTAGAATCACCATGGGAGGATGTTAGCAATTCCATGTCCAGGCCATAACTCAAAGACTAGAATCACCAATGGGGGCCTTAGCAATTCTGTGTCCTGGCCACATCTTTGTTACTCGTCTGTTAGCAATTCCGTGTCCAAAAGGATGTGTCACGCGCAATTTCCAGGTCCATACCTCAAAGACTAGAATCACCATGGGGGGGGGGGGCGTTAGCAATTCTGTTTCCGGGCCACATCTTTGTTACTCGTCCGTTAGCAATTCCGTGTCCGGGCCATAACTTGGTAACTAATAAAGCGATTTTCAAATAGCTTTATACAAATCATCACTACATTAAAAGGATGTGTCGCGCGCAATTTCCAGGTCCATACCTCAAAGACTAGAATCACCATGGGGGGGGGGGCGTTAGCAATGCTGTGTCTGGGCCACATCTTTGTTACTAATAAAGTGATTTTCAAATAACTTTATACAAATCATCACTACATTAAAAGGATGTCACATGCAATTTCCAGGTCCATACCTCAAAGTCTAGAATCACCATGGGGGGGACGTTAGCAATTCCATGTCCAGGCCATAACTCAAAGACTAGAATCACCATGGGGGGGGGGCTTTAGCAATTCTGTGTCCGGGCCACATCTTTGAAACTCATCCGTTAGCAATTCCGTGTCCGGGCCATAACTTGGTAACTAATAAAGCGATTTTCAAATAACTTTATACAAATCATCACTACATTAAAAGGACCTCAAGCCGAATCTTCTTCGGGCGTATAATGCTCCGTTTCGCGGTGCTCTTGTTATGTACTTGTTCATAGATCAATGTCACAGTGGGGGGCATTTGTCACATACTTTGACAGCTCTTGTTCAATATTCTTTGAGAAACAAGCTATATTAATAACAAAGGTTAAACTCTTTTACTCAGGTGAGCGATTTAGGGCCATCATGGCCCTCTTGTTTTATGTATTATTTATTTATCATATGCATTGACAATTGATTATAATTTCATAATATATTATTTATTCTTTTATTGTATGTATTCTAGATCATTAAATAAATATAAGTAAATATGCATTCAAATTTCTGTATTTAGTCTTAAATAATAAATGTTGATATTGTTAAGACCAAAATCCGCTGGACTTTAGACCAATATTCCCTGGAATTCAGACTAAAATCCACTGCAAAGCCTCTCAAAAGTATGGCATGCATGTATTTGTGTCTGTCTTTTACCTTAAAGGTTGTACCCACCAGGAATACTTTTTGTATCCTCTCAAAATTCAGACTAGGAAACTGACTTGAGGTTGAATATATAAGATTATATTTTTCATCATCTTCAGACAAATAGAAAATAGCTATCAGCTAAAATCTTATTCAACAATAAATGTTTGAGAATGCTAAATATTAGCAGTACACAGGGTATAAATCTTGTGAAACACATAGCAATAACGTGCTAAATAATGCACGTGAATCTAGGTAACTTGTAGTAGTAGAAGTCAAGTATCATCTTGGTTTATTACAGCAGAAGCAGTGATTACGAACTTCGTAATCACAGCCCCAGAAACAGAAGCGTTTTTATTAAATCTCCCAGCTTGCGGAAACATGGCACATCGCATGTGCGGGTCCAGGAATTGATGTTAGAGGGGTAGTAACTTAGGGGCGCAACTTTTGACATGTGCTCCTCCCTCAGAACCGAAAGTATATGGCATAAACTGTTTTACGGGAATTTGGGGTTACTCCCTCATGTATGTAGTCGGAAATGGTGCATTATGAGCTTATTTTATTACCTTTGTTTTTCCGATATTGATGAAAACAGTAAACTTCGATTATTTAAGAGGTGGCGCACGCCGGGCGCTTAAACCGCTAGCGCTTCGACCAAATTCCTTGAGCTACACAGTCGGTCCAAGGCCAATTCCCCGCTATTTTTTCGCGAACACAAAACCACCGACTGTCCCCCCGGACCTGGGGTGGGGGGATGCTTACCATTGACTGGTGCATTACTTTAGCGACAGCGATAGGTTTTCATATTACTTTTTCCCTGTTTGAATGTAATATCTTAATTGTCTGTTAATATGTTCACTGATAAAACTTTTGCGGCCTGGCACATTGCATCTCATTAGTCATGGCAGTATTCTTCAAGTTCGGGCTTCTTTTTTTCAAAATTCAAAATGTTTATTTTCTAAACCATTCATTGATTTATCAACACCATATTCACACATTCTCATTTACAAGAGGTTTGATAGTGATAAATCAAATGTGTAACGCATGGCACCATCACTCTGGTGAACGAGAATAATTTCATATAGCACAATGTACATGAAATAATGACAGTATGGCGAGTCATTCCTTCACTATTTTTACCCATAAATACCATAAATTAAGCCTTTTCATACAATAGATCTCCATCACCTCTCCGACTCCTTTATAATTTGTGTAAATATATGAACATAATCATGTGGTCTTTAACAAAGATAGAAGTGTAAAAAAGTTTATATCTTCGACTTCAAAGAACTTCATTAATGCTAATTCTTGACCAAATTTTAGTTGCCTTTAACCTTGAAAATAATCGGTTAAATGGCAAGATGTTTGTAATCAAGCTTAACGACAGCGTTTTTGTGACATTGATGAAAGATGGATTTTTTTTTGTTTGTCTTTTTTTTCAATCGGATAAAAAATTGTACTAGTATCTGATACAGGGTTAATGAAGCAATACGATGGTTAGACGTCATGCTAACCATTGTATAGTATAACAGCGATGAGGAATATGGATAAGTCGACAGTTGACAGGTAAGGACATTGTAAGAAGTGTCATTTTGCTAATTTTTGCTTTAAATATGGCAATATTTTTCTTTATTCCCATTTCCTACATGTTCCCATTACAAAATCTTACCTGTCCTTCCAATTGGAAATTTCCCATTTTAAAACTGAACTTTATTCTCCAATTGGAATTTTCCCATTAACCAAATATTCCAATTGGAATTTTCCAATGTTCATACTTACCCACTTTGAATGTGGGAATCCTCCAATTGGAAAGATTCACTCATGGGAAGGATTCGCAAACAAATGCCTTAAATGAATCTATCGGTTCTTTATTTTTAATGAATATATTATTTTTCATGTAGTGAGTGTAAAATATTCTTAATTAAACAGTCAATTTCAATTTTAAAAATTATGTTCCAAATTCTCCCACAATTTTAATAGAGCCAGTTTTCCAATTGGAAAAGTTTGAAAAAGCCATTTTCCAATGGGAAGGCCATTTTCCAATGGGACTCCCATTGGAAAAGTTGACTTTAAATGCCAAAAAAACATATTTTTAAATTAAATTTCAGGAAACAAAAAATATCTCTTATTAGTATTACCTAACAGATTTTAAAAATACAAAAATAAAAAACATTGGGTGAAAAATAAAAAAAATAAGTTTGCAAAAATTCCGGATTTGCAAACTTAATCCGGATGCTGTTTAAGGCAGAATTATATTCCTGGATATTATGTCAGACATCCTAGTATGGTAAAATTTATATCATTACTCAATTCTGACAATAAATCTCTGTTAGTAAGATTAGCTATTTTTTGTACCAAAGCTTTTAAAATAAGAGACTTGAATGTATAAATCACCCCTAAAGACCTCCTCACATTCACTTCTGCTAAATTAGTATTTTAAAGTTTGCTTTTTCCCTCTTGTGGTATTGTGTAACTCGATTGTAAGTAATAGAATGCAAAATAATTATTCTTTTTCTTTTTCTTTTTTTCATGCATGCAATATTAATTTGATTATGAATATTGAATTGATTAGGTGTATTTATTTTTGTGTTTATAACGATGAGCTGTATATGCTTAAGTTAAATAAACATTCTGTTCTGTTCTGTTCTGTTATTCACTAGGCACCACCATTCAAGTATTACAATATTGTGACTTATCTTCTCTTATAAAAAATGTACGTTATATGAAGGGTGAACGGTGACATACAGGTGACGTTTTTTTATCTCGTTAATATGACTTAGGTATCTCGTTAAAACGACTTTGTTACTCGTTAAAATAACTAAGTATCTCGTTAAAACGACTTAGTTACTCGTTAAAGTAACTAAGTATCTCGTTAATAGGTCGTACGTATACCGTTTAAACAACTTACGTTACTCGTTAAAACGATTAATGTATCTCGTTAAAACGACTTATGTATTTCGTTTAGACGGTGTATTGGCTAATCAGAAGTAATGATAGCACTCAAATTCGGGACATTGTTAATATGGCTGATGCAAGAGCTGATCTTATTACAAAATACTTTAAAGAGGGACTTGTATTCTGATCGGCCAAGTATGTTGTTTTAATGAGTTACGTAAGTCTTTCGTTCAAAATACTAAGTCGTTAACTGTAAATAAGCTGTATAAAAGGCCAGTACTTGATCTCAAAATATATACACTGTTACCTCAATAGTGTATAGGGCGTAAGTTTATTCGCTAATTAAATATGAATCTTGAAAAATATGCTTAATAGTTTTCAAGAGAATAATTAAAACTATGTATAATTAGCGCAACATAATTCAGATTGGAGCACTTGGCCTTTATAATTATACTGGTTATTCATTAATGAAACACGTCTGAGAGGAAATATTACGCTTGATTTAGTAATGCATGGAATATAAACATTTTAAAATTTCTTCAGCTATATTAACATTCAGAGCGTCTGATTTCACCTGCAGATAATAGGTCATAACTTGACAAATAATTAATTAAGAGTGATACTACCGTCAAAGCATTGCAACACCGATGAAGTTAATGGAAATTTAAAGCAAACCCATTGTAGAACTTGATATTGTTATTGAATCAATGGCTGTTCTATTAGCAGACTAGATTAATTAATAAAACAAGTGCTTCATTTGAAGGCTCAATTTTGATTCACCATTACGTTTCAAATCAATTTGAAGTTGTAAAATAATAATTTTAAAGTATGTAGTGAATATTTATTTCCTAAGGTACAAACTTGAAATCAGTGACGGGGCCTTGATATTCATAATCACAGGGCTTGAAATCTATTTTAATCAGGTCATCTACATGTAAAACATTTGGCGCTTTTCTGCAAAAACTACATTTTACTTTTATTTCATATCGTTTTATGGTATATGATAAAAAGAAAAATTGTTTGTTACAGTGTCAGATTGCAATATATTTTATGTCGTGATCACCAAAGGTAAATATTTTAATCGTGTCTCACCACTTGTAGAATATATATTTTGGACCTTATCCTATGAATATATTACGATCTTACACGGAAACAAACAATTATCATATTTATAATTTCAAACAAATAAAAGCAAACACACATTTAACTAGGAAGAGGAGGTGTAAAAGACTGCACCATCTTTTGCGAGGTACATCTGGTAGGGATCAAACCCGTCAATAAATTGCTGCAGATGTTCAGTCGGTTAAATATTTCATCAGTTCACTCACTCATGTCATTATAAAGCAGCACAGAAGCTTATATATCTTGGAACAAACCGATATTTCTTGAGCGACGTTTTTCCGCACCAATAAGCATCGAATGGTGTATTTTTAAGGTTAAATAAGGGTCGACCAACAATGAATTTATTAACATGTTAGCACACATGTGTTTTGTTCTTGTCAAATATTTCTAAAAAAAAATTGCAGTACTTTTACAGACGGATGTCACATTCGTAACTAGGACGTATGAAAATAAGCGATTTTTGGTATATGTACTTAAACGCTAAATTTGGTCTGTATACAAGGCATCATGAACAGAAACACTGACCACGCTTAAATTGAGATGAGAGATAAAAGACACAAAAATCACCTGTCCTTAAAAAAACTGTCAATATTGTCAATAATACTTCAATTCAATCAATGGTAGTTTAAAAGAGGCATTCTGTATATTTTGAACAAAGGCACATTGCAGACACAGTTCAGTAAAGACATAGTTACGTAGTAAGTAGGATTGATGTATGTGTTTGAAGATACCATCCAAGAAGTTCAGGTCTTCGAGTGTTTAATTGCCGTTTTAAGGCGTTTAACAAAAATAGATTTATTATTTAAAAATGTTGTTATCTATAAGTAGCCAAATCTGAAAATAGTTCGTATATTAAGTGTATACGTATATTTTCGCAAAACAGACTATAATATTAAAACAGAATATGAACAAATCTTTTCAATGTTAATTATTTTCACACTACTAATATATAAAACTTTGTCATTTCAAGTATGAATTTACTGTAAATTTGTAGACATATTAATGATCATTATTTGGACATAAATGACGTTACGGACGTGGAAATGTGAATGCCTACACATTATATGTTAATAATTGATTTGATGCCATATTGAATTAATGTTTATATTACGCAATTTCATGCATGACTCCGCCTCTGGCAATTTGGATTTCTATAATCGAAAAATATGCATATCCTCTAAGGCCAGTACTATTTATATAAATTATGCCTCATTTGATGTTTGCTTTTAATACAGAGTCCATTTGTGCTTTCAAAGAACAAGAAAACAGGCAGTGTATTCTGTTAAAGCACCAATAAGTACTCACAATTGAACTGTAGTGAACTTTGTCCTATAATGGCATCTTCAGGAAAAAAATCAAATATAAATTTAGTTAAATTAGTTTGTTTCGTAATAATAGCCAAATCAAATGTGAATGCAAAGAATTACACATGCATAAACAATGAGCCTTACAATTAAAACAAAAATCTCACCATATTCTTATTTTTCAATCCACCTGGAATTCACTGAGGTTGAACTATGTCTACAATTTATTTTTGTATCGCTAACAAAACAAAACTATTGGTAATTTGTTTTAAATTTCCAGTTAGCTCACTTATGTCATCCGCTGCAAAATTTACAAAAGTGCTCCGGTAATCCTTATTGATATTCCTTTGAATGTTCTAGATAGCGTTTGTTTAACCAAAGTTCGATAAAACAGCGGATAAGCGTTTTCAGATTTTAAAAAATACATTTAGAAGATAACATTGGATGTTTTAAGTCCAAATTCCTTCGATCTTGTCTCAATACCTAATTGTTATGTATAAATAACTTGCGGATTGTAAAAGGATATAAAACACCTCAATGAAATAATCTGTTAAGTGAATTCCCTTGACAGTTCTTGATTGAGATTGTTTAACAATAGTTCGATACAATAGCAGAGCACACGTTTTCATACTTAAAAAGAAAAATTAAATGTATTTGTACTTGTATTGGATGATTTGTGTGCAAATTCTGCGCTCTTGTTGCATTACTTAATTGTAATGCTATGTATAATTTAAAATTGCTGATTAAAAGGGGATATAGAATACCTCAATGCAATAATCTATTAAGTGTATTCCCATATTTTAGATAGCGATTGATTAACAATGGCTCGATACAATAGCAGAGTTAATGTTAGCAGATTAAAAAAAAAACTATTCAGAAGATAACATTTCAGACACCAAATTGAATACCATACCAATTAAACCTAAACAGACCGCAACAAAGCAAACGTTTGACGTGCATCAAGCTGAATTTCATTGAACAGAAATACAAATTTTATTAATCAGTTGTTATGTTTTAATGTAGGTTTAGTGGTTTTCTATAGGTAATGATATTTACCTTTACTTTTTTCAAATATTAGGTTGCGTATTCCCAATAACGAAGTTCCATTAGCTAGTATTTGATACCATAAAACGATATATAAATAAATAATATTTTTTTATTAAAATGTAATTCAAGACTTTAATTGAATATTTTGTGTGCAAATTCCTGCGATCTTGTCTCATTACCTTATTGAAATGTTATGCATAATTAAGTTGCTAATTGAGAAGGATATAGAATACCTCAATGAAAAATAAATTATTTTGAGCCGGTACAATCGGCCAGCAGTTTAATAACAAAATTGATCTGACTCTACACTCTAACATGACTCTCATTGTAAACACCACGTTTAAGTTTGTTTTGTTTAATGGACTGTATACGACACGATGATCTATGGATAGTTCTTAACGGTTCGTTCAGGTAACATTGCAAGTTATTGCTTATACTTTATCAAATATTCTTCCTGATTTATGAATTCAAATAGTTGTTACATATTCGATATATTATCAACTATGTCATCAATACAAGAGAAAAAAAACAATCGAACTTACATGGGCAGAACCAATATACAATATCGGGCTTAAAACACGAAAATATGAAAAATATATAACTATGATCTATCCAATGAATGCTCAACAAGTAGAAATAAATCATCGGCGAGTTAGTTACAAAAGTAAATACTCCGCAATATCGAAATAATTCTGCATTACAATCAGAATATATATATGTACATTATTGAGATACTGTCTGATTATTCTTTATTTCATCAGTCATCCTACGTATATTTGATCCTTGTGCAATGAACACTAGAGTAGAGTAGGTGTTTGCAATTGTGATACCCGAACGCATTCAGGCCGTCCTTGCCCTCCACCCCCTATCAATTTTCCTGGAGGAGTTGTCATGTCAATATGGTAGAGGAAATATACACACATTTTACTGTGTCAGACTACAATCTAAGATAAGCCAAATGTGTTAAGGGAGCCCTCTATATAACGTTTGTGGTCTGTGTGTTCCAGGGCCAACGTTGGAAATAATATGTCTGTCACCATAAAAATCCTACAGATATTTGTGTTATAGTTTCTAAAGACGGTTTAGTTTTCTAGACCCCATCACTGCTTTCATGTAGACGATATGTAACGAAATTGTATTGCTTAACATAATAATTAAAAAATAAAGATGATCGAAACAATATCCTAAATTAAAAAAAAAACTTATTTCAAACAAGTAGGTGATGGATTTGTCACAAAGCATCATTGTCTGACAAAAATACAGAAATAACGAAAATCTATTGCAAAAGTTGGTCGGAATTATATCTTTACTTAAAAACTGATTTCAAACAAGTAGGTGATGGGATTAGTCACTAAGCGTTATTGTCTTACAAAATAAATGGCATGCTCTTACAAACAAAAAACGATAAAACGTGTATTTTAAACTATTCATAAAACAATGGAAACTACAGACACAAGCCCATTTCAACAATACATGATCGATCAAACACAAACCATTCTTATAATAGTTATAAATTTAATAGCATTTATTCAATGAAACATTATTATACAATACATTAAAAACGCCATACATACTATAACAAATTATTCAAAGGCGAAGTTCGAGTTAATGGTAATGCTTTATCATTAGTTTTAACCTTTCATTTAATCCTTAAATAGCTCTAGATTTCCAGTGTGAACTGTTAACATTTGAATCGCATCCACGCAGAATGATAAACCTGTGTATTGATTTTGAGGAAACAACTAAGCTTTGCCCCTGACTGTCACTTAAATTATCTATTCAACTCCTGAAATCTCCATAGAACGTTTATTCTAGTTAATTTTGCCCTAAAACTTCTATTCTAAAAGTATGTCTACTCGTTTTGCGTGGTGTGAACTACTCGTCTTTACGCACGTGGTGTCACTTCAATTCGTTTGCAAGGGAAGCCTGCTTACATCTGAGAAATGATGGAATCATCAATGGTTTTGTTCTTTTCATCAGTCACATGTATTTAGATACAGTTTCAACCACAACGTGTTCTGGAATGGTTTTGTGAACCATCTCGAAGCTTTAAATCATTGACTTTGAGCTAGATGGAAATTGGTTATATTTCGCAGATGAATTTAAAGTATATTATTAACAGCTTTGGAAAACCGGAAAATATTAGATTAAGAAATATAGGCAATTAATGTAAATACTAGTTCAGCATGAATACATTTGAAAAAAAAATAGAGGGGATTGAATAAATTTGCTCAGTACATTCAAACAACTTTTGTTGGGTCAAAGTGTAAGCTATCTTTATAATTAATATATTATGAAACCAAAACTAAGGTAAAGGAATTTATAGTAGATTTTAAACCATTAAAATCTAAATAAGCACCGCTTTTAAGGCAACCTGATTAGATTGGTATCATTACTGTCTCATTGGATTATTCAATTTGATGTGGGGAAATATTTGCTCTTTTTAGATTGTTCGTCAAACTGGTCTATTTAAGTTTTTTGGGTTAATGCTGTAAAATGATTGAATGTACCTAAAACAGTTGTTACACTAGAGTTATAAACTTTCCAGTCCATATTTGTTTTTGAGGCAATCCCGTTAATAATGAAAGTCCACAGCTGCAACCCGATTTCCACAATCACTTTTATTTAATAGTCTCTAAGTAGTTTAATGACAATCCAGGGAAATATTGCATATTTAAAGAAATTGATGTTTGCCGTTGTATAGGGCAATGCGGGAAAGAAAAAGTAAAACAGGTTTCACAAACAAAAAAGTTAACTGCAATGGCAAAATATTCAGGATGATAGTCCATATTGAACTTTCATCGGGAAATTTACACCTATTATACAGCGTATAGCCTGGCAAGTACAGATATTAGTTATGCAAACAGGTTTTCTTACTTCAAAGAAAAGGAAATCAATGATATAAAACAATACTTTTTACAATCTATTTGTTTTGAAAATGACCACGGTGTTAATACCTTCACTTTGTTGTTTCAGCACACTGAAAACATTTAATATAAATGGACGTTCGGTATATATTGACCAAATAGAAATACTGCACTTTTACATTCGGCAGTATTTTACCTATCATTGATGATAATTAACGGTCCGAAACTGCTGTGCAACCTGCTGTTCATCTAGTTCAGATTGTAGTACAACAGGTAGTCATAAATATCCTATTTTTTTAAAGCAATATATCTCGAGAGCAAATACTCTGTTGCTGCATATAGATAAATAAGGTCTAGTTGCTTTTATCTGGATGTACCAAACAAACTTATTTGTCAAAGTTGAAAATTCAATGCAAACTGTATTAATATAATTTATATGTCAATAGAGCTCAATATTATAGTATATTAGAGTTATATTGTAATTATCAAAAGGAATGTGTGAACAGGCCGAGTTAGTATATATCATGCGATTGCTTTAAATGACATTTTTTTTTTGTTAGATCATGTCACTTGTAGTGAAAACATTCAATAAAAATCACTAGAACATATTATCAATAAAAATCACAAGCTTTTTCCGTTAACAAATTATCAATTTACGAGATTTTAATATTGTGAGACAAATTGAAAAACCATACCTTAATTTTCTTTCTAACACAAATACAATCCATTTTAGAGTTTTTTAAAGACAAATCTTAGATTGTGAACCTATTCAAGTGCATGCAAATATGATTGTGCTGAACTAACTGGATAGGTTCCAGACAATTATTAACAAAAGTTATTATATTATGAATTAAAAAAAGTTGTTAGACTGTTGAAAAATAACAAATACCCTTCTTTGTTTGATAATGTTCTGAATGAGTTCATAAAACATGCAGACAGAGATGATATTTTATCTATTATTTGTCAACTTTTTAATGTTATTTTGGATTCTGGTATTTTTCCTGATGTCTGGAGCCGCGGAGATATATTTACCTATATATAAGAATAAGGGAGATGTTAAAGATCCAAATAACTATAGAGGTATTACTATTTTAAGTTGTTTTGGCAAGTTATTTACAGATATTATTAATGAAAGATTAAATTGTTATTTAGAAAGTCATAATTTACTTTGTGAAGAACAAGCTGGGTTTCGTAAAAAGTATAGCACAGTAGATCATATCTTCTCGCAAAATCCATGGAGCAAAAACAACTGCGATCACCGATAAAACAGCCTCTATATATTGACGAGCAAGATAACAAACTGGATATTACTTTCAACGTGTTATATTGTATGAATTGAAATATTTTTATTATGAGGGAAGATAATATACGCTTTTCAAGAATCGGTTTAAATGTTATTTTGCTTGGTAAGTGTATGTTGTACTGACTGTTTGAATAAACGAGCTACATCAAAAAAAAAGGAGAGAAAAAAGCATAACAAATATGGCTAGCCGATATCAAACACATATTAGTGAAAAGAGATTCAGCTTCGAAATTAAAGGCCTGTGAAAAATACGCATTTAATCCAACGTATAAATAAGATATTTCTCTGAAACGTAAAGCAAACTGAATGCATTATATTCCTATTTAAAGTGAACAATTCTATATTTTCTTTCAGCATCGATTTCGTTTTTTTTAAAATAATTGATATGCATTACTGTGAACAATGACATTTTGACAAGTGTTTGTTCATTGTTAGAGCCCGTAAAGCCTTGCCGGTGCTCGCATGAGTAATGTAGGGTGTCAAACGGTCAACAAACGATGTCCATATGATACATACTTATGACACTGGGGATGTTGTACGTCCGCATGGAACCTGCAGGGCGAAACCTTTGTCGTAGAGCCTTCTGTGAGGATTCAATGTTATTTTAACTGAGCTCCGCATGAATTGCCCGCTGTGTCCATGCGGAAATTTTACGACTGCCACATCCAAAAGTTGCCGTAGGCAAAAGACTAAAAGCTACGATTATAGGTAGACCGAGGTATGTTAGCTTCTTAAATATTTTGCTTAAAGGAATTCTTACATGCCACCATTGGTTGTGGATCCCCCTTTTGGAAACACAATGTGCAGCCAGCTAAAAAAATAAAGAACACAGGTTCCGTGGTAAGGTTTAGCCAAAAAGCAGCAGTAATTTCACAACTGAGTCATTGTTATACCGAATTCTATATAAGCTATCGTATTTCTGATGTCGAGCTTATACTACTCGTCAATACATTTTGAAATTGTACTGGTAGATCCAACCGTTTTAAGTATAAAATACATAATGTCACAAACGAACGCCTAAACATATTTCATAAATAATCATATAATTAACTTTGATTAAATTCAAAATCCATAAATCTGCAAAATATTACCTGTTTCCGTAAAGCTTGGCAAAGACAATCCATGTGATCCAATTTATTTCCGAATAAGCCTGGTTTCGTAGATGTATGTTTACAACATATAACAAAAATATTCTCGTCCGAATAGAAAAGATTTAAATTGATACCTAGAAGAAACAATCTGAATATACATAGATATATAGAGATAACTGTTCTGAGTTATGTTTCTCTAATGAGCTGAAACTTGTCGCATAATGAAGCATTGCAAACAACTGCGTTCTATTCATACGGCAACCTATTATATAAAGAATTGTAGAAGTGAAAGCTAGAAACAGTCAACGCTCAGAATTATTTTCCAGAGTATTTCATACTGTATCTTGTTGCAAGGCTTATTTGCAATTAAATAGAAATATTCTCTATCAACCAATTAGTTACTAACTGTCACAACAATCCATAGAGGAACAGAAATGGTAAGTGGGCTTCGAGCGATTGTTGTGTAACGTTGTGTGACATTCAGCAGATATATTGACATTTACAATTTCTTCCCTAATTGACATGCATAACATTTTAGGAAAGTTGTCCAGCATTTATCTACTCGTCAAAGTTCCGTTGTGTTATAAAGTTGAAACTACACAGGTTTAAACTGACCGGGTGGTTCGCATACCTTTTACACCGATTTTGTTTTTGCATTTTATGAGTAAAGCTCGAAACCTACGCGACATTAAATTTAAAAAAAACATTTCTCCCTTTTCTCTGTATTTATACGAATTTCATATAATTATATAACCGACGCTAGAAAGACTGATATTGATATATGTAAATCATTGATGTATGTGCTTGTTCCTTTGGCCTTTATGCTTTTAAAATATAATATTACCACTGTTAATCATGAGTATACAATTTGAATGCATAGACCTAATGCGAGCTCTACAAAGGTAGGATTTATTTCACCGTACCATTGTGGAGACAGAGGTACTGGGCAAATATTCAATACATAGCAAAATAAAATCACAGAATTACATTGTCTGATTAAAAGCAATGAATACGAAATTCAGGACAGGACCGTACATCATAGCTTTTGCTTTGCTCTTTGAATATTCCTTTAATGTATAACGTAAAGATATAATGTCGAGATCTACTCAGATTTTATAACAAAACCAGATTTCTTCAAGTAAAAGTGATTGATCACAAGTGTATACAAAGTTAACCGGGCAGTTTAAATACATTAAGGCAGTAAACACAACCATTGCTTACAATAATAGGAAGTAAATTAACATAGATAGTTGTCTAACTTGTTCAATATGCATAGTGACTGCGTTCTATCAGGTTAAAGCAATAGGTTGCAATATCAGCCAGAGATGGTCGGGCGCGCAATCTATTTTCCAAAAATGTAGATGTGCACATAAAGCAGTGAAACAGCCTGGTGTCTTCATGTTAATAAATTGTTAATCTGAGTGTGTTTTTATAAATAATTAAAAATAAATCATTTTCACCTAAAAGTATGGAAACGTTTTGGGAACATCTGATTTTATTGTAAATTGTTGCTTAATATAAAACAAGCGCATGAGGATTGTTTTCAGTGGGTAGTTTAAGGGGTTGTGCTAATTTGCATTGCCTGTAAATTAGCACAAACCCTTAAACTATCCACTGAAAATTGCATCTGGAATGGCATCAGTACCACATGAGTACTAGAACGTACCAGTCAACTGAATACATTGTAAAAGTTCAAACAAACACTATAAAAGAGGCGAAATAAGATTGTCGTACACAAGTATCACGGGATTAATTTATAATGAAATACGACACGATATAAACATCGCGCAGCATGCAGGGTTGTAAAGAATATTGTCTAATTATCGATGGCCTGGCCTTAAACTGATGGCATTAAGGTCAATTTGTACGAAAATAAATAACTTAATTGAAATATTGATTACTGGCAAATAACTTTTTAAGGTCAGAAACATAAAATATTATCACGTAGAAGTCCAGGTATCATATATATTTCATAAATGTCACCTCAAGGTGGGTTCCTTGTGGATAGTTTTTGTCTTGCACATTTTTTTTATCTGTTTATCAAATTGCAATTAATTTTTTAAAACACATTCAGGAAAATGTATCAGTTTAAGACTGCAGCATAAATGTTATCAAGTTGACGCATACTTCGACATGGCTGATAGTTATAAAAGTACAATTATCAATTGTGATGTCGAACATTCATTAACGAGTTTAAACCACATCGAGCTCCTGTTTCACTGACGTTTCCAATGCTTTAACGCAAAGAGACGCTAATAAATATAGTGTTTACATTTGTGTGTGTAAGTGTTGTTTTGTACGTTGTGTCTTTCTCGTTAAGTATGAGCTTGGATTCGACATTGAATCTTTAAACACGTGTATCTTTATTTTTGTTACCGGGCTTGTCATAATCTCCTTCAATGTGATAGCCTTAAAGGAGCAAACACGATTTCTTCTACCACGAACGAAAATAGGCTGGATTTAATCTTTATAAGTTTCTAATCAGTTTTTAAATAGTTCGTTTGCAGGTGTGTGTATATTTTAGTAGTTAACTTTGTTTTCAAAGTTATATAATATTACTTCAACAGTTTTTTTTTCTTTTCACTTTGACGTCACATAATTTTGATCATCATCACATGACACGCGTCAATGAACTTTCAGTTAAAATCCCTGGGCAGTTAACATTATTCAATCGCGCTCAATTTCTCCTAGTTGATGTTACTATATTTATTGTTTTTCTACATTGAATGATTCCTCGTTTACGACCTACGGAATATATTGCTACCGGATTATAATGAATTGAGGCACACATTGTGTCCACGTTTGATCGGAATTGTATGGAAAATGTTCCATCCAGACTTTCAAAAACATACTGAAACGTGTCAGCTTTTTTGCCTAATGTGACCTGTATTTCTTGTCTTACTCTTCAAAGCAAACGAAAAAATGATGAAATTGAGTAGAAGATGGGACTTCTGAATTCTTCACGCGACAATTTGCATACTTGAAAAAAACTTTGAAGTTTCATTAAATTCAAGTTCCCTGAAGCCTTGAACAAAGATGATGATTTGTATCAGCCCAAGTGTTGATCACGTCATCAGGAAAAATATTAACCCTGTTGATCGGTTGACGGACAATAGCTCACCATAACTGGAAGGTGCACACTCATTTCTGATATGAAGTAGAGCTAGAAATAATCATTATCGGACTTAACACCATTATATGTCCGGTTGTGTCCAGTACATTTTTAATATCTGTTTATTATCGAATAAGGCTTTATACTTGTGTTTCCCTGTTAAGAGCTGGTACTACAAAAGTCATAGAAGTATTACCAGAGAAAGAAATTCTGGTGACCAATTTATTAAACTCTATTTCGAACGGACTCTTAAACCTGCAACTAAGTGTTAGAAAAATGTTAAGTTACGTTATACGATTCTTGTAACATCCCATTAGCATGTCCGATGGTACTATGTGCCCAAAGAACTGTAAGAGACAGTCAATAAATAGAAGTAAGTTCATACTTGTCATCGGTTTGTATGTAAATCTCCGCTTGTGCTTATCTGCAATTTAATGGAAATCCTATGTCAAGCAAATAGTTACTATATGCCACAAACTCCACATTGGACAGCAACAGCCATAACAAAACAGCTTAACTACTTGGTATTTTGACGCGAACGATAATGTTTTGCTTTGATATGAACGCTGTGTGTCTTAGTAGTAAGGGGATATTGGCACGACTTCTTTAAAGTGTTAAACATATTATAATATTAGGATAAGACAAAAACTAATACGTGTACTTTTCTGTGTCGATAGTTTTGTTTTAAAATTACAAGCAATATATGTTCATTGCAAATATTTATATAATTTAGGAAACATTCATTTCGGCTTCTTAAATATCTCACGTCCAGGCCTCATCCATACAAGTTTACTTTTGTTACATTTCAGCCTTATTCCCGGACGGAAATGATATTCCTTAATTCAAATAAATTAATGGGTTATTGTTGAAGACGACGCGAAGTTTTCCGAATAAATGACTAGTTGATTGTCAATCAGTTTGTTTATACTGGTGAGAAAAGACACCTTGTAGAAGGTGTTTGAATGTACCAAACAATGAGTTGTTCATGTCAGTATCAAACTGCTTTTATTCCATAGTATAACTAAAGGACTTTCCCGGAAATTCGAGATAAACAGTAAACTACAAAGTTCAAAATAATCAGGTCAACTGTATTTAAGTGCATCGATTTGACATTGCTTTGAACAACTGCACACATAAACACATTCCATTTATCTGAATGTGACAAAAGTTGTAGAGGTTTACTATTTAAATTGTTCTAAATCAAATTATCAATAAATAATAATTATAATTTAACCGTTGATATGTATGTCAATTAAACAGCTGCATGATATTTGATACCTTTGTCGTTTTCAGCTGTTGAATATCAGCAATAACAATTATAATAGAAAAAGAGAGACTGTAGTTCGATGGGGCGGCAACGTTGTTTTGTTTTATTTTAAGAATCATATCTCGTGTCGTTTTTTGACAGGAATACAACATATTTTCTAAAAAACTGACAAATCTTTATGAGAAAAAAAACTTAACGGAAAAAAGTCTTTTTATAGTAGTTTCAGGTGTAAGCGTCGAAGAACTGTCAGAGAAAAATATTAGTCCAATTGAACATAAATCATACTAGATCTCAAATTCACACTTCCCACAACAGTTACCAATAGAGGCACACTTAATATGTATGCCGTATCGGATGTCTAGTGGATGCTATAACATTCATACAAGCATTAGGTTGATCTATTATTCGATCTACTGTATTGATATAATGTTTGAACCAACAAGATCACACTGGGTACTAGACTAGATTTTATTAAAGCAAACTGTTTAATGATGTAGAATGAGGCCATGACTAAATAGTTATTGTTATTGCTAGAATATTTACAAGTTTTTTCCTCTTTTTCCCTTAAAGGGAAACCGCCAGACGTTTGATGACGATAGGGACGACGATGATCTGATGAACTGTTCATGATGATTTATTTTTATTTTTAAACACATGCCCTCTTTTCGATAAGACATTACCTTATTCAACTTCGACCTCTCGTGTTTAATAAAAAACAACGGTTTTCATAGAATCTTCTTTCATATGATTGGTTAGAAAAGGCTCACGGTGAATGGCGCTGGCACTTGGTACTGATATCAGAAAGAAATTCAAGCTACGCTAAATAGGTATCGTTTTAATGGATTAAACACCGTTTTACCAGGAGTTCATAGGACTTAAATACGCCTTTTGTACATTATCAAATAAAGGCTTTTAACCTCCTAACCTCTTTTACCGATAACACAAAATGATTTTATATAAGTATTGACAGATTTAAGTCGTCCTCGGAACAGAAATTGAATTCCAATCTGTTAAGCTCAAGAATTGCACCGACACTTCAACATGTAATAAAGTGTTATACGAAATTTATATTACTATTGGGTTTGTCGTTGCATCTTGTTAATATACGATTGGCATGTGTGCGATACAGTTAAAAGATAGACGATAAAGAAGATATAATCAGACTTGTTGTTTCCTTGCAAGCACATTGCATCTGCTATGATGTGCAATAAAAGGAATATATTTAATGTCAAACAAAATGCCACAATCCCTACGGAGGAAAACAACATCAATCACCGATAAAGCAGCCTCTCCATATACACGAGCAATATAATAAACAATGCAGTAGAACAGAACAAACAGCGTTAGCAGACATCTAACTCCTATTGTCATGCATCCACATTAAAGAGAAATGTTAATCAGATTTGAAATAAAAGGCCGATGTAGAAATACGCATTTATTCTAGCGTTTACATGCAAAAATTGATATGCATTTATGAACAAACGCTTCTGTTTAACTCCAAGTGACAATAGCTATTGGCTTGTTTTTATGTCGTTTTATATTTATTTTGATAAAAAATAGAAATCATTTGATCTTTCGAATGAAACATAATTCTGTTCGCTAAGTAATCAATAACATGAATTGAGCTCAAAAAACGAATTATATATACATACAGAAAACAATGCAGGTATTATACCTATGTTACATCCACATTTCAATCTTCGTACGAGAAGCTTTTGAAACTTTATCCGCCAAAATGCACGGATGTCTTACGGAAGTCTTTGACTCTTGTGAGTAACTTAAAATACATTAGAAGCCAAGATCAAATACGCCCAATGCCTCGGTCACATATGCGTACGATGTTGGTTTGATTACTAAAATCGTACTTTGCACCAATATTTGAAATTCGTACGGTCTCCAAACAATCGTAGCTACTGGTCACAAGCTTTCGTGCTTTTTTCACCGTAGAGCTCGTACGGATATCGCACGATGTCAATGCGAATTTTGAACACCGAGCGAACCGTAAGAGCTTGAAGATGCTCACACGACTGTTGTATGGGTGTCACAACGTACGACTTCCGTACGATAATAAGGACAAGGGCGGGGAACTTGTAATGTCCGCAAGGACGGATTCTGTACAACACCCTCGAGAATCTAATGTGATATAAAACCGAGCACAATGCAAGATCCGTTCGACTTGTCTGCGGCTAGTGACCAGTAGCTACGATTGTATGGAGATCGTACGAATTTCAAAAATTGGTGCAAAGTACGATTTTAGTAATCAAACCAACATCGTACGCATATGTGACCGAAGCATTGGGCGTAGGTCGGTCTTGGCTTCTTATGTATTTTCAAACTAGTTATTATGCGTATATCCCATCTTCAAGCGGTGTTTAATCCCGTTTGTGGCAACACAACGTTTGAGGGTGTTTTGTTTCTTGTAATAACACTTTACACTTGTGTTATGGCTATGTTACCACTAATCTAATTTCCTTGCTGTACTATTCTCAATATATGCAATCGCATTTGTAATGTCAAGCTTATTGTCATACTTATAATCAGTATAAAGCTTCCGTAAACGAATTGAAAAACTCAATAAATCATTAGATGGTATTGATGGATAAAACCGTTTACGTACATACCAAGGTACAATGTCACATACGAACACTTGTGCCGAAACATATTTTGTATCTTAGTTAAATCTATGAAGCTGAAAACTGTTACCTTTTTCCGTAAAGTATTGCATAGGCATTCCATGTAATCCAAACTTATTTTCAAAAATGCAAGGTAAATATAAGCCTTTTTACAACAGATGATACACTAAATACAAATGTTAGATGTGAAAAAAGAAAAAATATCAGATTATTATAATTAATATGTCAAAACCTGTTCCGAGTTCGGTGTCTATACTGAGCTGAAAGTTGTCGCATAACAAAGCTTTGAACGAACTCAGGAACAATATTAGAAGTACAAACTGGATACAGTTAACGCATAGAAATATTATTCAGAGATATCCATGTGTTATCTTGTTGCTAGGTTTCATTTGCAATTAAATGAAAATATTCTCTGTTATTAGTTACTAAATGCCACCATTTTCACAGAGGAACATGACAAACAACCATGCTAAGAGTGCTTTAAGTGTTTGTTGTGTCAATCATAAAATATCGTGTAATTATAATTGTATTTTCCTATATTTGGCATGCAAAACATTTTGAGAAAGTGTGCTAGCTTATACCTATATGTCCAGCCTATACAGGTTTAAATTTGCTTAGTATTAAATATGTTTGAATGCATCGTACATTCGAAGGGTAAGAAACCAAATAATTAATACTCAAAATCTCAATTTAATAAATACGAAATTTCTCCGAATAGAAAATTGACGGTGAAACTATCTGCACTTGTTATGAAAACACATTGAACTGTTGTTTACACACATTTTGTCTGAAAGTCTGTTAAATGTTAAATAGTTTAATTCCAAAACTCGGCCTCAAGACGAAAGAGTATATGAACAATGGATCCATTCATTGACAGGACTAGGAATGTATTTATATGGTCGTTGAGTACTTATTAGTTGACATTCGTTTACTTAAGTTTACGGGCTTTATGCTGTCTCCTTTATGGTAAATATATTCCGATTTGCTCTTCTTCATTAATGTATAGATAGAATTGAGAATTGAGTCTCGTAAACCGGCTTACTACCCATCTTCAGAGAACTCCTAATTCATGTTAATGACCGTTGAAAGGCGCTTATCCAAATTATATCATGATAAAAGAACGCTTAATTTTCGTAGACAGATTAAAACGCCATATCTGTTTATAGACCGGGGACAGTTTATCATATGGCGTCTTATAAACGCAGGAAAAATCACTCCATACTGCGCCGCCTTGACTTGTCTATGTATATAACGGAAACATGATATCAAATGACGCCATTTAATTCAATTTTGAGAACATTTATTTGATAATAAGTCAATACAAAGTTCAATTTATTAAGAAATAATTACCTAGATCGACGGTAACATGTCAGAAAAAAATTATTTACTATTTTGCGGTGAAATATGCAGTTCATATAGACACACTGTTTCACAGCTAAAAAATACATAATTGTATTATCATGTCATATTTTATTCGACATTTTTGACGCGATCCCTGAACTGAAATTAACCCCTTTACGCAGCTGATTCAAACAATCACACTTTCTGATATTGTTTGAAGTAGTTAAATGGCATTCCCGAGAAAATTCGCATGCTTTAATGAATTGATTTATATTGCAGTATTGGGCATTATGGAAAAAAAATAGAACAAGTTTAATTAACATAATCAGTTATCTGCAACTGCAAATTGTTCAGGATGATAGTCAAAATTGAATTTTCATCGCAAAAGTTTGCTTCAGTATTATAGTCAAAAATCGCCATGCAAACACACTGCTAACACAAACAGGTTGTGTAACTTCAGAAAAAAATGTGTATTCTCTTAAATAATACCCTTTGCAAACTAAATGTTTCGGAAATGGCCATGTCGGCACTTCTTGCACTATTTTCGCTGTTTCATCAAACTCACTATAATTGTAAAAAAATGTTATACATAAATCAATCCAAAAACATCGTTAACAGTTTTGTACATACTATTGCTGCCAATAAACTGTCTTAATCACACGGACAAAAGCTGTGCATATTCCACTTAACAGTTGACGGTGATTACCTACAATCGCTGCAAGTGAACAGTCTTATTAACCCACAATTATTTTATGGTGGTTATTTTGTCTCCGACAAGGCGTTGGCTGGCCCACAGTGCAACGTAGAATAGTGAAAAACTGAGGTGTTAGAAAAAAACAATGCTATGCTGAAAAAAAAGACTCAACACGTTTGATCCAAGGGTATGTACGGTTCACTATTTAATTAAATATTTTTAAACACGAAATCTTTTTTTGTGTCAGTACCACGAAAAAAACCATGTTTTAAACATTTAAGACTTAAGAACTCCTGGTAAAAGAGAATTGATTTCATTTCGTTCAACTAAAGTATTTAACAGATAATAAACAAGTAATAAAGTAAAGTGCTTTGTTCCGCTATAAACCAAATTGCAATTATTTACAGCACAGATATTTAAATTGATATCAAGTTGTTAATTAGTGTTGCAAGGCGAACATCATTGCGGTCATATATTGTTAAAAACACCCAACCGTTAAATAGTGGCATGTATTATTCATAGTTGTTACTGCGAGTGTATGGTCGCTTGACTTTATGTGCATTAAATTAAATTCCTATGTCAAAACATCCAGTTTCTAAATGCCAAAACTGTACACTGAAGACAACAAAGCATCATAAATGAATAAACTGCTGTATTTTATACCTGAACGATGATAAACTGAAATTATTTTCAATTGTTAAAGTAAGGCATTTTTGAACGTTAGTGGGCTAAGTCGGTTTAAAGTATTTAAGGTTGAAATACAAAATAAAAGGATTACCTTATTGCACCAACTTTTTTGTTTCGGCCAATCGCTATTTTATTCTGCGCATTATACTTATTAAATTACGCTTTATATAACTTTTACAACAAACTAATTGATGATGTCAAATCCAACTGACAAAATGTTCTATGGAAACAAGAATAGTACCGTATAATTTATTCAAAAATAAGCATAGATACATATTATATTCCATTATAATGCAAAATATTTACAAAGGATGCATAATGCCAGTCCATTTAATGTAAATGATAAATATGTAGAAGGATAGGAGTTCCTCAAGTTGTTTCACACCATATCTTGACGAACTCTGAAATAAAGAAATCTTTAATAACAAATATATTTTCTTGACCAAATTATATCAAACTAGTTCATGAATATATAATATTAGTAAACTATCATAGACAATGAAAGGTTAAAGCTAGCCTTCCTTATACTTTATTTGGCAAAAGGTTTACTTTGAAACTGCTCCGCCATGTATCCGATGTAATAATCATGGTAATTTGTAAAATACTCGGATGAAATTAAAATCGTTGACTTCGTGCAGCATAATAAAACTGACAAATGTTCCTCATCATAAACCTTTACTCCAATATCTTTATTTTTGATTTTGTCGTCCACATGGACATCATCTTTTTTAACATAATGACAAAGCTAATCAATTTTACAACAACTCAGATTGTTTTGTCGTAACCATAAACATCAGTGTGTTCATTATAGTAAATGCATTTAAAATCGCTACTCTAAAACATACACAGTTCATTGGCCCGTCCCAATCGAGATTAGCTTATTTGATCGATCTAGCTTAACTTTAAATATTAACTCCAATGCTGTTATAGTTCATTGTCCCGCTCCCGTCGACAAAGACATGTTTCATCTTGATGCTCTCACATAAAACCTTTACTCCAATACCTTTAAAGTCGAATTTCATCACAATGACATAACATAAAACCTTGACTCCAATACCTTCATAATTGATTTTGCCATCCTCATCGACATCAGCTTCTTTCATCATATCGTCCAGCTCCTTGTCAGTCAATGCTTCACCTAACTTCTTCATTGCAATTCTGAAATTGCAGTATTCGTTTTATTGTTGGCATCTTTATTTGAATCACTAATAGGACGCGTTAAAATTATAAGAGTGTAATGCTTTATTGCGGACAGTTGGATTATCCAGATTTTCTTGATGAACATAAAACGATTATTTTGGTTTGTGTTTTAATATATTCATCTAAAAAATCGAAACAAAGTTTTTCATACATTGCCATTTTAGTTCCGATTTTTTTCAAAAACAATCCAATCGATGAAATCTTAAAGGAATGGTTGCGAATGACTGTGACCAATGTAACTAACTACATGTATATCTAATGGCAATAACAGGGACCAGTTGTCGTTTGATCCAACGGTGTCAGTGCTTAAACGAAGAAATAGAAGTTTTAATAGCTCATTGTTAAAAATATCATTACGGTTGGCCAAATCTTAACTGGAAGATAGAATAAACAAAATTTATCTTTTCAACTCATTTCAATGCCAGCAACAGAAGAAATCACCTGGTTTCAAATAACTGAGAACAATATAACTGAGTCGTTTGATTTCACTGCGTTATCGAGGTTTCAGTGTTTAAACGAAGATATCAAAGTTTTAATAGCTCAATGTTAATAATTTCATTACGTTAGGTCATTTCTCAACTGGAAGAAAAATATATATATATTCATTTTCAACTCATTCCAATGCTAGTTACAAGAGAAATTACCTTAATTCCTTCTCGTCAATGTATCCATTTCCATCCTTATCAAACGTCCGGAATGCTGAGCGTACTGTGTCTTGATTGTTGGTGAAATCTGCTTCATCTGAGGCAAAAGTAATAATGACATTTCTCTTCTGTTAAAGTCCGATAATAATTATACTTGCAAATAGTACATTGTTCTCGAAGATGAATTGAGGCCTAACAGTTCAATAGATAAAACGGTTCCTTTTATTTGCCCTTATAAATGTTAAAAGCTGTTTAGCAAGAAAAATGCTATAGCACGTTAAAAACACAATCATGATGGTGTTTAGCGAATAATACAAAACTGCAACGGGCGGGTGACGGATTTCGTGTCTACGATTTGCAATAATACACGAACACATTTGAAAAAATAGGTTAGATATCATTTATAGTATATAATAGAAACAGCAACTGTTGTTTTTTGGAACATTGAATAAAAAGGAATACAAAGGAGAGTGTACTACATACTCAGTTTAGTCATCTCTGCTTGCATAAATTTGAAAAATTCTTGAAACTCGATCCTGCCATTTTCTGAAAATTTAATCAAAATGTCATATTTGATAGAACAACTCAGTCAGAAACATTATAGGAATATTCTAAAGAATACTTCAGTATCAAACTAAGATAAAAAAAAAGCCTTAATAGTGATGCATAAACCATTTAATACAATTTTCAATTAACCGTCTAGATAACACCAAGACATTTATTTTGCCGGTATTGTTATTCATCCAGAAAGTTAAACTATATTATAATTTGGATTTTCATGCATTGTATTTTCACGAGGCTCTAGATTTCACGAACAATATTAAGCATTACACAATAAAGAACATTATTTTATTCCGCTGACAAAAACTTAAAAAACGAGAAATTGTTAATCATGACTATTTTTTTTTTCAATTTCCGTAAACCGTATAAAATCTCTTTAAAAGGACAATATTGAACAATCAGCACCAAAAAAAAGAACTGTGTGTTTAACTTGTTTCTGTACAACGTGACTTAAGATCGTCCAAAAAAGTGGGGCCTTCACTCAAATATGTCCCAGTAAGCAGAGCTAAACATATCTCAGGTTCATCCTGCATAAGTATAAAGCAAATGTCTTCGAAGTCAAAAATCAAAATGTAAAAATGAATTTGTTTCTTTCGTTGCTTTTAAGTTCTTTCTATGACAAAAGCACTGCATAATTGATAGCAAAATTGTATTTAAGTTGCATAAGCGAAAAGCCGTTAAATCGATTTTTATGTTGCTTTAAAATGAATATCTTCAAACTTCTACTTCAAAGTAAGTAAGTAAGTGGCCTCCCTGATATATTGATTTCTTTATGAATGTATAATATACGCTCGAGGAAATTATGCGCAGATGCCTGTTTGCAATAATGATAGTGTCAATAGCGAACTACTTCTATCTCTGCTTCTATATCTAATTTTAATTACAACTTGTTCCTTTCACACCTCGAATAAATGTAGTTAACATTTTATTATTGTCAACGACACGCGCTACTTTGGTTTTTCAATCAAATAATGGGGATTCTTTACACACAGGGAATATTACACCGCCTATGGAAGCGATGTTTCTTTAACTCAAAACCTACCATTTTCATAGGTAGTGGAAGCTTTGGTTAATCGATATTAAGCAATTGCAATATAGAGTAATGCCTAAAACATAATTATTAAGTGCGAGTTAAGTTTGATACCGTTTGTGTCCAAGGCAATCATGGCGTCAGTTATCTCTTGTTCTGAAGGTGACATCCCAAGAAACCTCATCGCCTTGCCCAGCTCCTGCAGTGATATGGACCGGTCGTTGTTTGTGTCAAACAATCGGAACAACTCACGTATTTCTGCAAACAATATGTGCCAATGTTAGCATTAAATGAACAACAATATTGTTCAGAAAATACATTTTAAAAGTGTTATAATAATTCTGGATGACACTGTATTTTAGTTACAATACAATATTGAAATATATATAAGTAAACGGCGATACCTAAAATGTATTAGTGAAATAACGTATGTTATGCTGTTCAACTACTACTGCATTTACAGAACATTGCAGTAATGAAACACACAGTGCTCTTAAGATGATGGTATCTTTAAATATGTGCAATTGCAAATATATATGATGTGTGTGAAGCCAGGTGTAAAACGTTTGTAAATGATTTCGTATGGTCAAGTTAGCCAAAGCGTTTTATGACATTTGTCAAATACTTACCATCAACCAATGAAATAATTTAAATGAGCAAACTAGCTTATAATTTAACCGGTGGGCATAATATCAAATTTCTATTACTACTTGAGTTAAAATGAATCCAGTGGAACTATAAATTTAATTTTAAATATCATTGTAAGGTAGTTTTAATATGACTTGGAATTGCAGTCAATAATATCAGATGTACCTTTACGCATCTAACCCTTTAAGATGTGATTAAACAAACTGCTACATTAAGCCATAATGTAGCCAACTGCATTGACACAGTCTAACTTGATAACACCTTATAGCAGCATACAACATGTATACAACTGGCAGCTCTATATGATTTATTATGATTAGTTGAGTTGAGTTAAGTTGACCTTATGCATGAATATGTATGAACATTATTGCAATATCATATATGCATGTGTCTTTCAAGACGGTGCATTTTGTATAGACATAATAGTTTTTGAAGTTTCGATTCATTCAATTTTTGAATACGTAAGTGAAAAACAACACAAAAAACAATAACAAACTATCATTTGTTAGCCAATTAGTACACTTAACTAACACTATAAGATTGTGATACCATTATTTTCTATTTAAAACCTTAATTTGTAACAGCAATACAGTTCCTGAATGCGTTTGACTATGAAATGCATCATAAACACAAAATTCCTCGCAATATTACACAGCGCAGAAAAACTGAGGAGGCAAAACAGTAATAACGGTATGAGAAAACGCATGCATACCGAAACAATAACGGTATGAGAAAACACACGCATACCGAAATAATAACGGTATGAGAAAACGCATGCATACCGAAACAATAACGGTATGAGAAAACACATGCATACCGAAACAATAACGGTATGAGAAAACACATGCATACCGAAACAATAACGGTATGAGAAAACACATGCATACCGAAACAATAACGGTATGAGAAAACACATGCATACGTAATAAATATGAGAACCAGTTCCTTTAATGTAGATGCAAACTACATTTTAAAATGCACTCAAGTCGAACGTTTAGGTGTCTTTTTGATTGTCGTGTGAAATTATCTAGACAAGTCATGTACTTAAAAGCAAATTGAAATATAGAACAGAAAAAAATGAGCAGCAAAACGGGCAAGTATAAAAAGAAACTACTACAAAAGCCACAACATAACAACAACAACGACCACTCATGTCAAACTAATACATGGTGTTTACAATTATTGATAAACATGCCGGAATCAAAGTCTTTTTCACATCGTATCTTGAGCATACGCTGGCTGCATGGAAGAATATGTTGCTTATTTTATAAATACATAACTTGTACATTTACTTATATTACCAGAACATAATCAAACGCGAAACACAATTGTCAATAAAATTACGCATATAAAAATATAATTATAACACATAATTTTAGGATCCTAATAACTATAACAGTTTTTTCCGTTTAATATAAGGATATATCAGTGATAGAAATAAGATATTTTACTGTCTCAGCAGTATATATTCCAAATTTGTTTTCAAATTTCAGCCCGCCTTAGTTCTAAATTAAACGGCTTTGACACGTTTAAATTATGTCATTTCTGAAAGTTATCTTTTATAAGTGAACTCATTTTCAATAAAATGATTAATTTTATCAAGAATGCTATAAACGCTGTCTTAACTAAGTGATGCTGTTAGAAAAAAAACATCATGCACGGTCAGTTTTATGGACTGAACCTGTCAGAAAAACCTCGATAGCTGTGATTTTTTAGCAATGACAGTTTCTTAAGTATATCCCTCTAGCTTTTACAGTTTATTCTGCCGTCATATTTATATTATGTGCCTTCTAATGTTCTCTTTTCCAAAATATATTTGTTGGTAAAATAAAGCACACTTTTTACAGACCCTAAATACAAACAATGTGATTACCTTTATCCATCGTTGTTTCACCATCTTCTTGTTTAGGTTTCTTGTTGCATGCCTGAAAGATAAAAACATATTTCAAGCACAATATTGATTAGTTTTCACAAATCAGTGTAAGCTTAACATTAACTGTTTATTATTTTAGGCATGGTATACTGTTTCTGTGGTTGTTATTGCTGTTTGCCTTGCTTTCTTTTATTACTCCGAATATTGTCAGATGAGTCTTCGAATCGGTTTTGTATAATCTCTATCGCATACCAACGTAGCCTGAACTTCTTTGTAAAACATTTTCATGCAACATATTGATTAAAGACAAAGGAAGGTTAGAAATAATAGTCAGACATTTAAATATTCACTCTTTATCCCAAATAAGATAAACTTAATTAATACTGTTGTTAAAATTTACTTTAAAGGATGAATAAATATCGAAAATAATGGTTGCTATGATGGATACCGTGTTAAATTTGAACGAAAGGTGCAGAAAGTCGATCAATGTAAATATTTTAGGACCCACCAGTCATTTGATATTTTTGCGTTTTCACCTATTAGATTCACGATTGCAATCCTGTTTTAAGGTATTAATATTTCTCATAAAATGCATTATTTAGTAAGTAGTTAATGGATAATCACACAAAGTATGTGTTTGTTATACATGACTTTTGTGTATGTTTTAGTTTAAAACACGAGTTTCTCTTTAAGGTATTGATATTGTCCATAACGATAGGTTTTCTAAAATGTCAAAATATCTTCAAATTCTTACTTCGAATCATTTTTGAACGCGAAAGTGGTATTTCTCGAACCTTTTTGTTTGTTTGAATTTTTTTTTGTTCATCCCAAAGACAAACGCAAGTTCGTCCGTTTCAATGGAAATTACAGGGACATGTCCAGTAGCCAAACTTGTAGCAATGACCACTATAAAGGCACTAGGCTAACAGAAACTGAATGAAAAACAAAAACATACAAACAACACATACAGACAACACATTCACTAACGAGTCTGTATGATAACACTTCAGGTTACTGCCTTAGGTCGGTCAGAATATCAGGGAATCATCGATTGGTTGAACTAGTTTATGAGTCCTCAACATCATTCTTCAATTTAAGGTCATCTACGTTTAATTTAAAGTAATGTCAATTATAAGACTTTGTATGATATGACCAGATCTTCGGTTAGAAAGGAACACAGAACACCTGAGGCTAAATATCTGTTCATTTTCAAGAATAATGTTCTAATACATTTTGCATTAATAGAAAACAAAAACAGATACCAGTAAGCAAAAACCAATCACACTAGTCTAAACATCTACTTGAACATGAAAAGGAAATATTTACACAATAACACTGCTTCTACATATTATGTATGTGGTACACACAATAAGCTTGTTATTAATGTATAGTTTAACTTCAGGAAGCTCACAACAATTAAAGTCATCCAACCAGAATTATTATTCTATATAATGAACCGGACTACTAACTGCAACAAGGATTGCCATGTTTAATGAGCTGCGTAAAATGCTAACGTTTGATCTCCATTACACGTTGATTAATGTTTAACAGCATGTTTCCCTTGGGAAATAATACCGCGATGATAAATAACGAGTTTTGTTTTCAAGTTACCACAAATGAAGATATGATTACAAAATTATACAGTGAGATTGGCAGCCCGTATCATTCTCTCGGTAGTTGTGGAGACATTTATCAATCTGTTGAAATGAATTTATAAATGTTGAAAATCTCTTCAATGTATCAATTGCTCTCCAGCTATTTGACAACAGGTTAAAATATGTGTGCCGCTCTTAAATTCTGATTGGATCACTTGACCGGTGAAAACAAATTGACAACTAAGTTACTAAAGAAACCACCCCAATGTTCGCGTTGAAACGTCACGAATGAGAATTTCCTAATTATAAAATGGTTATATCACATCACAGTTCATTTTTTCTACAGATAAAAACATGCTTCAGTTACTCGGCATGACTACCATTTAAGTATTACATTATTGTGATTAATATTCTCTTAATCTCACGCGAGATATATATTCATATATTACAATCACTTGCAATAGGCGGTTCATTGGTTAGAAAATGTATTTCTTTTCCAAGAAACGTTAATCAGTTCAAATGATATAAATAATGCACCTATAATGCAAAATGGCATGTTCTGTTTGACCGTCTATATAATTCTGATTCAACTTTCATCAGCTACCTATGTTTCACACATTGTATGTAAAAATATGTAATCAATTACATAGGTTATACGTTATATGGATTTTGAACGGTGGCATACAGGTGACGTACGTGTTATTTATTTTTTATCGCGTTTAAACGACTAAGTAATTCGTCCAAATAACTAAGTATCTCGTTAAAACAAGTTATTTTCTCGTTTAACCAGTTGACGTATCTCGTTAAAACCAGTTAGTAATTCGTTAAAATGACTAAATATCTTGTTAAAACGACGTATCTTGTAAAACAACTTACGTATGTTGTTAAAACGATTAATGTATCTTGTTAAAAAGACTTACGTATCTCGTAAAAACGGAGAATCGGCTAATCAGAAATAATAATAGCACTAAAATTTGCGACATTGTTAACATAGCTGAGGCAAGAGCTGATCTTATTACAAAATACTTTAAAGAGGGACTTATATTCTGATTGGTCAATTGTGTTGTTTTATGGGTAACGTCAGTCGTTCGAACAATATAATAAGTCGTTTACTGTAAATAAGCTGTGTAAAAGGTCAGTATTTGATCTCAAAATATATACACTGTTACTGTAATAGTTTATAGAGCGCAAGTTTACTCGCTCATTTATTATGAATCTTGAGAAGAATGCTTGATAATTCTCAAGGGAATAATTAAAATCATGTATAATTAGAGCAACATAACTCAAATTGGAGCACTTGGCCTTTGGAATTATATTGGTTAATCATTAATGAAACACATCTGAGAGAAAATAGAACGCCTTATTTAGTAAAGAATGAATCATAAACATTTGAACATTTCTCAAGCATTATTAACATTCAGAGCGTCTGATTTTACCGGCAGATAATATGTCATAACTTGACAAATAATTAATATAGAGTGATACACCCGTCAATGCACCACCGATGAAATTATTAGGATGTTAAAGCAAACCCATTGTGGTACTTGATATTGTTATTGAACCAATGGCTGTTCTATAAGCAGACTAGATTAATTCATAAAATAAGTGAGTCATTTGAAGGCTTAATTTTGATTAACCATTAAATTTCAAATAAATTTGAAATTCAGTCGTGAATAATTAAAACTAATGGAGTGATTCATTATTATCTGAGGTACAAACTTGAAATCAGTGACGGGGCCTTGATATTTATAATCACAGGGCTTTGAAACAATTTAAACCAGGTCATCTTTGATATCACGTTACGTGTCAAACACTTGGCACTTTTCTGCAAAAACTACAATTCACTTTTCATTCATATTGTGTTATGGTATATGATAAAAAGAAACAAAAATGTTTGTTACAGTGTCAGATTGCAATAGATTTCAACTCGTGATCACCAAAGGTAAATATTTCAATCATGTCTCACCACTCGTAGAATATATATTTTGGACCTTATCGTATGAATATTTTCCGGTCTTACACGGAAACAAACATTTATCATATTTATAAGTTTAACTAAATAAAAACAAGCAAACATGTACATAAGAAGAGGAAGAGGAAGTGAAAAAGACTACACCATATTTTGCGATGTGCATCTGGTGGGGATCAAACACGTGAACAAACCTTCGCCCCAGATGTTCAGTCGATTAAATTATTGATCAGTTCACTCATTCATGTCAGAATAAAGCAGCACAGAAGCTAATATCTTGAAACAAACCGGTATATCTAGAGCTACGTTTTTCAGCAACAATAAGCATTGAATGGTGTATGTTTAAGGTTAAATAAGAATATACCAACACTGAACTTATTCACTTGTATTTAGACTTGTGTTTTGTTTCGATGTTTAAAGTTTGATAAGAGTAAACCAACATTGAAACAATATTCGGGTTCGAGCTTCGATCTCAACCGCTATGGTTTCCTTTGCCACGTATATCCCGTACCTTGTCACCTACTAACCCCGTAACTTCATATTCTCAATAATCAAGTTCAATTGGCTACTATTTGATACCGTAGTACGATATATAAACCAATAATATTTGTTTAATTAAAATGCAACTCAAGACTTTAATTGGATGTTTTGTGTGCAAATCCCTGAGATCTTGTCTCATTACCTTATTGTAATGTCATGTATAGTTAAATTGCTGATTGAGAAAGGATATATAATATCTCAATGAAATGATTTTTATTTTGAGCCTGTACAATCGGCCAGCAATTAAAAAATTAAATTGATCTAACACTACTCTCTAACATGACACTCATTGCAAACACCACTTTTAAGTGTGTTTTGTTTTGTAGACTATAGACGCCACACTGTTTTATGGATGGTTCTTAACGATTCGTTCAAGTAACATTGCTGGTTATTGCTTATACTTTCTGTATCGTGCAAATTAATTCGAAAGTTCACAACAAAAAAACAGTTCGTTGCTTGAGATAGTTTATTTTATTTTAGCTTACTGTTTAACGGTATTCGTAAATTATTATTTTTATCATGTTTCAGAATTTAAAAATCTGTATCAAGTCTTTGCGCATATAAGATCGGGTGTTGCAAGTGGGTTTCTTCCGCGAACCACTCTGTCGCCTGACAATCTAACAATCTAACAACTATTCCACGATCCTTGTAAAGTAATTAAAAAAGTTTGCAAAGATAGCACAACCAGTTGTTTAGGTTAAATATATCTCTGACTCTGAATAAGAAAATAAAATTATATATGTATCGACATTTTTGGTTTTCTTTGGAGTAAAACAAACCCACACTGACATCAATAATCGAGGATGTTAAGGTATGTTTTGATGATTGAAATGAAGGACTATAAAACTTGAGGCATTAATCTGGATATATTGAATCTTAAAATTTTAAACAAAGCCCTTTCTTGGGCAGCATTTTGATTACCTCCTAATTTATGAGTTTTAATGTTTGTTATGAATTCAATATGTTGGCCACTCTGTCATCAATACAAGAGTAAAACAATCGAAAGTGCATGGCCAGATCCAATATCCAATATCGTGCTTAAAGACACAAGCATCCGACATTGAAGTTAAGTACTTTCTTTGTTATTGTTAATCAGAAATTTGATTTAGAATCATGAAACATATATCAATATGATCTATACAATGCATGCACGGCAAGTACAAAAGTAAATACACTGCAGAAACGAAAGTAATTCAGCACTACACCATGAATAACAATATGTATATTAATGAGAATCTGTCTAGTTCTTATTAAGTCGACTTTCATCCTACGGATATTTGGTCCTGGTGCAATAAACACTAGAGAAGGGTAGCTGTTTGCAATTGTGATACCCTAGCGCACTCGGGCCGCTCTCGCATTTCATCCCCTTATCAATTTTCCTAGTGAACTTTTCATGCCAACATGGTAGAGGAAATATACACACATTACATCGTGTATGACTACGATCTAAGATAAGCCAAGGATGTTAAGGGAAGGCCCTCCATACTACGTTTGGGGCCTGGTCAAACGTTGGAAATAATATGTCTGTCACCGTCAAACTCCTACAGGTATTTGTGTAGTAGCTTGAAAAAGACAGTTTAGTTTTATAGACCCTGTTACTGCCATCATGTAGACGATGTGTAACGAAACTGCATTTTAAAACATAATATTAAAAACAAGTTGGTCGAAACATTATTTTAAATTAGAAACTCATTTCAAGCAAGTAGGTGATGTGATAGTCACTAAGCATTATTGTCCTACAAAACACCGAACATCAATTTTAAATTGCATACTTTTACATACAAAAGTCGATTAAACGTGTATGTTAAACTCTAAATAAAACAATGGAAACTTCTGACACAAGCTCATTTAAAACATACTTGATCGATCAAACAAAAGCATAATTACACTAGTTATAATTTTTTTTTAGTATTTATTCCATGAAATATGATTAAATAATACATTAAAACGCCATACATACCATAACAACTGATCATGAAAATGTTAATGCTTTATTATTTATTTTAACCTTCCATTAAATCCTTAGATAACTCTTGATATCCAGTGTGAACTGTTAACATTTGAATCGCTTGAGGCAGAATGATAAACATGTCTATTGATTTTAAGGAAACAATTAAGCTTTGCCTCTGTCTGTCACTTAAATTATCCATTCAACTCATCGCCATAGTACGTTTATTTCGGTAAAATTTTCCCTAAAACTTCTATTCTAAATAATGTCTTCTCGTTTTGCCTGGTGTGAACTACTTGTCGTAACGCCCATGATGTCAATTTTCAATTCGTTTGCAAGGAAAGCCTGCTTACATCTGAGAGATATAGGAATCATTGATGATTTTGTTTTTTTCATCAGTAAAATGTATTGAGAAACAGCCTCAAACACAACTTGTTCTGGAATGGTGTTGTGAATCATCTCGAAATTTTAAATCATTTACATTTAGCTAGTTGTAAAATTGGTAATATTTCTAAGATGAATTAATATATAAATATTAGTTCAGTATGTATACATTTGAAAAAAAAGTAGAGAGGATTGAATATCTTTGATCAATACATTCAAACAACTTTTGTTGCATCAAATTGTATGCTATTTTCATAATGAATACATTATCAAAACACTACCTCTGTAAAATAAACATATTATGGGCATTCTTTGCCATCTATTTTTCATTTAAATGTGTTTTCAATAAAGGGATAAAAAAGAAAATGTAACATGCAATAAAGGGTTGATTATGTTGATTCCTGATAACATGCTTTAGACTAATTTGCAATAGGATAAATCAGTTAACTTTATTTGCACATTTATTTTTGTAGCCTTCATACTCTGTTTTGAACAAATATTGGATAAGGAGGAACTTGCCTTCTGAGAATCAAGGTCCGTGTAAAAAAAACAATAGGGAGTGTTTGTAGCATTAATTGTATTTATTTATTTACTAGATTTTTACCACATGATTTATTCAGAGTTTGAAAGTCTTTGCAATATTACATATAATTATCACGGTTTGTTATCGATCTTCCTGATGTGACAAAAGAGTCCAAACTCAAGCACCGGGCGCACAACGTTATTATTTTGATCACATTTAAAGTGCTTTGCAAGTGTAAACATGGATCAATTTGAGCTTGATTCGCGCCCTCGGATAGTTTGCAACGTTAGGTAAAATGAATGGAAATCACCAAAACCTGACAACACATACATTTATTTCTGGCAAGATAGACGTAGTCGTCCAACACCGTAGCGCGGTGTATATATAACACAGGAATGACTAGAAATATAGGTATGTTCAAGGATAAGATATCCCTCTGAACAATGTCACAATAGAAACCCAGGACACATATCATTTCCAGCAAAGCATATTTCAATATATAAACTTGACAGTTTGCGTCAATATTACAAGGACATTCCCCGCGGTGTATAAAATATTGCATCGCAAAGCAGTAATTCAGACATCAAGGACAATATCGGTGCGATAAAATACCAGCCATCTATGTTCAACTTAAAGGACTAATTTTGTCAGCCACCAGCAAATACAGATGTTTTAGGAACTAGCATTTAAGTAGTTATCAAATGTTTGACATTATTGTTGCCATTCTAAGTTCAGCAGAATAGCTTTTTTATCCCGATTGAATGTATAGCAGGGCTTTTAATTGTTTGAAATCATTACTCCAACTATTGACGTCAAGTATCCAATACATTAATGATATACGAATTTATTTTATATAATAAATACAAGAATATGTATCCAATTGTGACCTTGCAAGTACAAACGTAAGTTGTATACTAAACATATCCTGCATACATGTTAGTATCGTCAATTGCATCGCCTTTGAAGCATAACCGACACATATAGATGACTTTCTTTGGCATTGTCGTCCGTGCAATCATCCGTGGCGACGGCATCACACTCTCGTTTCAGATCAATAACCTGTTGTGTATTATGCTAACATGATTTTAATCAATGAACTATCTATAGCCCAAACGTTTATAAATACGTTTGTGTCTAATTGATTCCAGGCTAGTACGAACGTATGTTTTAAACTAAACAAAGCAATTTATCCTGTGTACTTGAAAAAAATCGTTTATTGAGTCGCCTTCGAAGCATGGCCGACACACATTATTCTCGCATTGTAGTCCGTGTGGTCATTAATGGCGACGGCATCATACTTTCGTTTCAGGTTAATAACTTGTCGTGAATCATTCTATCATGATTTTGATCAATGCCATTTTTGTTCATAATGATTCAATTAAACCCTACTTTTCGGCTAGTGGGTTTATCCCTGTATGTTTCATTGTTTTATTAAAATATTAATATAATAGATGATATTTGAATTTGAAAATTTTAGGAAATTGACTAAAATATGTTGATGACTAATGACTAAATATGTTTAATGAATACTAAAAGCCTGGTTTTACAAACATACTTAAGTACTTAAGTCGGATAATTAATAAGGCAACCTGATTTGTTTGGTATTATTACTGTTTCATGGGATTATTTAATTTCCTGCGGGGAAATATTTGCTCGTCTTAGATTGTTCGTCAAACTGGTCTATTTAAAGTTTTGGGAAGTGTCTCCTTTACTATTTTCTCTCTTTGTTGAAAACTTAGAATTATTTTTACAGAATGATGTAGATTCTGGACTTCTAATTGATGATATTGTCCTTATATTGTTGTTATTTGCAGATGACATGGCTATCGTAGGAAAATCACCTGAAGAAATGCAACAACATTTGGATATACTTTTAGAATACATTAATAACTGGGGTTTATCTGTAAATATACTTAAAACAACAATTATGGTTTTTCGTAAAAGCGGAGGGCTATTGCCATCAAAACATTTAACTGATAAAGCTTTAAAAGCACTAAATGTATTATTATGTAAATATAGGGAATATGACCTGAAACCAAAGATTCTATGTCAACTATTTGATGCTTTTGTAGCTCCTGTTCTAAATTATGTTTCGGAAATATGGGGTTATATCAAGTCTTAGGAAATTAAAAGAATTCATTTAAAATTTTGTAAACGTCTATTAAATGTTAGAAAAAATACATGTACAGCAAGTGTTTACGGTGAGCTTGGCAGATATCCTCTTTATATAAATAGATTTTTTAGAACTATACAATATTGGCTTAAGATTGTAAGGAGTGATAAT
The DNA here is from genome assembly GCF_026914265.1 of Mya arenaria. NCBI lineage: Eukaryota > Metazoa > Mollusca > Bivalvia > Myida > Myidae > Mya > Mya arenaria. Next base: position 40,660,378 of record NC_069131.1, read on the forward strand.
ATCATAATGCGCACTGTATATAGGTATGCATTATTAGACTGTGAAATAGGAAAGAATAATTGGGTATTAAATGTTAGAAAGCTTTTGAGCGAGTTTGGCTTTGGATATGTATTTGATAATGCCAGTGTACCAAATGAAAAGTATTTTTTGTGTGAGTTAAAAACTAGAATAATTGATTGTTTTAGGCAAGAGTGGTATCGCTCTCTTGATAGTCCAGTCTTGTTTTTGTATAAAGACTTTAAAACCACTTTTGGTTATGAATATTATTTAGACATTTTACCTTAAAGCTTACGCCTATTCTTTTGTAGACTTAGACTTTCTGTTCACCCTTTAAGAATTCAAACGGGTAGATATAACCGTAATCGAATTCAACGTGATGAAAGATATTGTTTATGTTGTAATAGAAGAGATATAGAAGACGAGTTCCATTTTATTTCTATTTGTCCATGTTTTAATCGTATTAGAAAGAAATACATCAAACTTAATTATTATATACGTCCGTCTGTACTAAAATTTATTGAACTGTTAAATTCAACAAATAGACAAGAACTTATAAAACTATCTTTATTTGTCAAAGAAGCGTTATGTATAAGACGAAAAACTCTTAATATTGATTTAAAACATGTGTTCAATTATAACATGTATATAGTTAAGAAGATGATGTACTTTGTACAAGTCTTAATAAATTATCTGTTCTGTTCTGTTCTGTTATATTGTAATTATCAAAATGGAAGTGTGTACAGGCCGAGTAAGTATATATCATGCTTTAAACGACATTTTTTTATGTTAGGTCATGCCACTTAAATACTTTCAATAATAATCACTAGAACATATTATCAATAAAAATCACAAGCCTTTTCCGTTAACACATTATCAATTTACGATATTTTTAATATCGTAGGACACAATGAAAAACCGTACATTACTGATTTTTTTAACACAAATTCATTCCATTTTAGAGTTGTTTAGAGACAAATCTTAGATTGTGAACCTATTCAAGTGCATGTAAATATGATTGTGCTGAACTAATCGGATGGGTTCCAGACAGTAAACAACAGAAGTTATTATGAAAGTCTCAATACAATGCTGTCCAACCAATAATCATGAATTAATTAATTAGTGTTTATCATGGAAAAAAATATGTATAATTTCCCGGTATCGGCTGAATGCTATGAAATATCAACGTTTCCTTTGGGAATAGCACTTGGACCGATGACCTTTTTTATGCAACCATATCGAATATTCAACATTTAAAATGTCTCGTATCATATAAATATCAACATGCTTATCTGTTTAATTATTTAAATTGATATGGTGTCGAAGCTGCTTAAAATCACCAAACTCTTATTGGTAACGTTCAATGTACATGGTTGCATTTAATTTTTAAAGATTTTTGTTGATGTTAAAACTTTTCATTTGTAATATTTATGCTGATATATAGATTAGAATTGAACTAATGCTTATAATGTGTAATGTGGTATCTTGATTTAAAAATATTACTTAAACCATATGCGTAAGAGCATATTCTCCAATTAATCACTTTGTAATATATGAACTGTGTACAAGAAGCTCACTGAAGACACCATATAGTTTACTATGGTTTTGGCAAAGGCAAAAGAACAAGGCCTAAGACATACCAAACCCGACAAGACAACAATCACACATTCAATTAAAATTGCATTCATGGAACAGTCAGTGAACATAGGAATTCACAGGAGATTCAACACGTTTTGGAGGTCTAGACCTCACATTGGTAACGGCATTTATAACCAATTATATGAAATACATTGTTGTAACCGGCCATCAATTTATTTTGATATACATCGAAAAGCATGGTTAGGGACACGCCCCATACACAACCTTGTTTCGCTTTAGAAGCCTAGTACTCAACGATCGATACAAAAGCTCACGATATAACAATTTTAGGAATCCCTTATACATGCAATTCTCTTTTTAAAGGTAGCCAAAGTTCAACTATATGCAATGCCAGGTGGCGCTGTATTATTTTGGTGAAATATGTAAAAGGATGTGCAAGGATTATACCAACATACATTTGAAACACGCTGTTTTTAGCTTTGAAATATTTCAAAATAGGAAATAAGTTCACGTCCCATATCAGTTGTAATAAGCAAATAAAATGAAATACAAAATACAAACTGTAATAACATTATGCCACACACAAAATGTTCCTAACATAAAGAACTTCCAAAAAGCTATCCTTCAATAGGGCCGTTCTTATTTTCGAAAATATTCATACCACTATTTAAATAGATGAGTTATCGCCTAATATATTGACATCAAGTAGCTATAAAGCAAGAATACGACAGCTGTACACGTTAATGATGCCGATTGGTGAATTCGATAATATATATAATGGTACTAATTAGGTCGACTGTTTAGAACTTCAACAAGTTACAAACTTTGTGAACGATTTTATTGTTATTTTTCAAATATGTTCTACCCTGTAAATTTCATATTTAGACTTGTTCTCTGAGGTATTTCTAATAAGATTTCAGACAACTGTCGCAGCTTTATTCGATGTATTTAAATATGAGTTTATCATAAAATATTTCACATTTAAATGGTAAATTAACATCAATGTTTTTAATCACGCCGTTAACTTTTACAGTGTTGTGAGCAATCGCTTCATTATAATACAATAATTGTCTGAGTTTATATTTATGTCAGATAGAACACTTAAGTATTTAATTTTGAAGTAAAATATGGAAACCACCGTACCTTGTTTTTCCTTTTAACACAAAAGCAGTCCATTTTAGAGTTAAATCAGAATGTGAACCTATTCAGTTGCATACAAATACTAATATGTTGCACTATTCGAGACAATTGCAGGCAGTAAACAAAATGAATAATTATATTACGAATGTGTTCAATACAATAACGTTAAAACAAATTGCAGTGCATGAATTAATTAGTCTTCATTTAACAGTGTCTAATTTTCATGAATCGGCGAATGATACTTAATACCAATAATTCCTTTAGGAATTGCAGTTGACCTTTCTTATGCAACGTAGTCAGATATGTCACTGCTAAATGCCATTTAAGATGCCTTGTTATTATGATTTATTATTCAAAGGTAATTTAAGTTGCTTAATTAGATTGAGCTAGTATCGATATCAATAATACAATAATAGAACCTAAGCAGCCTAAAATTAAACCGTGGTCCTATTTAAAGACGAATCAATGATCCAGGTCAAAAATGCACTCGACGAGAAATCACAGGCCAAATAGGCACCCAACGAGAAACAAAGGTGAAATAGGTACTCAATCAAAGAATACCATCCAAATAGGCTGACAGCGAGAGACAGGCAGGTCAAACATGCAAGCAGCGGCAGAAATATGGAAAAATACACTCAAAAAGAGATAAACATGCCAAACATCTACTCAATGACAAAAACAGGGTAAACATGAACTCAATGAGTAAAATACAGGCCAAATAGGCACTCAACGAGAGGAACACAGGAAACGCACAGGTAAAACAGGCACTCAAATAAAACCCGCCAGATTAAACAGGCACTGAACGACAGAAAAACGGCATTTCAAGACAACAAACACATACGAAATATTAAAGTATTATTGCCAATTATGGTTGGGGTACCGCCAAGTACATCCAGTAAAAAGAAACACCGGGAGTTTCAAAAATTTGCGAGCGTGCTTTCATTTACCTAGTTGATATTAGAGATTCTGCCATACACCGTAAGAAAAAAACTCAGTAATTATTCCCTAAAATGTTACCAGTTTCCGAGCGCGCTTTATTCAACATAGTTGATGCTGCCTACTGCATATGTCTTTTACTATATAGAGTTTTTCTAGTATTCGACATACATAAGAAATGTAGCATATTATTGAACGTGATCAAACCTGTCACTGTTTTATAATTTACTGTTGTCTATAGTGGTATACTATCAAATTCCGACATGTTTTTTGCTTGCATGTCAATTGTTTTATTTGCAATCAAATAAAAAGACTATGTCAAGCAATTAGTTACTTAAAAGGTGTGCTTTTAACGGAATTAACATCTTTTAACCAGAAATTGGTATGTCGTATGTGCTTTTTTGTACACTATCGGATGAGGCATTCAAACCCCTTTTATTTTTGAACTGGTTATATAAACGCAATCCATATAACTAATGAAAGAAGTAAGAAGTCTTGGTTACAGTAATTGGATGCCAGCCTGTTAAACTCATCATAGCACCGACACCTAAACAAAAGGATAATTATATTACTATTAGGTTTCTCGCTTTACATTGTTACTGCAGGATTATCATGTCTGCGATACATTGTACGTGACAGTTAACAGATAAAACTTATGCTCAGACGTGCTGTTTCTTTACATGTACATTGTATCTGCAATGATGCGCAATTAAATGGAAATCCTAATAGTGAGAAGCCAAAATATCCATGGAGCAAAAACAACTGCAATCATCGATAAAACATCCTCTATATATCGATAAGCAAAATAACAAACTGGATATTTCTTTCAACGTGTTATATTGTATGAATTGAACTATTTTTATTATGAGGGAAGATAATATACGCTTTTCAAGAATAGGAAAACCATTTAAAATATTTCGGTTTAAATGTTACTTCGCTTGGTAAGTGTATTTTGTACTGACTGTTTGAACAAACGAGTTATTTGTCGAAATTAAAGGCCTGTGAAAAATACGCATTTAAATCCAGCGAATAGATAAGGTAGTTCTCTGAAACGTAAAGCAAATTGAATGCAAGTGCATCATGTTCCTATTCAAAGTGAACAATTCTATATTTACTTTCAGCATCGATTTCGTTTTTTTTTTTTAAAAATAATTGATATGCAATACTGTGAACAAAGACATTTTGACAAGTGTCTGTTCATTGTAAGAGCCCGTAAGATATTGCCGGTGCTCGCATGAGTAATGTAGGGTGTCAAACGGTCATCGAACGATGTCCGTATGATTATTAGGACACTGGGTATGTTGTACGTCCGCACGGAACCTGCAGGGCGTAACCTTTGTCGTAGAGCCAACTGTGAGGATTTAATGTTATATAAACCGAGTTCCGCATGAATTGCCCGCTGTGTCCGTGCGGAAATTTTACGACTGCATCATCCAAAAGATCCCGTAGGCGAAAGATTTAAAGCTGCGATTATAGGTAGACCATGCGAATTAAAAATGTTGGTAAGTATCGTACGGATATTTGACCGAGATATGTTGGCTTCTAAAATATTTTGCTTGAAAAAGTTCTTACATGCCACCATTGATTGTGAATTCCCCTTTTAGAAACACAATGTCCGTGATTTATGATGTTTTTTTTTCACACAGGTTCCGTGGTAAGGTTTAGCCAAAAAACAGCATTAATTTCACGACTGAGTCATTGTTATACTGAATTCTATACAATCTATCTCATTTCTTATGTCAAGCTTATACTACATGTCAATACATTTTGAAATTGTACTGGTAGATCGAACCGTTTTAAGTATATATATATATATATATAATCCTAAATATATATCATATATAATCATAATAATTAATTTTACTTAAATTCAAATTCTATAAATCTGCAAAATATTACCTGTTTCCGTAAAGCATGGCAAAGACAATCCATGTGGTCGAATTTATTTCCGAATAAGCCTGTTTCCGTAGATGTATGTTTACAACATTTAACAAAAATACTCTCGTCCGAATAGAAAAGATTTAAATTGATAGCTAAAAGAAACAATCTGAACATACAAGTCGAGAGACTGTTCTGAGATATGGTTCCACTGAGCTGAAACTTGTCGCATAACAAAGCATTGCAAACAACTGCGTTCTATTCATACGGCAACTCTGACACAATACTAGTAGTACAAACTAGAAGCAGTTAACGCTCAGAAATATTATTCAGATGGTTCCATGCTTTATCTTGTTGCAAGCTTTATTTGCAATTAAATGGAAATATTATCTGTCAACCAATTAGTTACTAACTGCCACATCAATCCATAGAGGAACAGCAATAGTAAGTGGGCTTCGAGCGATTGTTGTGTGACATTCAGCAAATATGGTGGCATTAACAATTTGTCCCCTAATTGACATGCATAACATTTTGGATATGTTTACCAGCATGTATCTTCTCGTCAAGGCTCCGTTATGTTATAAAGTTGAAACTACACAGGTTTAAACCATTAGGGTTGTTCGCATGCCTTTTCAACCGATTTGTTTTTACATTTTATGAGTAAAGCTCGAAAACTAAGCGACATTAAATTCAATGAACTCAAACTTTTCTCCCTTTCTTGTTGTATATATGTATATATAATCAACGCTAGGAATACTGCTGTTTTTTATGTATTTCATTGATGTATGCGCTGATTCCTTGGGCCTTTATTCATTTAAAATATAGTTTTACCATTGTTTTAATCATGAGTATATAACTTGAATGCATAGACCTAATGTCAGCTCTACAAAGGTAGGATTGATTTTACCGTACCTTTGTGGTGACAGAAGTACGAGGCAAATATTCAATACCCAGCAAAAACAGGAAGCATATTAACATAGATAGTTGTCTTAATTGTTCTATATGCATAGTATTTGCGTTCTATTCAGGTTGAATCAGTAGGTTGCACTATCAGTTAGAGATGGTGAAAATTATTTGCTTTAGGATTTACTCAAGACATTAATGCGTTGAAACAAAAGATTGGCATGCCGTAATTTTTATAGTGTTAAATTCGTGAACCAAAATACTTATAAATCAATCGTACCTGTCATAAGTAATGGCCCGGAAACCGTTTTCTTTTACCAAATTCTGAGTTTAACTGGGACGTTAAGCATTAATAATTTGCTGCCGAAGTCGAATTTGACCTGTATTTTACTGTGTTTATTGTAAATGTGAACGATAAATCCGTTATTTTCCGGAAAAGGTGAAAACCTACAAACTGACCTACAACATGCTAATTTAGCTAAGGGTCAACATTGAATGTTTGTTACGTCCTACTTAATCTGCACTTTGTTGTGTCCAAACATATTTGAATCCATTGTTCTTTCATGAGTTATTTTATCGGTACAAAACAAAGACATTGACCGACACACCATCAAGCTCAATCCTATATGCTCCCCAAACTGTATGTTGTTGGGGAACACACAGTTTTGTATCTCTGACTGATACAGCCACTTACGGATAAAGCAAATACTCTGATATCATTTAACCTTCTGGTTAAAGCATAAATTTGTGAAACCAGCGACACATAGAGAGAAAAACCTAATCAAGTGCACGACTCCGAAAGTACATTCAAACTGACTACTGTTGTGCATTTATCTTAGAAGGTTTAAATGTATATGTATATTAAATGCATACTCCAAAGAACTTCTTTTCCAAAAATATAGACTTGCACATAAAAAAGTGCAAAATATGTTTACTTTGTCAACAATAAAAAATGCCTTGCGTCTTCATGTTAATAAATGGTAAATTTGACTGTGTTTTCAAAAATATTTAAAAGAAAACCGTTCACCGAAAGGTATGGAAACGTTTTTGAAACATCTGATTATTTGTAAACATTTTATCTAAAAGATAACAAAGAATATTGTCCTAACTTTAATGCACCCAGCCAGCGTTATTTCATAGAAAAACGTCGCTCATGAAAACAACACAAGGTTGATAGCATGAAAAGAACATTTAATAGTCCAATTAACGATCCCATAGTTGCTTAGTGTGAAGCAAGCGCATGAGGATTTTTTATCCTAACACACAACTGTAAATCAGTACAACCCCTTAAACTCTCCGCTGAAAATTGCAACTTAAATGGCACCATTACTACATGAGTACGAGAATGTACAAGTCAACTTGATACATTGTATATGTTTAAACAAAGCATCATACAATCAATACTCTAGCAATTGTATGCAGCACTGGATTAATTTCTTATGAATGATGACACGATATAAACATCGCGCCGCATGCGAGTACCTTTGTTTATGGATTGTGAAGAATATTGTCCAATTATCGATAACTCGGCTTTATACGTATGGTATTAAGGTAAAATTGTACGAAAATAAATAAATCATTTAAAATATTGATTACTGTCGAAGAACTCTTTAAGGTAAAATACATTTATAAAAAATAATAATATCACGTAGAAGTCCTCTTGTTACATATATATATGTCATTAATGACACCACAAGATTAATTTCCTTGTGAATATAATTTGTCATGAACAATTAGAATGATTCTTTCTGTTTATTTAATTGCAAATCACTGTCCAAATCACAGTCAGAAAATGTATCCCTTTAAGACTGCGGCCTAAATGTCATCAAGTTAAGCTGATTTCGACATTGCTGATAGTTTTAAGAATACAGTTATTAATAGTTTTGGAGCAATTATGAGGTTGAAAATTCATTAACTATTTTTAACAGCACAGACCTCCTGTTTTACTGACCGTTCCAAAGCTTTAACGCAAAGAGTTGCAAATGCATATAGTTTCTAGATGTGTGGTATGTAAGTGGTGTTGTGTACGTTGTGTGTTTCTCGTAAAGTATGAGCTTGGATTCGACATTTGAATCTTTAAACACGTGTATCTTTATTTTTTGTTACCAGGCTTGTCATAATCTCCTTCAATGTGATAGCCTTAAAGGAGCAAACACGATTTTTTTACCACGCACGAAAATAGGCTGGATTTAATCTTTATAAGTTTCTAATCAGTTTTTAAATAGTTCGTTTGCAAGCATGTGTGTATATTTTATTAGTTAACGTTGTTTTCAAAGTTATGTAATATTACTTCAACAGTTTTTCTTTTCACTTGGACGTCACATAATATTGATCATCATCACATAACACGCGTCAATGAACACTCAGTTAAAAATCACTGGGAGGATTACAGCATTCAATCGCGCTCAATTTCTCTAAGTTGATGTTACTTTATTTACTGTTTTCTACATTGAAATATTCCACGTTAACGACCTACGGAATATATTGCTACCGGATTATAATGAATTAGGCAAACATTGTGTCCATGTTTGATCGGAATTGTATGGAAAATGTTCCATCCAGAGTATCAAAAAGATACGGAAACGTATCAGCTTTTTTTTGCCTAATGTAACCCGTATTCCTTGTCTTACTTTTCAAATCAAACGAAACAAATGATGAAATTGATTAAAAGAAGGGACTTCTGAATTCCTCACGCGGAAATTGGCAAACTTGAAAAAACTTGAAGTATCATGAAATGAAGTTCCCTGAAGACTTGAACGAACATAATGATATGTATCAGCAAGTGTTGACCATGTCATCAGGCAAGTATTAACCCTGTTGATCGGTTGACGGGCAATAGTTCACCATAACTGGAAGGAGCAATCTCATTACTGATGCGAGGTAGAGCTAGAAATAATCATTACAGACTAAACACCATTATGTGTCCGGTTTTGTCCAGTACATTTTTAATATTTGTATACAATCAAATAAGGTCTTAAAATTGTATTTCCCTGTTTAGAGCTGGTATCACATATGTATTACCAGAGAAAGAAGTCATGGTGACTAATATGTTAAACTCTTCTATGGAACGGACTAAAACCTGCTATAAAGTGTAAAAGAAATGTTAAGTTATAAGATTCTTGTTACATCCCATTACCATGTACTATGTATCCAAATCCCTGTAAGAGACAGTCAATAGTTAGAAGTAAATTCATCGGCTTGTATGTAAATCATCGCTTAGGCTTATTTGCAATTTAATGGAAATACTATGTCAGGCAATTAGTTACTATATGCCACAATCTCCACGTTGGACAGCAACAGCCATAACCAACAAATCAGTCTCTCTATTTGGACGCGCAAGATAAAAGTATAAGTTTTGAATTGTTATACACACTTGGTGTCTTAATAGTAAGGGAATAATGGCATGGCTGATTTAAACTGTTTAACATATCATAATATTAGTGCAATACAAAGACTAATACGTCCACTATTCTGTGTCGATAGTTTAATTGTTTTCAAGTTACAAGCAATATATGTTCTTTCCAAATACTTTTTTAACAAAACAAACATTCATTTCGGCTTCTTAAATAGCTCACGTCCAGGCCTCATCCATACAAGTTTACTTTTGTAACATTTCAAACTTATTCACGGATGGAAATGATAATCATTTATTCACATAAATTAATGGGTTATTGCTGAAGACGACGCGAAGTTCTCCGAATAAATGACTAGTTGATTGTCAATCAGTGTGTTTATACTGGTGAGAAAAGACACCTTGAAGATGGTGTTTAAATGTTCCAAACAATGCGGTATTCATGTCAGTGTCAAACTGCTTTTATTCCATAGTATAGCTAAAGGACTTTCCCAGAAACTCGAGATAAACAGTAAAGGCATACAATATATCACTTTGCCCACAACCACGTTACAACTACAAAGTTCAAACTAATCAGGTCAACTGCATTAAAGTTCATCAATTTTACATTGCTTTGAACGACTGCACAAATAAACAAATTCCATTTATCTGAATGTTACAAAAGTTGTAGAGGTTTACTAGTTAAATTGTTCTTAATCAAATTATCAATAAATAATTATATTAAACCGTTGATATGTTTGTCAATATAACGGCTGCATGATAGCTGATACCTTGGTCGTTTCCAGCTCTTCAATATCAGCAAGAACAGTTATAATCGAGAAAGAGAGACTGGATTTCGATAAGACAACGTATTTTAATCTTAAAAATTATATCTCGTGTCTTTTTTTTACATTAGTACAAAATATTTTTTACAGAAATTTCCAAATCTCATTGAGAATAAAACACTAAATGGAAGAAGTAGTTTTTGATAGTAATTTCAGTGTAACCGTTGAAGAACAGTCAAAACAAATATAAGTCCACTGGTACATAAACCATACTAAATCTCAAACTTACACTTCTCCCAACGGTTATCAAAAGGGCACAATTTATGCCGTACCGGATGTCTAGTGCATGCTTTCACATTCGCGCATGCATAATGTTGCTCTATCATTCCATCTACTGTGTTGATGTTATGTTTGAACCGGCGCAAATTTGGTAATAGACTAGATTTTATCAAAGCAAACTGTTTAATAATGTCCAATGAAGCCATCACTAAGTAGAGTAGATTCGTTAGAATATTAACAAGTATTTTCTTCATTTTACTAAAATGAGAAACCGCAAGAAGTTTGACGACGATTGGAAACCAGATGATCTTCCTTTTCATGTCTCAAACAAATGTTTTGTATTCTTTAAGAATTCTTTAACCGATTCCGTTGACCTTTGCTGTATAATAAATAAACTCAAAGAGTTTCATAAAAGCTTCTTTTATATGATTGGTTAGAAAAAGCTCACCGTGACTGGCGTATGCACTTGGTACTGATGTCAAGAAGAATTTTAAACTACGCAAAAAGGGTATCATTTTAACGCAATAAACACCGTCTTACCAGGAGTTTATATGGCGTATGAACGCTTTTGTATATCATCAAATGAAGGCTTTTAAACTCCCTAATTCTTTTGAACCGATTACACAACAGCATTTCATTGAAGTATTGACAAACTTAAGTCGTCCTCTTATCAGAAATTGGATTCCAACTTGTTAAGCTCAAGAATTGCACCGACACTTAAACATGTAATAAAGTCTTATACGAAATTTATATTAAATTATTAAAATAAGGTTTCTCGTTGCAACTTGTTTCTACACGATTGACATGTCTGTGATACATTGCAAACGAAAGATATAGATTTACAAGATATATTCAGGCTTATAATTTCCTTGCGTGCACATTACATCCGCTATGATGTGCAATTAAATGGGAATCTAATTTCAAACAAAATGCCCCAATCTCGACGGAGGAAAACAACAGCAATTACCGATAAACCATCCTCTTCATATTGACGAGCAAGATAATAAACTATACAGCAAAGCAGAACAAACAGCGTTAGCAGACATCTTACTCACATTGTCATGCAAAAAATTAGTGTAAAATGTAAATCAGCTTTAAAAAGAAAAGACTGGTGAACAAACATGCATTTATTTCAGCGTTAACATTTACAAGAAAAACATGATATGCATGCTGTGAATAAACTCTTTCGTTTAACTCCACGGCTTGTTTTATGTAGTTTTATATTAATTTCGATAAAGAAATAGAAATAATTTTATCTTTCGAATAATTCATAAATCTGTTCGCCGAGTAGTCAATAACATGAATTTAGCTCAAAAACGAATTATAAACACAGACAAAAAAACAACGCAGGTATTATACCTTGGTTACATCCACACTTTAATTTCCGTACGAGTAGCTTTTGAAACTTTATCCGCCAAATTGCACGGAGGTCGTAGGGAAGTCTTTGACTCTTGTGAGTATCGTACGGATTTCTTAACTCGAAGAGGAATCTTTAAATATGTTTCGCCGACCTCCCGAGTCTTTTTCACCGTAGAGCTCCTACGGATATCGCATGATGTCAATGCGAATTTTGAACACCAAGCAACCGAAGCACGTACGATAATAAAGACACCGGGCGGGGAACGTTCAATGTCCGCATTAACGATCTCCTTACAACATCCTTGAAATCAAATGTGATATAAAACCGAGCGCTTTGCGAGATCTGCTCGACTTGTATGCGGCTGTAGGCTTGTAACCAGAAGCTACGATTGTTTGGAATGTCAAAAATTGCTGCAATCGTACGATTTTAGTAATCATACCTACATCGTACGGATATGTGACCGAGGCAATTGGTGTAGTTTGGTCTTGGCTTCTAGAGTATTTTACAATCTAGTTAGTATGCGTCTACAAGCGATGTTGAATCCTGTTTGTGGCAACAAAACGTTTGAGGTGTTGTTTTTTGTTTCTTGTAACAACACTTTACACTTGTTTTGTGGCTGTGTTACCACTAATCTAATTTCCTTGGTGTACTTATTTCTATATCAGCCATCGCATTTGTAATATTATTGTCATGCTGATAACCTGTATTAAGCTTCCTTAACCGAATTGAAAAACTCAGTAAATCATTAGATGTAACTGATTGATATAACCGTTTTACGTACATACCAAGTAACAATGTCACATACGAACACTTGTGCCAACATATGCTTTGTATCTTAGTTATATCTATGAAGCTCAAAATTATTACCTTTTTCCGTATAGCATGGCAAAGGCAATCCATGTAATCCAAACTGATTTTCAAATAAGAAAGGTAAATACAAGCCTTTTTACGCCAGATAAAACACTAAATACCAATGTAAGATGTAAAATTATATATAGAAGAATAATATCAGAACATTATATGATAAAAAATGTTCCGAGTTCAATTTCTACATTGAGCTGAAAGTTGTCGCATAAAAAGCATTGTACGAACTCAGAAACAATAGTAGTAGTACAAACTTGAGACATTTGACGCTCAGAATTATTATGGAGTTTTCCATGCTTTATCTCGTTGCTAGGTTTTATTTGCAATTCAATGGAAATATTATCTGTCATTCGTTACAAAATGCCACCATTTCCACAAAGGAACCTGATACACAACAATGCCAAGTGGGCTTCGAGTGTTTGTTGTGTAACGTTATGTGTCGTTCATAAAATATTGTGTCATTACAATTTGTATATTCCTATTTTTGACATGCAAAACATATTGAGAAAGTTTGCCAGCATTTACATACATGTCCAGCCTCCAATGATTTATGAAGTTTAAATTACTTAAGGAATGAATTGCTGGATCTGAACATACCCAAAGATGTTGCATTTATCGGATGATAACCGCAATTGCTGAAAGTCAGTTCATTTAAGGAATGGAGAAGAGGTGTCAATATACAGGCTTAAATTTGCTGGATAGCTTGTCTTTTATTTGACTGAATTGATCGTTGCATTTCATGATGATAGCTAAACAACTACGCGATATCATATTCAATAGGCTTGATACACTGATATAACTATATGTATTTTGTTTATTTATGCTGTTGTTCCTATTGGCTATTTTACGTTTAAACTTTAATTAATAAAGTTTGGATCTTTATGTCGTCCTGTATTTGCATTGTTGTAATCATTATTGGATCAAATGAATGCATATTTTGGACCCTTACAAAGGCTAGCTCTTCTATCAAAGGTTAAATACATCGTACCTTCGAAGAGTTAAAATTCGATTATTAATAAATCTCAAATGTCAAAATCTCAATTTTATTTTATTTCTCAAAATAGAGAATTGACGGTGAAACTATCTTCACTTGTTATGGAAACACATTATACTGTTGTTTACACACATTTTGTCTGAAAGTCTGTGAAATGTTAAACATTTTCAGTCAAATCTCAGTCTCAGGACAAAAGTGAATATGAACAATGGATCCATTTATTAACAGGACTAGGAAGGTCTTTATCTGATTGTGAGTTCTTATTAGTTGACATTTGTTTGCTTAATAGTTTAAGGGCTTTATGCTGTCTCCTATATGGTAAATATTTTCCGATTTGCTCTTCTTCATTAATGTATAAACATGATTGAGAATTAAATCTCGTAAACAGGTTAACCACCCCTCTTCAAAGAACTCCTGATTGATTGTATTGACTGTTCCAAGGCGATTATCTAAATAATATCATGATCACCAAAAATAACGTTCAATTTTCTTAGACATATTTAAACGCCACATTGACCTTTCTATTTATATACCAGGGACAGTTTATCATATGACGTCATTTAAACGCTGGAAAAATCACTTCATACACGCTGCATCGACTTGTCTATGTATAGACCGGAAACAGCATAACTAATGACGTCATTAAAGCTAATTGTGAGAATATTTGTTTGATAATTAGTCAATACAAAGTTCAATTTATAAAGAATTGCCTAAGAAATCAGTTATTTACTTTTTTTGCTGTGAAATATGCAGATAATATTGACACACCATTTCACAGCTAATAATTACTACTAATATTAATGCTCTTCACAAAGTATATGTTTCGGAAATGGCCATGTCGGCACTACTTGCAGTATTTTTTTATCAAAGTCACTATTATAAAAATATTTTTGTTATACATTGATCAATTAAAATATCGTTTTGGACAGTTTTGTTCCTACCATTACTGTCAATAAACAGTTTCAATCTCACCGACAAATGCTGTGCATACTGTAATGAACCGTCATATTCACGCCGACTCCGCTGTTTCATCATACTATGCTGCTTATTTCCGGATGAAACAAACATGATTTTAAAAAAAGAAATATAAATTCAAAATATTAAATTCCAATAGATGTAAGTAGGAATCCTGACGTGTTTTAGTGATTTTGTAACGATCTTATTATCTTTTTGCGAACTCGATGGGCTTAGGTCTATGTAATGCTTTTGTTTAAAGCAACATGATTATCAACTAGTTGCATGGTAGGTCGTTATTCTAAGACAAGGTGTTGGCGGGCCAACAGGGCAACATACAATAGTGAACAGCTGAGGTGTTTAAAAAATCAAAGCTATGCTGAAAAAATGACTCAACACATTGAATCCAATGATTTATATGGTTCACTACTTAATTAAATTAAAAACACCAAATGTTGTTTTTTTAAGTCAGAACCACCAAACAATGCATGCAGTAAAAACTTGAGTCTAAAGAACTTCTGGTAAAAGACAATTGATTTCATTTTGTTCATCTAAATTATTTCATAGATAATAAACAAGTAATAAAGTAAAGTGCTTTGTTCCGCTTTAAACCAAATTGCAATTTTTAACAGCACAGATATTCAAATTGATATCAAGTTGTTAATTAGTGTTGCAAGGCGAACATCATCGCTGTCATTATATTGTTAACAACACCCAACCCTTAGATAGTGGCATGTAGCATTCAGAGTTGTTACTGCGTGTATATGGCCGATTGACTTTATGTGCATTAAATTAAATTCCTATGTCAAAACATCCAGTTTCTAAATGCCAAAAATCTACACTGAAGACAACAAAGCATCATAAATAAATAAACCGCTGTACTTTATACCTGAATGATGATAAACTGAAATTATTTTCAAATGTTAAAGTAAGGCATTTTTGTACGCTAGTGGGCTAAGTCGGTTTAACGTATTTAAGGTTGAAATACAAAATAAAAGGATTACCTTATTGCACCAACGTTTTTGTTTCGGCCAATCACTATTATATTCTGTGCATTATGCTTATTAAATTACGCTTTTTATAACTTTTACAACAAACTAATTGATGATGTCAAATCCAACTGACAAAATGTTCTATGAAAACAAGAATAGTACCGTATAATTTATTCAAAAATAAGCATAAATACATAATTATATTCCATTATAATGCAAAATATTTACAACGGATGCATAATATCAGTCCATTTAATGTAAATGATAACTATTTAGCAGGACAGGAGTTCCTCAAGTTGTTTCACCACACCATATCTTAACGAATTCTGAAATAAAGAAATATTTAATAACAAACATATTTTCTTGACCAGATTATATCAAACTAGTTCATAAATATATACTTAGTGGAGTATCATAGACAATGAAATGTTAAAGCTAGCCTTCCTAATACTTTATTGGCCAAAAGTTTTACTTTGAAACTGACCCGCCATGTATCCGATGTAATAATCATGGTAATTTGTAAAATACTCGGATGAAATTAAAATCGTTGACTTCGTGCAGCATAATGAAACTTTCAAATGTTCCTCATCCTAAACCTTTACTCCAATATCTTTATTGCTGATTTTGACGTCCACATGGACATCATCTGTTTTAACATAATGACATAGCTCATCAACTTTACAACAACTCAGATTGTTTTGTCGTAACCATAAACATCAGCGTGTTCATTACAGTAATTGCATTTAAAATCGCTACTCTAAAACATACATAGTTCATTGGCCCGTTCCAATCGAGATTAGCTTATTTGATCGTAATGAATTAACTTTAAATATTAACTCAAATGGTGTCATAGTTCATTGTCCCGCTCCTGTCGACAAAGACATGTTTCATTTTGATGCCCTCACATAAAACCTTTACTCCAATACCTTTAAAGTCGATTTTTATCACAATGACATAACATAAAACCTTGACTCCATACCTTCATAATTGATTTTACCATCCTCATCGACATCAGCTTCTTTCATCATATCGTCCAGCTCCTTGTCAGTCAATGCTTCACCTAACTTCTTCATTGCAATTCTGAAATTGCAGTATTCGTTTTATTGTTGGCATCTTTATTTAAATCACTAATAGGACGCGTTAAAATTCTTAGAGTGTATGGCTTTATTGCGAACAGTTGGATTATCCAGATTTTCTTGATGAACATAAAACTATTATCTTGGTTTGTATTTTACTATATTCATCTAAACAATCGAAACAAAGTTTTTCATACATTGCCATTTTAGTTCCGATTTTTTTTTCAAAAACATTCCAATCGATGATTGATATCTTAAAAGAATGGTTGCGAATGACTGTGACCAATGTAACTAACTACATGTATATCTAATGGCAATAACAGGGACCAGTTGTCGTTTGATCCAACGGTGTCCGTGCTTAAACGAAGATATAGAAGTTTTAATATCTCATTGTTTAAGATATCATCACGGTTGGCCAAATCTTAACTGGAAGAAAAAATAAACAAAATTTATCTTTCAACTCATTTCAATCCCAGCAACAGGAGAAATCACCTTAATTCCTGCTCGTCAATGTATCCATTTCCATCCTTATCAAACGTCCGGAATGCTGAGCGTACAGTGTCTTGATTGTTGGTGAAATCTGCTTCATCTGAGGCAAGAGGAATAATGACATTTCCCTTCTGTTAAAGTCCGATAATAATTATACTTGCAAATAGTACATTGTTCTCGAAGATGAATTGAGGCCCAGTTGAGAAACAGTTCAATAGATAAAACGGTTCCTTTTATTTACCTATATAAATGTTAAAAGCTGTTTAGCAAGAAAAATGCTATAGCACGTTCAAAACACAATCATGATGGTGTTTAGCGAATAATAAAAATTTGTAACGGGTGGGTGACGGATTTCGTGTCTAAGATTTGCAATAATACACGAACACATTTGAAAAAATAGGTTAGATATTATTTATAGTATATAATTGAAACAGCAACTGTTGTTTTTTGGCACATTGAATAAATAGGAATACAAAAGAGATTGTACTACATACTCAGTTTAGTCCTCTCTGCTTGCATAAATTTGTAAAATTCTTGAAACTCGATCCTGCCATTTTCTGAAAATTTAATCAAAGTGTCATATTTGATAGAACAACTCAGTCAGAAATTATATGGAATATTCTAAAGAATACCACAGAATCTAATATAAAAAGCCTTAATAGTGATGCATAAACCATTTAATACAATAACACCGATACATTTTATTTTGCCGGTATTGTTATTCATCCAGTAAGTTAAACTATATTATAATTTGGATTTTCATACATTGTATTTTCACGAGGCTCCAAATTTCACGAACAATATTAAGCATTACACAATAAAGAACATTATTTTATTCCGCTGACAAAAAACTTAAAAAACGAGAAATGGTTAATCATGAATTATTTTTTTTCAATTTCCTTAAACCGTATCAAATCTCTTTAAAAGGACAATATTGAACAATCAATACCAAAAAAAAGAACTGTGTGTTTAACTTGTTCCTGTACAACGGGACTTAAGATCGTCCAAAAAAGTGGGGCCTTCACTCAAATATGTCCCAGTAAGCAGAGCTAAACATATCTCAGGTTCGTCCTGTATAATTATAAAGCAAATGTCTTCGAAGTCAAAAACCAAAATATAAAAATGAATATTTTTGTTTCGTTGATTTTAAGTTCTTTCTATGACAAAAGCACTGCATAATTGATAGCAAAATTGTACCAAAGTGGCATAAGCGAAAAGCTGTTAAATCGATTTTTATGTTACTTTAAAATAAATAGCTTCAAATTTCTACTTCAAAGACTTAAACAGAATATGCATAAAAAGACTTAACCAATTAATTGAAACAACCAACAAGAAGTTGTAAGTAAGTGGCCTCCCTGAGATATTGATTTCTTTATGAATGTATAATATACGCTCGAGGAAATTATGCGCAGATGCCTGTTTGCAATAATGATAGTGTCAATAGCGAACAACTTCTATCTCTGCTTATATATCTAACCTTAATTACAACTTGTTCCTTTCACACCTCGAATACATGTAGTTAACATTTTATTATTGTCAACGACACGCGCTTCTTTGGTTTTTCAATCAAATAATGGGGATTCTTTTACACACATGGGATATTACACCGCCTGCGGAAGCGATGTTTCTTTAACTCAAAACCTATTGTTACTTGATTGCAGACAAATAACATACATTTACATTTTCATAGGTATTGGAAGCTTTGGTTAATCGGAAGATATTAAGCAATTGCAATATAGAGTAATGCCTAAAACATAATGATTAAGTGCGAGTTAAGTTTGATACCATTTGTGTCCAAGGCACTCATGGCGTCAGTTATCTCTTGTTCTGAAGGTGACATCCCAAGAAACCTCATCGCCTTGCCCAGCTCCTGCAGTGATATGGACCGATCGTTGTTTGTGTCAAACAATCGGAACAACTCACGTATTTCTGCAAACATTATGGGCCAATGTAAGCATTAAATGAAAGACAATATTGTTCAAAAAATACAGTTTAGTGGTGTTATAATATTTCTGGATGACAATGTATTTTGGTTATAATACTATATTGAAATATATGGAAGTAAACGGCGATACCTAATATGTATTAGTGAAATAACGTATGTCATGCTGTTCAACTACTACTGCATTTACAGAACATTGCAGTCATGAAAAACACATTGCTCTGAAGATTTTGGTATCTTTAAATATGTGCAATTGCAAATAGATATGCTGTGTGTGAAGCCAGGTATAAAACGTTTGTAAATGATTTGGTATGGTCAAGTTAGCCAAAGTCAAATACTTACCATCAACCAATGAAATCATTTAAATGAGCAAACTAGCTTATAATTTAACCGGTGGACATATTATCAAATTTCTATTACTACTTGAGTTAAAATAAATCCAGTGGAACTATAACTTTAATTTTAAAATTCATTGTAAGGTAGTTTCAATATGACTTGGAATTGCAGTCAATAATGACAGATGTACCTTTATGCATCTAACCCTTTAAGATGTGATTAAACAAACTGCTACATTAAGCCAGGATGTAGCCAATTGCATTGACACAGTCTAACTTGATAACACTTTATAGCAGCATACAAGATGTATACAATTGGCAGCTCTATATCATTTATTATGATAAGTTGAGTTGAGTTGAGTTGACCTTATGCATGAATATGTATGAACATTATTGCAATATCATATATGCATGTGTCTTTCAAGACGGTGCATTTTGTATAGACATACTCGTTTTTGAAGTTTCGATTCATTCAATTAATATTGAATACGTAAGTGAAAAACAACACAAAAAACAATAACAAACTATCATTTGTTAGCCAAAAAGTACACTTAACTAACACTGTAGGATTGTGATATCATTATTTTCTATTTGAAACCTTCATTTGTAACAGCAATACAGTTCCTGAATGCGTTTGACTATGAAATGCATCATAAACACAAAATTCCTCGCAATTTTATACAGCGCAGAAAAACTGAGGAGGCAAAACAATAATAACGGCATGAGAAAACACATGCATACCGAAATAATAACGGTATGAGAAAACACATGCATACCGAAACAATAACGGTATGAGAAAACACATGCATACCGAAATAATAACGGTATGAGAAAACACATGCATACCGAAACAATAACGGTATGAGAAAACACATGCATACCGAAATAATAACGGTATAAGAAAACACATGCATACCGAAACAATAACGGTATGAGAAAACACATGCATACCGGAAAAAAAAAACGGTATGAGAAAACACATGCATACCGAAATAATAACGGTATGAGAAAACACATGCATACCGAAACAATAACGGTATGAGAAAACACATGCATACCGAAAAAAATAACGGTATGAGAAAACACATGCATGCCGAAATAATAACGGTATGAGAAAACACATGCATACCGAAACAATAACGTTATGAGAAAACACATGCATACCGAAACAATAACGGTATGAGAAAACATATGCATACGTTATAAATATGAGAACCAGTTCCTTTAATGTAGATGCAAACTACATTTAAAAATGCACTCAAGTAGAACGTTTAGGTGTCTTTTTGATTGTCGTTTGAAATTATCTAGACAAGTCATGTACTTAAAAGCAGATTGAAATATAGAACAGAAAAGAAATGAGCAGCAAAACGGGCAAGTATAAAAAGAAACTACTACAACAGCCACAACATAACAACAACAACGACAACAAATGACAAATTAATACATGGTGTTTACAATTATTTATAAACTTGCCGGAATCAAAAATCTTTTCCACATCGTGTCTTGAGCATACGCTGGCTGCATGGAAGAATATGTTGCTTATTTTATAAATACATAACTTGTACATTTACTTATATTACCAGAACATAATCAAACGCGAAACACAATTGTCAATAAAATTACGCATACAAAAATATAATTATAACACATAATTTTAGGATCCTAATAACTATAACAGTTTATTTCCGTTTAATATAAGGATATATCAGTGATAGAAATAAGATATATTACTGTCTCAGCAGTATATATTCCAAATTTGTTTTCAAATTTCAGCCCGCCTTAGTTCTAAATTAAACGGCTCTGACACGTTTAAATTATGTCATTTCTGAAAGTTATCTTTTATAAGTGAACTCATTTTCAATAAAATGATTAATTTTATCAACAATGCTATAAACGCTGTCTTAACTAAGTGATGCTGTTATAAAAAAAATCATGCACGGTCAGTTTTATGGACTGAATCTGTCAGAAAAACCTCGATAGCTGTAATTATTTGGCAATGACAGTTTCTTAAGTATATCGCTCTAGCTTTTACAGTTTATTCTGCCGTCATATTTATATTATGTGCCTTCTGATGTTCTCTTTTCCAAAATATATTTGTTGGTAAGATAAAAGCACAGTTAGACACTTTTTACAGACTCTATATACAAACAATGTGATTACCTTTATCCATCGTTGTTTCACCATCTTCTTGTTTAGGTTTCTTGTTGCATGCCTGAAAGATAAAAAAGTATTTCAAGCACAATATTGATTAGATTTTACAAATCAGTGTAAGCTTAACATTAACTGTTTATTATTTTAGCCATGGTATACTGTTTCTGTGGTTGTTATTGCTGTTTGCCTTGCTTTCTTTTTTACTCCGAATATTGTCAGATGAGTCTTCGAATCGGTTTTGTATAATCTCTATCGCATACCAACGTAGCCTGAACTTCTTTGTAAAACATTTTCATGCAACATATTGATTAAAAACAAAGAAAGGTTAGAAATAACAGT
The DNA here is from genome assembly GCF_026914265.1 of Mya arenaria. Lineage (NCBI taxonomy): Eukaryota > Metazoa > Mollusca > Bivalvia > Myida > Myidae > Mya > Mya arenaria. The sequence continues at coordinate 40,682,722 of NC_069131.1, forward strand.
CAGATATTTAAATATACACTCTTAATCCCAAATAAGATAACCTTAATTAATACTGTTGTTAAAATTTACTTTAAAGGATGAATAAATATCGAAAATAATGGTTGCTATGATGGATACCGTGTTAAATTTGAAAGAAAGGTTCAGAAAGTCGATCAATGTAAATCTTTTAGGACCCACCAGTCATTTGATATTTTTGCGTTTTCACCTATTAGATTCACGGTTGCAATCCTGTTTTAAGGTATTAATATTTCCAATAAAATGCATTATTTAGTAAGTAGTTAATGGATAATCACTCAAAGTATGTGTTTGTTATACATGTGTATGTATTAATTTAAAACACGAGTTTCTCTTTAAGGTATTGACATTGTCCATAACGATAGGTTTTCTAAAATGTCAAAATATCTTCAAATTCTTACTTCGAATCATTTTTGAACGCGAAAGTGGTATTTATCGAACCTTTTTGTTTGTCAGAAAAAAACTTTTTGTTCATCCCAAAGACAAACGCAAGTTCGTCCGTTTCAATGGAAATTACAAGGACATGTCCAGTAGCCAAACTTATAGCAATGACCACTATAAAGGCACTAGGCTAACAGAAACTGAATGAAAAAAACATACAAACAACACATACAGACGACACATTCACTAACGAGTCTGTATGATAACACTTCAGGTTACTGCCTTAGGTTGGTCAGAATATCAGGGAATCATCGATTGGTTAAACTAGTTTATGAGTCCTCAACATCATACTTCAACTTAAGGTCATCTACGTTTAATTTAAAGTAATGTCAATTATAAGACTTCGTATGATATGACCAGATCTTCGGTTAGAAAAGAAACACAGAACATTTGAGGCTAAATTTCTGTTCATTTTCAAGAATAATGTTCTAATACATTTTGCATTAATAGAAAACAAAAACAGATACCAGTAAGCGAAAACCAATCACACTAGTCTAAACATCTACTTGAACATGGAAAAGAAATATTTACACAATAACACTGCTACTACATATTATGTATGTGGTACACACAACAAGCTTGTTATTAATGTAAAGTTTAACTTCAGGAAGTTCACAACAATTACAGTCATCCAACCAGAATTATTGTTCTATATAATGAACCGGACTACTAACATCAACAAGGATTGCCATGTTTAATGAGCTGCGTAACATGCTAACGTTTGATCTCCATTACACGTTGATTAATGTTTAACAGCATGTTTCCCTTGGGAAATAATACCGCGATGATAAATTACGGGTTTTGTTTTCAAGTTACCAGAAATGAAGATATGATTACAAAATTATACAGTGAGATTGACAAACCCGTATCATTCTCTCAGTAGTTGTGGAGACATTTATCAAACTGTTGAAATGAATTTATAAATGTTGAAAATCTCTTAAATGTATCAATTGCTCTCCAGCTATTTGACAAAAGGTTAAAATATGTGTACCACTCTTAAATTCTGATTGGATCACTTGACCGGTGAAAACAAATTGACAATTAAGTTACTAAAGAAACCAGCCCAATGTTCGCGTTGAAACGTCACGAATGAGAATTTCCTAATTACAAAATGGTTATATCACGTCACAGTTCATTTTTTCTACAGATAAAAACATGCTTCAGTTACTCGGTATGACTACCATTTAAGTATTACATTATTGTGATTAATATTATCTTAATCTCACGCGAGATATATATTCATATATTACAATCACTTGCAATAGGCGGTTCATTGGTTAGAAAATTTATTTCTTTTCCAAGAAACGTTAATCAATTCAAATGATATAAATAATGCACCTATAATGCAAAATGGCATGTTCTGTCTATATAAATTTCGATTAAACTCTCATCAGCTACCTATGTTTCACACATTGTATGTATAAATATGTAATCAATTACATAGGTAATACGTTATATGGATTTTGAACGGTGGCATACAGGTGACGTACGTGTTATATATTTTTATCTCGTTTAAACGACTTAGTAATTCGTCCAAATGACTAAGTATCTCGTTAAAACAAGTTATTTTTTCGTTTAACCAATTTACGTATCTCGTTAAAACCAGTTAGTAATTCGTTAAAATGACTAAATATCTTGTTTAAACGACGTATCTTGTAAAACAACTTACCTATGTTGTTAAAACGATTAATGTATCTTGTTAAAACGACTTACGTATCTCGTAAAAACGGAGAATCGGCTTATCAGAAATAATAATAGCACTCAAATTTGCGACATTGTTAACATAGCTGAGGCAAGAGCTGATCTTATTACAAAATACTTTAAAGAGGGACTTATATTCTGATTGGTCAATTCTGTCGTTTTAATGAGTAACGTCGGTCGTTCGAACAATATAATAAGCCGTTTACTGTAAATAAGCTGTGTAAAAGGCCAGTATTTGATCTCAAAATATATACACTGTTACCGTAATAGTTTATAGAGCGCAAGTTTACTCGCTCATTGATTATGAATCTTGAGAAGAATGCTTGATAGTTCTCAAGGGGATAATTAAAATCATGTATAATTAGCGCAACATAACTCAAATTGAAGCACTTGGCCTTCGGAATTATACTGGTTAATCATTAATGAAATACGTCTGAGAGAAAATAGAACGCCTTATTTAGTAAAGAATGAATTATAAACATTTGAAAATTTCTCTAGCATAATTAACATTCAGAGCGTCGGATTTCACCGGCATATAATAGGTCATAACTTGACAAATAATTAATATAGAGTGATACACCCGTCAATGCACCACCGATAAAGTTATTGGGATGTTAAAGCAAACCCATTTTGGTACTTGATATTGTTATTGAACCAATGGCTGTTCTATAAGCAGACTAGATTAATTAATAAAATAAGTGAGTCATTTGAAGGCTTAATTTTGATTTACCATCAAGTTTCAAATCAATTTGAAATTAAGTCGTGAATAATTAAAACTAATGGAGTGATTCATTATTATCTGGGGTACAAACTTGAAATCAGTGACGAGGCCTTGATATTTATAATCACAGGGCTTTGAAACAATTTTAATCAGGTCATCATTGATATCACGTTACGTGTCAAACACTTGGCACTTTTCTGCAAAACTACAATTCACTTTTCATTCATATTGTGTTATGGTATATGATAAAAAGAAACAAAAATGTTTGTTACAGTGTCAGATTGCAATAGATTTCAACTCGTGATCACCAAAGGAGAACATTTCAATCGTGTCACACCACTCGTAGAATATATATTTTAGACTTTATCGTATGAATATTTTACGGTCTTACACGAAAACAAACATTTATCATATTTATAAGTTTAACTAAATAAAAAAGCAAACATTTACATAAGAAGAGGAAGAGGAAGTGAAAAAGACTACACCATATTTTGCGATGTGCATCTGGTGGGGATCAAACACGTGAACAAACCTTTGCCCCAGATGTTCAGTCGGTTAAATTATTGATTAGTTCACTCATTCATGTCAGTATAAAGTAGCACAGAAGCTAATATCTTGAAACAAACCAGTATATCTAGAGCTACGTTTTTCAGCATCAATAAGCATTAAATGGTGTATGTTTAAGGTTAAATAAGAGTATACCAACACTGAACTTATTCACTTGTATATAGACTTGTGTTCTGTTTCGATGTTTAAAATTTAATAAGATTAAACCAACATTGAAACAATATTCGGGTTCGAGCTTCGATCTCAACCGATATGGTTTCCTTTGCCACGTATATCCCGTACCTTCATATTCTCAATAATAAAGTTCAATTGGCTACTATTTGATACCGTTGTACGATATAAACCAATATTATTTTTTTTTAATTAAAATGCAACTCAAGACTTTAATTGAATGTTTTGTGTGCAAATTCCTGAGATCTTGTCTCATTACCTTATTGCAATGATATGAATAATTAAATTGCTGATAGAGAAAGTATATATAATATCGCAATGAAATAAATATTATTTTGAGCCGGTATAATCGGCCAGCAATTAAATATCAAAATTGATCTGACACGTCTACACTCTAACATGACACTCATTGTAAACACCACTTTTAAGTGTGCTTTGTTTTATAGACTATAGACGCCACACTGTTTTATTGATGGTTCTTAACGATTCGTTCAAGTAACATTGCAGGTTATTGCTTAAACTTGCTGTATCGTGCCAATTAATTCGAATTTTCACAACAAAAATCAGTTCGATGCTTTTGATATTTTAATTTATTTTAGCTTAATGTTTAACTGTATTCTTAAATTATTATTTTGATCATGTTTCAGAATCTAAAAAAAATGCATAAAATCTGGGCGCATATGAGCTCGGGTGTTGCAAGTGGGTTTCTTCCGCGAACCACTCTGTCATCTGACATTTCAAAAACTACTCCACAATTCTTGTAAAATAATTAAAAAAGTGTGAAAGGATAGCACAACCAGTTGTTCAGGTTAAGTATATCTCTGACTCTGAATAAGAAAATGAAATTATATATGTATCGTCATTTTTGGTTTTACTTTGCAGTAAAATACACCCACAATGACATCAAAAATCGAGGATGTCAAGATATGTCTTGATGATTGAAATGAAGGACTATAAAACTTGAGACATGAATCTGGATATATTGAATCTTAAAGTTTTAAACAAAGCTCTTTCTTGGGCAGCATTTTGATTACCTCCAAATTTATGATTTTGAATGTTTGTTATAAATTCAATATGTTGGCCACTCTGTCATCAATACAAGAGTAAAACAATCGAAAGTGCATGGCCAGATCCAATATCCAATATCGTGCTTAAAGACACAAGCATCCGACATTGAAGTTAAGTACTTACTTTGTTATTGTTAATCAGAAATTTGATTTAGAGTCATGACACATATATAAATATGATCTACACAGTGCATGCTCGGCAAGTACAACAGTAAATACTCTGCAATAACGAAAGTAATTCTGCACTACAAATTGAATAAAACTATGTATATTAATAAGAAATTTTCATTATATTTACTTTCATCCTGCGGATATTTGGTCCTGGTGCAATGAACACTAGAATAGGGTAGGTATTTGAAATTTTGATACCCTAGCCCATTCGGGCCACCCTCACCCTCTTTCTCATAGTGCACTTTTCATGTCAATATGGTCGATAAAATATACAAACATTGCACCGTGTTAGCATACGATCTACGATAAGCCAATGAAGGCCCTCCATATTACGTTAGGGGCATGTTTGTTCCTTGACCAACGTTGGAAATAATATGTATATCACCATCAAAATCCTAGGTATTTGTGTAATAGCTTGTAAAGACAGTTTTCTACACCCCGTTTCAACTGTCATGTAGACGATATGTAACGAAACTCTGTTACAAAGATAATACTTAGAATATAAAAATGGTCGGAAAAATATCTTAAATTAAAAACTTACTTCAAACAAATAGGTGATGGATTGATCACTTAGGATTATTGTTTTACAAAATTTAGAACACCAACTTTAAAAGGCATGTTCTAACATACAACAATCGATAAAACATGTATATCAAACTATAAATAAAACAATAGAAACTACAGACACAAGCCCATTTAAACAACACCTGACCGATCAAACACAAAGCATACTTATACTGGTGATAAATTTAACAGTATTTATTCAATAAAATATTATTAAACAATACATTAAAACGTCATACATACCATAACGAGTTATCCAAGATCGCACAAATGTTAATGCTTTACTATGATTTTAACCTTCCATTAAATCCTTAAATAGCTCTAGATTTCCAGTGTGAACTGTTAACATTTGAATCGCATGCACCCAGAAGGATAAACCTGTGTATTGATTTTAAGGAAACAACTAAGCTTTGCCCCTGACTGTCACTTAAATTATCCATTCAACTCCTCAATTCGCCATAGGACGTTTATTTTAGTTAATTTTGCCCTCAAACGTCTATTCTCAAACTATGTTTACTCGTTTTAACTAGTGTGAACTATTCGTCTTAACGCCCATGATGACACGTTTCAATTCGTTTGCAAGGGAAGCCTGCTAACATCTGAGATACGTAGGAATCATAGATGGTTTTGTTCTTTTCACCAGTCACATGCATTGATATACAGCCTCAACAACAACGTGTTCTGAAATGTTGTTGTACAAGAAAACAAAACACCTTTCAGCCCTAGTTTGGGCAACATACTTTCCTATTATTATTTATGTGATTTCAATAAAGGAAAAAAAGTAAAAGTTGTTTTAAGAGGGTTAATTATGTTGATTCATGAGATTAACATGCTTTCGACTACATTGTTATTTAGTTTAATAGTTGTTTTGTAGTATACATATTCTGTTCAAAAAGATATGGGATAAGGACGTATTTGCTAATCAAAGTCTTCAAATTAATTTGTTGATTAATTGGATTATTACCATGTGATTTATTTACTGTTTGAAAGACTAGATTGATAACATATTCTTCAAACACTACACTTACTTTTTAAAGCTGAAATTTTCGTCCAACACTGTGGACATCATCAGAGCAACTGGCCTGACTATCGCTCACTCGCAGCTCTGACACTCGGGACTTCCCGCCGAATTTCCGTAATCCGGCGAAAAGTGGGTTGTAAATCCCAGAAAGGAAGGCTCCCTCGTCCCGGTTCATAACTGCCCCCTCAGTTTTGATGCAGATAGCCTCCTTCGTTTTTCGCACTCTCCAGTCTGATTCTCTCTCTATTACGCGTGCCCCCTCCCAGTCTATTTCATGATTATTTATGTTCTGGTGATCTGTGATTGCACTTTTTTCTATTGTCGATTCTGATTGTTTTCTAGTTGATCTAGTAAATGCCTTATTTGAGTTTGTTTCACAATCTTTTTTGTGTTCATTCAGTCTTATTCCAAATTTTCGCCCCGATTCTCCCACGTAGACTTTATCACAATTTTTACAAGGTATTTTGTAAATTACTTCTGCTTTCTCTGTTGTTTCCTGTTTGTCCTTGGGGTGCACTAAGATGTTGCGTAGTGTCTGATGTGGGCGCATGGCCGTGGCGACTCGATGTTTATTAAACACCCGGCTCACTGCTTCAGATAGCCCTTTCACATACGGAATAACCACCATCCCTTTCGAGAAGCCATTGCAACTGCTCCGGTGACATGTAAACCAACCTTGTGGAAACGCTACGTAGATGACATTAGAGAAGATTCAGAGAGGACAACTACAGAACCTCACTGACCACCTCAACACTGTAGACGTTACCAATAACATCAAGTTCACCCACGAAGAAGAAAGCAACGGGGCCATTCCATTCTTGGATACTCTCATCACCAGGAAGGAAGATGGTAGTATCAAACTGCTAGTATATAGAAAGAAAACCCACATGGACCAATACCTGAATTTTTCATCCCACCACCCATTACAGCACAAGCTGAGCGTGGTCAGAACTCTATTAGACAGGTGCTACAACCTCGTCACCGAAACTGAAGATAGAGATAAAGAGGAAGAACATGTAAAACGAGCTTTAGGCCAGTGTGGGTACCCTGATTGGACAATAAAGAGGGTTAAGACCGAGATTTTGAAAAGAAAAAATGAAAACAAGGACAAGAAAAAGTGAAACATACAGATAGAGACAATAAATCGAAAGGGATGGTGGTTATTCCGTATGTGAAAGGGCTATCTGAAGCAGTGAGCCGGGTGTTTAATAAACATCGAGTCGCCACGGCCATGCGCCCACATCAGACACTACGCAACATCTTAGTGCACCCCAAGGACAAACAGGAAACAACAGAGAAAGCAGAAGTAATTTACAAAATACCTTGTAAAAATTGTGATAAAGTCTACGTGGGAGAATCGGGGCGAAAATTTGGAATAAGACTGAATGAACACAAAAAAGATTGTGAAACAAACTCAAATAAGGCATTTACTAGATCAACTAGAAAACAATCAGAATCGACAATAGAAAAAAGTGCAATCACAGATCACCAGAACATAAATAATCATGAAATAGACTGGGAGGGGGCACGCGTAATAGAGAGAGAATCAGACTGGAGAGTGCGAAAAACGAAGGAGGCTATCTGCATCAAAACTGAGGGGGAAGTTATGAACCGGGACGAGGGGGCCTTCCTTTCTGGGATTTACAACCCACTTTTCGCCGGATTACGGAAATTCGGCGGGAAGTCCCGAGTGTCAGAGCTGCGAGTGAGCGATAGTCAGGCCAGTTGCTCTGATGATGTCCACAGTGTTGGACGAAAATTTCAGCTTTAAAAAGTAAGTGTAGTGTTTGAAGAATATGTTATCAATCTATTGGATTTACCTACACAATGAACTCATTCAAGAATGTTTGAAAGACTTTTTAATAGTTTATATTCGTATGATGCAATAGAGTCTAAACCAGACGCAATGTTTAAGCACCCGATGCACAACGTTATTATTTTGAACACATCAAAATTGCTTTGCATGTGTACACTTGGATCAAGCAAGCATGATTTTAATCATGAACTATCTATAGCCCAAACGTTCATAATTACATGTGTGTCAAGTTGATACCAGGCTAGAACGAACCTTAGTTGTATACTTACCAAATCAATTTATCATGTATACTTGAAAGACTCGTTTATTGGGTCGCCTTATATTAATTACTTTGTCTGGCATTGTCGTCCGTGCGGCCATCAATGGCGACGGCATCATACTTTTGTTCCACGTCAATTTCTTGTTGTGAATCATTTCAAAATGATTTTTATCAATGACATTTTTGTTCATAATAGCTTATTTGTCTCCGATAATCCATTTAAACGCTACTTTTCGGCTTCTTGGCTTGCACCAGTAGGTTTCATTGTTTTATTAAAATATCAATATAAGAGTTGATATTTGACTTGGAATATTTTAGGAAACTGACTACAATTAACTTGAATGGACTAATGACTTAAGATGTTTAATGAATACCAAGGTCTTGGTTTTATAAGCTTACGTAAGTACTTCAGCCGGATAATAAATAAGCAACGTTTTTGAGGCAACCTGATTGAATTGGTATTATTACTCTTTTATTGGATAATATAATTTGAAGCGGGAAAATATTTGCTCTTCTTAGATTGTTCGCAGAATTGGTCCATTTAAGTTTATCCGTGCAAATTGTTTATATGTACCTAAAACTCTTTTTACACTAGAGTGTGGAAGCTTTCCAGTTCACATTTGTTTTTAGGCGATCCCGCTGACAGCTAAAGTCCGATTTACACAATCACTTTTTCAATAGTCTCTAAAAGTAGTTTAATGACAATCCAGGGAAATATGGCATTTTTAAATGAGTTGGTTATTACTGTTGTATAGGGTAATGGAGGGAAACAACAAAAAGTTAAAAATGTTTTATTAACAAACAAAATTAACTGAAACAGCAAAATATTCAGGAGGATAGTCTTTATTGAATTTTCATCAGTTTATAGACTCTCATGTACAGAAACAAGCTATCAGGTTTTCTTACTTCAAAGAAAAGGAAATGCGTATACTGATAATACAGATAAAAACTGATTATCTTTGTTTTGAAAATAACCATGTTGTAAATACATGCAGTTTTGTAAACAGAATCAGTTATTATGTTATGAATGTTTACTATACTATGCTGTCCAACCAATAGTCATGAATTAATTAACTTGTGTTTATTATGAATAGAAGAATGTCTAATGTGTCTGCATCGGCTGAATGATTTGAAATATCAACGTTTCTTTTTGGAATTGCACTTGAACCGATGACCTTTCTTATGGGACCATCTCGAATATGCAACATAACATTTAATATGTTCCGTTATATTTAAGTATCAACATGCTTATATGTTCAATTATTTAAATTGATCTGGTGTCGAGGCTGTTTAAAACTACCACAATCTTAATGGTTACGCTCAATGTTTATGGTTGATTTTAAAATTTAAGGCATTCTTAGGGAGGATTAAAATTTTCATTTGTAATACATATGCTGATATACTGATTTTTGAGTTGAGCTAAAGCTTAAATGACTTGTGTATTGTGGTATCTTGATTTGAAAAATATATTACTTAAACCATATACGTTAGCGCATATTCTTCAATTAATTTATTTGTACTATACGAACTACGTATAATAAGCTCACTGAAGACTCCATATGTTAAACTATGTGAACTAGTGTCAATAAGAAATCACAGGGGATTCAACACGTCTTGGAGGCCTAAACCTCACATTGGTAACGACATTTATAACCAATCATATGAAATACATTATAGTATCAAGTTAAAGTGTTTCTACAAGCTTCAAATAAAAAATAAACTTTCACAAGTTAACAACTTTGTGAAAGCTATCATTGTTAACTTTCAAATATTTTCTACTCTGTAAATTTCATATATACTCGTACATATTGATCTTTGAAGTATTTCAAATAAGATTTCAGACAACTGTTGTAGCTATATTTGATGTATTTAAATATAAGTTTATCATAAAATAGTTCACATTTGAATGGAAAAATTAACAACAATCTTGTTAATTACGTCGTTAACTAAAATAGTGTTGTGAACAATCGCCTCATTATGTTTTTGTTTCGAATAATACAATTATTGTCTGAGTGTATATTTATGTCAGATAATATACTTAAGTATTTAATTTTGAAGGAAAGTATGCAAACATCGTACATTTATTTCCCTTCGAACACAAAAACAGTCCATGTTAGAGCTAAACCAGAATGTGAAATTATTCGGTTGCATACAAATGCTATAATTTTGCAGTATTTGGGACAATTGCAGGCAGTAAACATAATAAAGTATTATATTACGAATGTGTTTAAATGCAATAACGTTAAAACCAATTGCAATGCATTAATTAATTAGTCTTTATCATTCAATAGTGTCTTATTGTCGTGTATGATGCTAAATACCAAAAATTCCTTTAGGAACTGCAATTGACCTTTCTAATGCAGTCTCGTCAGATATGTCACTGCTAAATGCCATTTAAGATGCCTTGTTATTATGATTTATTATTCAAAGGTAATTTAAGTTGCTTAATTAGATTGAGCTAGTATCGATATCAATTATAAAATGATAGAACCTAAGCGGCCTAAAATTAAACCGTGATCCTGTTTAATGACGATCAATGATGCAGGCCAAAAATGCACTTGACGAAAAAGCACCGACGCCAAATAGGCACTCAACGAGAAACACAGGTGAAATAGGTACTCAATGAAAGAATACAATCTAAATAGGCTGATAGCGAGAGACAGGCTCTCGACGGGTGAAACACAAACCAAACATGCACACAGCGGCAGAAACACGGAAAAAGGACACTCAATAACAAATACACATGCCAGACGTGCACTAAAAGAGAAAATATCAGGGTGAACATGAACTCAATGAGTAAAATACAGGCCAAATAGACACTAAACAAAAGGAACACAGGATAAGAAAATCCCCCAGATTAAACAGGCACTAAACGACATAGAAACGGCATTTCAAGACAACAAACACACATCAAATATTAAAGGGTTATTGCCAATCATGGTTGGGGTATAGCCAAGTACGACCAGTAAATAGAAATACCGGGAGGTTCAAAAATTTGCGAGCGTGCTTTCATGTACCTAGTTGATATTAGAGATTCCGCCTTACACAGTCAGTGGAAACTCAGTAAGTATTCACTGAAAGGTCAACAGTTTCCGAGCGCGTTTTATTCAACATAGTTGATGTTGCCTTTTACATTTGTATTTCACTACATAGAGTGTTTCTAGTATTCGACATACATAATAAATGTAGCATATTATTGAAAGTTGTCAAACTTGCTACTGTTTTATAACTTATTCAGACAAACATTGTGACCACGTTTGACCACGGAATTTCATAGAAAAGGTGCCCTTCAGAGTGTCAACAAGTTGGTTTTTTAACGTGTATACATAATTTCGACCAAAGTGACTGACATTCAAGCTTGATTTACCTTTTTTAAACAAACGAAAATATTGAAGAAAGTTGAGAAGGAATTGAGACTTCTGAATTCTTCACGCGCTGTTTTACATATTTGACTCAGTCATCTAGCATTTGAGCTCGCATGACGCTGTTCAAAATTGACTTATATCTACTGTATAAAAGAGAATACTAAGTTCTGTAAAACAAAAGGTTCTTTGACACTCGAGCAAAAAGTTTGGTGCTGGAAAATTGTTAAATCAGGCAAAGTGTTGTCCATGTCATCGGTGAACATACAATAGCTAACAATGACCGGGTTTTACAATTGTAAAGAAGAATTTATGTCATGTTAGAGAGAAATGTTTTACAGCATCTGTATATGTCGTAGGTACTGTTGTCTAAAGTGGTATACATCAAATTCAGACATGTTATTTGCTTGCATGTCAATTGTTTTTATTTGCAATTAAATAAAAAGCCGATATAAATCAATTAGTAACTAAATGCCCCAAACTCCAAATTGAACAAAGACAGCCACCATCAACAAATCAGCCATCTATTTTGACGAAACAGATAATAAACTGTGCAACAAAGACCAAAAATCATCGTTGATAGATATCGAACACCGGTTGCCATGTAAACAATTATTAATGGAATGTAAATGTCTCTTTGAAAAATACACGTAAGGCAATAAAACACACAATACGTTTGCACGGAAGAAGACTACTTTGATATCTGTTTCAGTGAAAAATATGAGTCCACTGGTAGATAAACCATACTAGATCTCAATCCCACACTTCCCTCAACATTTAACAGTAGGAACACACTTATTAAGCTGTATACCTTTCCGAATATCTAGTGGATGCTTGAACATTCGAACATGACTTCATTGGACCTTCCGTGTTGTAATGCTTGACCCGTCGTGATCAAATGTGGTACTGGACAATATTTAATTATAGAAAACTTCTTTATCATGAACGATGAAGTTAAGTTTTAAGTGTTAATGTTTGATTATTAAAAGAATGTACTTCTTGTTTCATAAAAAGAGAAACCGCAAGAAATGTTATGACGGTAGTGAAGCAGATGCTCTGCTGAATTGTTCACGATAACTTCGTTGCATGTTTGAACAAATGACATAGCTTTTGATAGGATATAACCCAAGGTCAAATTTGACCTTCACTGTATAATAAAAAGATAGCGTTTCATGGCATCGTGTTTAATAGGATTGGTTAAAATGTTAAATAAAACGTGTTTTATTAGGCATTGTTGGCCTTGCAACCGGACGACGAGCAAAGGGAAATGGCAAAAGCTCGCAGTGACTGGCGTGTACAATTGTGAGAGAATTCAAAGCTCCGTTAAAAAGGTGTGGTGTTAACGGAATTAACATCTTTAACCAGAAATTAATATGTTGTACGTACACTTTTGTACACTATCGGATGAGGTATTAAACCCCTTTCAATTTTATAAAAGGTTCAAGCAAAAGCAATTCATATAACTGTTGAAAGAAGTCAGAGGTCGTGGTTACAGAAATTGGATTCCAACCTGTTAAACTCATCATAGCACCGACATCTAAACAAAAGGATTTACTAATAAGTTTATAGCTTGAGATTGTTACTACAGGATTATCATGTCTGCGATACATTGCATGCGACAGTTAACAGATAAAACCTTTGCTCAGACTTGTTGTTTCTCTGCATGTATCTTGTATCTGCAATGATGTGCAATTTAATGGAAATCCAATGTCACACAATATGCCGCAATCTCCATGAAGCAAAAACAGCTGCCATCACCGATGAAACAGCCTCTATATATCGACGAGCAAGATAATAAACTGGATATTTCTTTTAATGTGTTAAATTGTATGAATTGAAATATTTCTTATTATGAGGGAAGATTATATACGCTTTTCAAGAATATGAAAATCATTAATAAAATATTTAGGTATAAATGTTACTTTGCTTGGTATGTATATGTTGTTCTAACTGTTTGAACAAACGAATTACATCACAAAGGAGAAAAAAGCAAAGCACAATGCATAACAAATATGGCTAGCAGATATCTATCTCATGCAAACACATATTAGTGAAATGCAATTCAGCTTCGAAATAAAAGGCCTATGAAAAAATACGCATGTAATCCAGCGTATAGATAAGGCATTTCCCTGAAACGTAAAGCAAATTGAATGCATGCGCATCATGTTTCTATACAAAGTGAACAATTCTCTATTTACTTCCAGCATCGATTTGGTATTAAGCAAATAATTGATATAAATTACTGTGAACAAACACATTTGTTTTTACATTGTAAGAGCCCGTAAGAGCTTGCCGGTGCTCGCACGACTAATGCAGGGGTGTCGCACGGTCAACGTACGCTGTCCGTACGATACTGAGGACACCGGGTGGGGAATTTGAGATGTCCGCACGGAGCCTGCAGGGCGTAACGTTTGTCGTAGGAGCTTTTTACGCCATCATTGAGGATTCAATACTATATAAACCGGCTCCGCGTGACTTGTCCGCGGTGTCCGTGCGGATATCCTACGACTGCTTATCCAAAAGATCCCGTAGGCATATGACTTAAAGGTACGATAATACGTAGATCGTACGGATTTCAAAAAGTTGGTAGGAATCGTAAGGATATTTGACTGAGGTATGTTGTCTTCTAAAGTGATTTGATTGAAAGATATTTCTTACAAGCCACCAGTGGTTGTGAATCCCCATTTTGGAAACACAATGTTCGTGTTTTTTAATGATGTTAACATTTCACACTGTTTCGGTGGCGGCGTTAACCGATAAAACAGCAGTATGTTCAACATTGAATCATTGTTATACTCAATTCTATGTAAGCTTTCGCATTTCTCACGTCAATATGTATGCGAAAAGCTTCAGAAACAAGCTCAGTAGCAAAACGTTAAAACATAAACCCGGTTTAATAGCAGCTTACAGTAATGCTGATCGTCTATTCAAATGGGAAAATTTAATAAAATTTGAGATGGTACTGGTGGATTAAATAGATTCAAGTATAAGTTACAATGTCACGTACGAACACCTAAACATTTTTCGTATTATAATCATATTCCGTTTTGTTTAATTCAAAATTTATAAAATCTGCAAACTATTACCTGTTTTCGTAAAGCATGGCAAAGACAATCCATGTTATCCAAATCTATTTCCAAATAAGTCTGGTTTCGTACATGTTTGTTCACAACATTTAAGACAAATATTCTCGTCAGAATAGAGAAAATTCTAATTTATACCTAGAAGAAACAATCTGAATATACAAGTTGAGATATAACTGTTCTGAGTTATGTTTCTATATTGAGCTGAATATTATCGCATAATGAAGCATTGCAAACAACTGCGTTCTATTCATACGGCAACCTATTATATAATTCTAGTAGTGGAAAATAGAAACAGCTAACGCTCAGAATTATTATTCAGAGGTTTCGATGCTTTATCTTGTTTCAAGGTTTATTGGCAATTAAATGGAAATATTCTCTGTCAACAAATTAGTTACTAAACGCCACAATATTCCATAGAGGAACAGCCATGGTAAGTGGGATTCGAGCGATTGTTTAGTAACGTTGTGTGACATTCAGCAGATATATTGACATTTACAATTTTTCCACTCTTACTAATTGACATGCACAACATTTTGGAAACGTTTACCAATATTTATCTACTCCTCAATGTTCCGTTGTGTTATAAAGTTGAAACTACACAGGTTTAAACTAGCAGGGTTGTTCTCCTTTTCTCTCTCTCTCTCTCTCTCTCTCTATATATATATATATATATATATATATATATATATATAGCCAACACTAGAAAGACTGATATTATTTTATGTATTTCATTGGTGTATCGCTTGTTTCTATGACCTTTATGCATTTAAAACATAGTTTCGACACTGTTTTTATCATGAGTAGACAATTTGAATGCATATAACTAATGCCAGCTCTACATAGGTAGGATTGATTTCACCGTGCCTTCGTGGGGAAAGAAGAACTTGGCAAATATTCAATACTCAGCAAAATAAAACCACAGAGTTACAATGTCTTATTAAAAGCATTGAATACGAAATTTAGGACAGAACCGTAAATCAAAGCTTTTGTTTTGCTCTTAGAATACTTCTTTTTAGGTATAGCATACAGATATAATATTGAGATTTTAAGAATACCCTTTCTATTGAGATTTTATAACAAAACCTGTTTTCATCAAATGTAAGATATTTATTCCTCGTGTATATGAAGTCAACTGGGCAGTTTAAATACATTAAGGCAGAAACACAACCATTGCTTACAATAACAGGAAGCACATAAAAATAGATAGTTGTCTTCAATTGTTTATATGCATAGCGATTGCGTTCTGTTAAGGTTAAACCCATAGGTGGCAATATCAGTCAGAAATGGTGAAAATTATTTGCTTTAGGATATACTTAAGACATTGGTGCGTTGTAACCAAAGAATGGCATGACGTGATTTTTATAGTGTTAAATCCGTGTACAAAAATACATTTAAATCAATTGTACCTGTCATAAGTTATATCCCAGACGGCGTTTTTTGCAAATTCTAAGTTGAAAAGGGAACGGAAATAATTAATAATTTGTTGCCGAAGTCGAACTTGACCTTTATTTCACTGTGTTCACTGTTAATGTGTACGATAAACACGATAAATCCGTCTTTTCCATGAGTTAATTTCCGGAGGAAATAAAAAGCTACATACACACCGACCTACCGCATGCTAATTTGAAAAGGGGTCAAAATTGATGGTTTGTATAAAAAGTCCAACTTGACATCTACTTTGTTGTGTTAAACTTGTGTACACACGTATTTGAATCCGTTGCCCCTTTATGAGAGAAAAGGTAGGTTTCTTGTGGATAAAATTTGTCTTGCACAATAAGAATGGGTTTTTTTCTGTTGATCAAATTGCATTAAACTGTCCAAAACAAAGTCAGCAAAATGTATCCGTTTAAAAATGCGGCCTAAATATCCTCAAGTTGATGCCGACTTCGACATGGCTTGTAGTTTTAAGAGTACAATTATCACTAATTTTGGAGCAATTGTGACGTTGAAAATTCATTAACTAGTTTAAACCGCGCCTGTTTCACTGACCGTTCCGATGCTTTAACTCATTCAGTTGCTAATAAATATAGTTTATACATGTGTGGATATGTCTGTGGTGTTTTGTACGTTGTGCGTTTCTCGTTTCGTATGAGCGTATATTTGATATTATGTCTTTAAACATGTTTATCTTTATTGTTTGCTACTGAGCTTGTCATAATATCCTTCAATGTGATATCCTTTAAGGAGCAAACACGATTTAATCTTTATAAGTTTGTTATGAGTTTTTGCAAAGTTCCTTTGCAAGTATGTCTGTTTATTTTTTTATTAAAGTTCCATTAATCAAAGTTGTTTTCAAAGTTATAAAATATTACTTCAACAGATTTGTTTCACTTTGACGTAACATAATTTTGATCATCACCACATGACACGCGTCAATGAAAACTCAGTTAAAAATCACCGGGAGGTTTACAGCATTCAGTTGCGCTAAATTTCTCTAATTTGATGTTACTATATTTATTGTTTTCTACATAGAATGATTCTCGTATACGACATACGGAAGATATTGCTACCGGATTATAATGAATTGAGGCAAACATTGTGACCGCGTTTGATCGGAATCGTGTGGAAAATTATCCATCCGGATTGTCAAAAAGATGAATCTATTAGTGAGACGTGTAAGCTTTCTTTTGACTGAAGTGACCCGCATTCCTTGTCTCAAAGCAAACGAAAAAAATAATGAAATGGAGAAGCAGATGGGACTTCTGAATTCTTCACGCGGAAATTTGCATACTTGAAAAATTCTTGAAGTTTTATGAAATCAAGTTCCCTGAAGCCTTGAACGAACATGATATTCGTATCCACCAAGTCATCAGGCAAGTATTGACCCTGTTGATCGGTTGAGGGACAATAGTTCACCATAACTGGAAGGTGCTCTCTCAATACTGATGTGAGGTAGAGCTAGAAATAATCATTATCGGCTTTAATACCATTTTATGTCCGGTTTTGTTCAGCACATTTTTAATACTTGTATATTATCAAATAAGACTTTAGAATTGTGTTTTCCTGTTTAGAGCTAGTAACACAAAAAGCCACATATGTATTACCAGTGAAAGAAGTCCTGGTGACCAATATGGTAACCTCTACAATGGAACGGACTAAACCCTGCAATAAAGTGTTAAAGAAATGTTAAGTAATAAGATTCTTGTTACATCCCATTACCATGTACGATGATATTATGTATCCAAAGCCCTGTAAGAGACAGTCAATAGTTAGAAGTAAATTCATCGGCTTGTATGTAAATCATCGCTTGGGCTTATTTGCAATTTAATGGAAATACTCTGTCAGGCAATAAGTTACTATATGCCACAATCCCCACGTTGGACAGCAACAGCCATAATTAACAAAACAGCCTAACTACTCGTATTTTGACGCGAACGATAATGTTTTGCTTTGATATGAACGTTGTGTGTCTTACCAGTAAGGGATAATGGCACGACTGCTTTAATCTGTTTATAACATATTATAATATTAGGACAAGAAAAAAACTAATACGTCTACTTTTCTGTGTCGATAGTTTTATTGTTTTAAAATTACAAGCAATATATGTTCTTTGCAAATATTTATATAACCTAGGAAACATTCATTTCGGCTTCTTAAATATATCACGTCCAGGCCTCATCCATACAAATTTACTTTTGTAACATTTCTGCCTTATTCCCAGATGGAAATGATATTCCTTAATTCACATAAATAAGTGGGTTATTGTTGAGGACGACGCGATGTTCTCCGAATAAATGACTGGTTGATTGTCAATCAGTTTGTTTATACTGGTGAGAAAAGACACCTTGTAGAAGGTGTTTGAATGTACCAAACAATGCGGTATTCATGTCAGTGTCAAACTGCTTTTATTCCATAGTATAGCTAAAGGACTTTACCGGAAACTCGAGATAAACAGTAAAGACATACAATATATTACTTTGCGCACAACCACGTTACAACTACAAAATTCAAACCAATCAGGTCACCTGCATTTAAGTGAATAGATTTTACATTGTTTTGAACAACTACAAAGAACTTTACAAAGAACAAAAAACTTTTCTATCCATTTATCTGAGTGTGACAAAAGTTGTAGATTTTTACTAATTAAATTGTTCTAAATCAAATTATCAATTAATATTTAATTTAAACCGTGGATTTGTTTGTCAATTAAACAGCTGCATGATATTCGATACCTTTGTCGTTTTCAACTGTTGAATATCAGCATAACAATTAAAATAGAGAAAGAGAGACTGTTTTTCGATAAGGCGGCAACGTTGTTAGTTTTATTTAAAGAATCATATCTAGTGCCGTTTTCTGACAGGAGTACAATATATTTTCTACAGAAACTGACAAATCTCAATGAGAAAAAAACTTAACGGAAAAAGGTCTTTTTATAGTAGTTTCAGGTGTAAGCGTCGAAGAACAGTCAGAGGAAAATGTCCAATTATACATAAACCATACTAGATCTCAAACTCACACTTCCCACAACAGTTACCAATAGAGGCACACGTAATATGTATGCCTCATCGGATGTCTAGTGGATGCTTTAACATTCATACAAGCATTAGGTTTATCTACCATTCGATATACTGTGTTGATATAATGTTTGAACCAACAAGATCACACTGGGTACTAGACTAGATTTTATTAAAGCAAACTGTTTGATAATGTACGATGAAGCCATGACTAAATAGTTATTGTTATTGCTAGAATATAAATTACTATTTTCCTCTTTTTCCTAAAAAAGGAATCCGCAAGACGTTTGATGACGATAGGGAAAAAGATGATCTGCTGAACTGTTCACGTTGATTTCTTTTCATATTTAAACAAATGCTCTCTGTTCGATAAGACATTACCTTATTCAACTTCGACCTCTCCAGTATAATAAAGAAACAAAGTTTTTCATGAAATCTTCTTTCATATGATTGGTTAGGAAAAGATCACGGTGAATGGCGTTGGAACTTGGTACTAATATCAGAAAGAAATTCAAGCTACTCTTAAAGGGTATCGTTTTAACGGAAAAAACACCGTTTTACCTGGAATTTATATGACGTATGTACACTTTTGTACATTATCAACTAAAGGCTGTTAAACTCCATACAACTATTGAACAGATAACACAAAAGCATTGCATATAAGTATTGACAGATAAAAGTCATCCTCGTAACAGAAATTAGATTCCAATCTGTTACGCTTAAGAATTGCACCAACATGTAATAAAGTGTTATATAAACTTTATATTACTATTCTGTTTCTCGTTGCATCTTGTGCAAACTATTGAAGATATATTCAGACGTGTTGTTTCCTTGCATGCACATTGCATCTGCTACGATGTGCAATTAAATGGAAATCCAATGTCAAACAAAATGACGCAATCTCTACGGAGGAAAACAACAGCAATCACCGATAAACCATCCTCTTCATATTGACGAGCAAGGTAATAAACTATACAGCAAAGCAGAACAAACAGCGTAAACAGACATCTTACTCACGTCGTAAACACATTAGTGTAAAATGTAAATCAGCATTAAAAAGAAAAGACTGTTGAACAAACATGCATTTAAACCACAGAAGAGATAAATTATGTGCGCATGCAAAACTTTATATCCATTACCTTCGTTTAACCCCAAGTGTCAATGGGCGGACGGATGGACAGACGAAAGGAACGACGGACAACGTACAGACAGACAGACACACAGACTGTATACACAATTCAGATAAAAAACGAATTACATAAAAAGACAAAAAAGAACGCTGATATAATACCCTGATCACAGCCACGATACGGGCTCCGGACAAGGATTTTTCTGCAAAATTGCACGACCGTACGAAAAGCATTGATTCTTTCAAGAATCGCACGGATTTCTCGAACTCGTAAATAACTCGTTGAAATTGTTTCGCCGAGCTCTCGACTCTTTCCTTGACGACCTCGAACAACTTTCCGATTATTTCAGCTCACAGTGGCCCCGGTAAAGCTCGTACAGTCTTCGTAAGATGTCCACGCAGATATTTAACACTGCGAGACCCGTACGAACTTGCTGGTGTACTCATGCCTATTGTACGATGTCGCATGGTCAACGTACGATGTCAGTACGATACTACGGACAACGGACTGGGAATAAGCGATTGTAGAATCGTTGTAAATCGTACGGATATAGTGCGGATAAGTGACCGAGACATTAGGGCGTAGTTCGTTCATTTTGGCTTCTAGATTACATTGCATGGAAACTAAGTCTTAGGAATATCCACCAATCAGCGATAGTGAATCCCACTTGTAGCAACGCGACATTTACACTCACACTTTACACTGGTGGTGTGGCTGTGTTACCTCGGAGCCAAACAATCCTTCTTCTTTTCAACTCAGTATAAGCCATTGCATTTGTAATGTTAAGCTTATAGTAACCGAATGGGAAAACTGAATAAATCTTTAGATGGTACTAATGAATAAAACCGTTTTAAAGTTATGCAAAGTAACAATGTCACATACGAGCACTTGTGCTGAAACAAACTCTGTATATAACGAAAGAACATGCCTATTTTGTAACACTTTTGAAGACGATTATCACTTTTTACTTGAATGTCAATTGTATGCTGAATTACGAGAAATGTATATCAAACCATATTACTTTAAAAGACGGAATATGTTTAAGTTTATTGAGTTGATGACCTCTCAAAAAGCTGATGTTAATAGAAAATTGGCGATGTATGTGTATAAAGCGTTCGAAATACTAAAATCTTTTCATATGTTTTATGAGTAGAAAACATATCGTTTTTTCGCTGTTAACACATCATATCTTACGACCAATGACTTATTTTGTATAACAATGTACGTTTTATAATGTGTATACTCATGGACATATTGTCTTATGTATTATGAAATAAAACATATATTATATATATATATATATATATATTATAAAATCAAAAACAAAAATCAACAAAACATATATAACCAAAATCTATAAAGCTGAAAAATAATACCTTTTTCCATATAGCATGGCAAAGACAATCCATGTAATCCAAACTTATTTCCAAACAGGCGAGGTAAATACAAGTTTATTTTACAACAGATAAAACACTAATAGTCAATTTCAGATGTTAAATGATATCTTGAAGATAAATCAGAATATTATATGTCAAGAGATTACTGATACGAGTCCAATTTCTATACTGAGCTGAAAAATGTCGCATGATAAAGCAATGCATAGAACTGCTTTCTATAAATACGGCATCGCAGAGACAATAGTGGTAGTAAAAACTTGAGACAGTTAACGCTCAGAATTATTATGGAGTTTTCCATGCTTTATCTTGTTGTTAGGTTTTATTTGCAATTAAATGAAAATGTTCTCTGTCTACCAATTAGTTACTAAATATCACAATTTCCATAGAGGAATATGACAAACAGCAATGCTCAGTGGACTTCTAGAGATCATTGTGTAACGCTGTGTGTCATTCAGCGAATCTAGTGTCATTACACTAATATTTGACATGCATAACAAGGTTGGCTTGCATTTACCTTCTCGTCCAGTCTCTGTTGGAATATGATGTTGAAACTACACAGGTTTAAATAATAAGGGTTGTTTGCAATTCTTTTATACTAATTTCATTCCTGCGTACATGTAGATACTTCTCCTTTTTTGTATATATTTACATACGTTACGGCGCAGTGGTGATATAGACCAATGTAATAGTTTGCAAATATAACATGTATAACACGTGTAATATCTATGCAAAATAAGTAACCGGATCACAGAAAATTGTATGCATACGCGCTGACAAAAATGTAAACAAACATGCTTTTGGCACTTGGTTCAAAAGATGTTCTGTCGGTGTCAACAATATCAGCTCCACGATTTTACGAATGGTAAAAAAGTTGGGCGTTATCTTCCGTCTAATCATAGCGCCAGAACATACCTAGTCCTGAAATTGGCGGACAACAAGGTTCCTGTGAACCAGATTATGAAAAAAATCGGCACATAAGAACATTCCATATATACATAAATTAAAAATCAACAAAAGGAAATATCCAACGTCCTGTACTTCAGTGAAAGTACTCCGTTAACTTCCATGCAAAATGCTCAGTATAGGCAGTACGTCAGCGATGCTCAAGTTCACACAGTCACTGATCTCACACCAACTCTCACTGTTTTTGGTAGATTTTACAACATATTTGGTGCTTCAATTCACGGAAGTTATATCCATGTACACATCCATCAAAACGACAAAAGTCCATGTGGTAATCCACCAGCTAGAATGCTAATTCGCATATTTAAAGCGACAATGACAATGACTCACGCCTTTTCATACTTCATCCGCTAAATTCTATGTTTACACTCGCGTGTTTACTGATAACGTAACGCAGTTATGTTACTGCTTTTATTATCGAATTGATTGATTTAAATGCATTACAATATTAAGTATTGCTGTTTTTTAATTAAAACTTTTGAAAATCGATTTATACTTGAAACATGATCTATGGTTTTACTGTAAATAAAATGCTTTCATGTTGGACTATTTTTTGCGGATGAAGCAGCCTTATAATACCCAATGCAAATGCATCGCTCTGGGACACGGGTTTTGAAGAAACCTTGACCCAGATTTCGACTGTAAATGAGTTTCCTCATATTAAATGGAATCTCGAATTCGTGTTTATTTTGTGTGATCAAGTTTAAAAGTGTTTGACCTCCTGTATGTGTACACGGTTTTAAACATGATTAGATTATATGCGTGAATAATTTGAACCTTTACTGAGGCAAGCTTTGCCAGGTTTGTGTGTGTTGTCGTTCATTCGAGGACTCCCATCCGCCAATATTCAACACTCAAAAATGGAAATCTTATTTTAGCACATTGTCGAGCTATGAAAAGAGAATTGCTGGTGAAAAAGGTTGGAATTATGAAACACATATTCTATAGGTGTTGACATATATTGTTATGTATTTAAATACATTTGTAAATATATATATATATAGCCTGTACAATTGTAGATATTTCCAGTTCCAAGCTCGATATCTAGACGAAAGTGAATATGGACGCTGGATTAATTCATTCGCAGGACTGGTGATGTGTTTATTTTGTCGTTGAGTACTTAAAAGTTGGCATTTGTTTGCTTAAGTCTTTTTTGTCTTGATGCTGTCTCCTATCTGGCTTGTTTGTTGAGATTTGCTCTTCTTGGCAAATGTAAAGATAAGTATAACGAAAATGTTTCGTAAAACCGATTTACCGCCAATCTCCAGAAAAGTCCTTATTTTAATAACCGTTTTAGATGGTAACTCTTAAATAAATTGAGAGGCATTTGGAGAGTAGCAATTACGGACCGTACACTGAAGAATGATTTAATATGCAATCTGTGTTTGGTGTTTTGTGTGTGTCGCATTACATGTTAATCTTCACATTCAAATTTAGATTCACGGCTGAACTTTTGATTATATTGGTATAACTTTAGCTCTCTACGCTTATTACCAGTGATTCGTTATCGAATATATTATTATTGCATCCCTCACTGACATGGGTGCTGAGTGACATTTGGTGATTCCCACGCAAAGTAATGTGAACATATCAAGCAGAAAAAACAGCCGTCACAGTCACGTGACAAATGCAGCCGATTTGGTATTGGCGGACGGGTAGCCATTATTAGAGCACAACAGATATTTGTGAACATTTATGCCCCCTAATGGCATCCAATAAGTCATTAGCATTACACTTCTGTAGGGTAATTTAAGGTCATGTTCACCACCAAAATTGACGACTGTATGCCCAAGCGTTGTCTTATTATTAAGTTAATATTGATCAGGCAAGGTTTTATTGTTCAAGTTGACTGTGGTCCTTACTTTTGACCTGCTAGCTTGGATAGGAGTCATCTAGTGGTCATGACCAACGTCCCTTCCAAGTTTAAGGACCGTAGTGCAAATATAGTGTAGTTATAAATGTTACAATATTAATTTCGGTTCAAGGCCTTCTGACCTCAAAATCAATTGTGGCCACCTTTTGGATATGACCAACCTACCTACCTAGTTTGAGAATCTAAGGCCCAATCCTACCCTAGATATCAATTATTTACTGACCGACAAACAAACAGCGTTATGTGCGAAGCAATATACCCTCGCATTTTCGAGTATATGTGACTGAATTACAATGCCTGATTTATTGCATTGAATTAAATTGATCTGCACCAAAATTCAGGACAGATCTGTACATGATAGCTTTTGGTTTGCTCTTTGACATGATTTTTTGATAACTATTCATAAATGATGGGACAAGTATAAGGTTGAATAGACCTAATGTAGTTTTTTTGTACGGTATAAATATAAATTTAGTGTAAGGACTATTCACATCAGTTTGCTGATTACTTGTCTAATCAATTACTGAAACTTCAACTAAATATTTAGGGAAGTTGAAATTAAACGTGGTTTAACTTTAATACAAGATAAGAGCTAAAGACAAAGATGAGCACGGCGGAGCGAACGTCAAATCCTCTTCACTTATTCAAAGGTACCCTATTGGACAAATACTAATGCCAGATTGACAGTTATGGGTTTTGTTTTACATACATCAGATTATATCAGGTAACATGACTACCAAGTCATATTAGCTATATCCAAAGCTGTGCTAATTTTATTTTTGGCGGGAGAACGAAGAGAGAGAGAGAGAGAGAGAGAGAGAAAGAGCGAAAGAGAGAGAGAAACAATTTTATAACAAAGTATTTTTCATACTTATAATGCACAGTTTTTCGACATACATATTCATGTAAAATAACACTACATTGATAACATAAAACGGATATTTGAAAGTTCACTCAACGCAGGATTATTTTCTTATCATATCACTCAAATGTAAATCAATATAAACTCTTAAACTCTCCACGGAATATAGCATCATGAATGACACCAGTACCACATGAGCAAGAGAAAATTCCAGTCAACTGAGTACATCGTAAAGGTTCAAACAAACAATATACTAGAGACAAGAGAATATTGGCGTACACAAGCCTCATTCAAACAATGCTCTAGCGTATTGCATACAGCAAGGGATTAATTTCAAATGAATTATGAAACGATATAATTGCAAACCATATCGCGCTGCATGCAAAAGCTTTTGCTGGTGGGTTGTAAAGAATATTGTCGAATTATCGATGGCTTGGGTACATTGCATGTAGATAAAGATTTAATAAATAATATCACGGAAAGAATTGCCGTCATAAGAATTGCATAAATGACAAAATATTTTGATCCTTGTGGAGTTATATTGTCTTGAACAGTTAAATGTCCTTTTGATGATGATAGTGCGCTACACTGTACGAATCGCCGACAATAATTTTATCCTTTTTAGACTGCGGCCTAAATGTCTTCAAGTTGACACCATCCTCCATGAGGCTTCTATGTTTAAGATTGCATTTTGAACAGGTGTTTCGTTATTGATTTGGCTTATGGGCTTGTCCCAATCTTCTACGTAGTGAACTCCCTTGAAGAGCAGTGAGATCTCTTCCACCACGTTCGAAAATAGGATGGATTACATTTTGTTAATTTTGCTTATATACTTCTTTTACATGTATGTTTAATAACGTTCAAATAAATATCATTGTTTTCAAAGTAATACTTTTAGAATGACGTCACATGTTTTTTATTATCAACACATGACATGCGTGGTGGCAGTAGTAACTATACGGGGGAAGGAAAGTAACCGCTTTGAGTAAGTTGTTCTAGTTCGAGTAGTCTTCATTGTATCATACCATTACAGTATTTTCGAAATATTCTCAATTTCCTGTGACGTTTAAGGAAATTTAAATTATATGTATAATGATATAAAAATCAAATAAAACTTTCAATGAATTAATTGTTTATTTTGGGACGTGATCTTTGAGGTCGATTTTCTCGTAATAAAAGTCCGGTGGAGAAAAAAGCATTTATTTCAGTCTGCAGAAAGTGAAATTAAATTCAAAATACAATTACATGCAAAATTTGATACGCATTTCTGTAAACAGACCCTTTCGTTTAAAAAACATTGTGTGCAAATGTTTATTATCTGAACGTGTAAGCTTTCATTTGACTGACGTGACCCGTGTATTAGCTTTTAAAGCAAACAAAACTATAAATGAAATTGAGTAGTAGATGGGACTTCTGAACTCTTCCCGCGGCACGTGTATACTTGACCAAGTGATTTAGCATTTGATTTGACGTAAACCTTCTTGAACTTGTATCAGGCGTAGTTGACCACATAATCAAGCGAAGTGTTGACCAAGCGATTGGTTGACGGACAATAGCTCACCATGACTGGCATGTGCACTTATTACTGATGTGAGGTAGAGATGAATGTTACGTTGATAATAAAAGTTTTTACGGACAAAAGATCATTGTATGTCCAAAACATGTTTCTATATATGTATGTAATCAAATAAAGGCTTAAAAAAATCTTAACCTGTTTAGAGCCTGTTCGACAAAAGCAATTCATATAAGAAGTATCAGAGTAAGAAGTCCTGGTGACGTGATCTGTTATAAAATCTAATTTTAAACGGACACTAAAACTTGTAATAGCGTGTAAACAATAATTTTATAGTCACGATTATCATATCCGATGATAATGTTTGTCCGATGCATTGTAAGAAACAGTCAATATATATACTTGGTCATACTTCTTATCGGCTTGTATGTTAATTTTCGCTTGCGCGTATTTGCAATTAAATGGAAATCCTATGTCAAGCAATTAGTTACTAAGAGCTCATATTATATATTTATAATCACAGGGCTTTGAAACATTTTTAACCAGGTCATCTTTGATATCACGTTACGTGTCAAACACTTGGCATTATTCTGCAAAAACTACAATCCACTTTTCATTCATATTGTGTTATGGTATATGATAAAAAGAAACAAAAATGTTTGTTACAGTGTCAGATTGCAATAGATTTCAACTCGTGATCACCAAAGGTAAATATTTCAATCGTGTCTTAACACTCGTAGAATATATATTTTGGACCTTATCCTATGAATATATTCCGATCTTACACGGAAACAAAAAATTATCATATTTATAAGTTTAACTAAATAAAAACAAGCATACATTTACATAAGAGGAGGAAGAGGAAGTGAAAAACACTACACCATATTTTGCGATGTGCATCTGGTCGGGATCAAGCACGTGAACGGACCTTTGCCCCAGATGTTCAGTCGGCTAAATTATTGATCAGTTCACTCATTTATGTCAGCATAAAGCAGCACAGAAGCTAATATCTTGAAACAAACTGATATATCTAGAGCTACGTTTTTCAGCAACAATAAGCATTGAATGGTGTATGTTTAAGGTTAAATAAGAGTATACCAACACTGAACTTATTCAGTTGTATATAGACATGTGTTTTGTTTCGATGTTTAAAGTTTAATAAGATTAAACCAACATTGAAACAATATTCGGATTCGAGCTTCGATCTCAACCGATATGGTTTTCTTTGCCACGTATATCCCAAACCTTGTCACCTACTAACCCCGTAACTTCATATTCTCAATAATCAAGTTCAATTGGCTAATATTTGATACCGTAGTACGATATATCAACCAATTATATTTTTTTAATTAAAATGCAACTCAATACTTGAAATGTGTGCAAATTCCTGAGGTCTTATCTCGTTACCTTATTGTAATATTATGAATAATTAATCTGCTGATAGAGAAAGGATATATAATATCGCAATGAAATAATTATTATTTTGAGCCGGTACCATCGGCCAGCAATTAAATATCAAAATTGGTCTGACACTACACTCTAACATAACACTCATTGTAAACACCACTTTTAAGTGTGATTTGTTTTATAGACTATAGACGCCACACTGTTTTATGGATGGTTCTTAACGATTCGTTCAAGTAACATTGCTGGTTATTGCTTATACTTGATCAGTTTTTTCATGCAAATTTATTCAAAATTTCACAACAAAAAACATTTCGATGCTTTAGATAGTTTATTCCATTTTATCTTACTGTTTAACTGTATTCGTAAATTATTATTTTGATCATGTTTCAGAAGAACCCTCCAATTCTCATAGTGCACTTTTCATATCAATATGGTAGATAAAATATACACACTTTGCATCGTGTTAGCATACGATCTACGATACGCCAATGCTGTTAAGGGAAGGCCCTCCATATTACGTTAGTGGCCTGTTTGTTCCTTGACCAACGTTGGTTATAATATGTCTGTCACCATCAAAATGTATTTGTGTAATAGCTTGTAAACACAGTTTAGTTTTCTACGCCCCGTTACAACTATCATGTAGACGATATGTAACGAAATTCTATTACAAATCATAATAATAAAAAAATAAAGTTGGTAGGAAAAATATCTTAAAATAAAAACTTACTTCAAACAAGTAGGTGATGGATTAGTCAATTAGCATTATTATTTTAAAAATACAGAACACCAATTTAAATGGCATGTTCTAACATACAAACATCGATAAAACATGTATATCAAACTATAAATAAAACAATAGAAACTACAGACACAAGCCCATTTAAACAACACCTGACCGATCAAACACAAAGCATACTTATACTGGTGATAAATTTGACAGTATTTCTTCAATAAAATATTATTAAACAATACATTAAAACGTCATACATACCATAACAAGTTATCCAAGATCGCACAAATGTTAATGCTTTATTAGGATTTTAACCTTCCATTAAATTCTTAAATAGATCAAGATTTCCAGTGTGAACTGTTAACATTTGAATCGCATGCACGCAGAACGATAAAACTGTGTATTGATTTTAAGGAAACAACTAAGCTTTGCCCCTGACTGTCACGTAAATTATCCATTCAACTCCTCAAATCGCCATTGACGTTTATTTCAGTTAATGTTACCCTTAAACTTCTATTCTCAAAGTATGTCTATACGTTTTGCCTTGTGTGAACTACTCGTCTTAAGCCCATGATGTCAATTTTCAATTCGTTTGCAGGGGAAGCCTGCTAACATCTGAGAGATGTAGAAAGCATCGATGGTTTTGTTATTTTCACTAGTCACATGAATTGAGATACAGCCTCAACCGCAAAGTGGTCTGGAATGGTTTTATGAACCATCTCGAAATTTTAAAACATTTACTTTTAGCTAGTTGGATTATTGGTCATATTTCTAAGATGAATTTAAAGTATATAAACAACTTTGGTGTACCAGAAAATATGAAATTAAGAAATATGAGAAAATGATGTACATATTAGTTCAGTATGAACACATTTGAAAAAAGTAGAGGGGATTGAATATATTTGCTCAGTACATCCAAACAACGTTTGTTGCTATTTTTATAATGAATAAATTATCAGAACACTACTACCGTAAAGGAAATATATTGTGATTATATGATTAGTTGGCGGAGCATACTTTGTTATTTATTTTCATTTAAATGTGTTTTCAATAAAGGAATAAAAAAGAAATGTAACAGTTTTCTAAGAGGGTTAATTATGTTGGTTCCTGAGAAAAACATGCTTTAGACAGATATGCAATAGGATAAAACAGATTAGTTAATTTGCTCATTTATTATTGTAGCACACATATTCTGTTTTGAACAAATATGGGATAAGGACGTATTTGCCAAACACAGCCTCCTGAGAATCAAGGTCCGTGTAAAAGAGAATTTGGGGAGTGTTTGCAGTATTAATTGCATTTATTTATTTACTGGATTGTTACAACATGATTTATTCACAGCTTGAAATACTTTGCAATATCATACATTCTTTATTACGTTTTGTTATCGTTATTTCTGATGTGACAAAAGAGTCCAAAATTAAGCGCCGGGCGCACAACGTTATAATTTTGGACACATCAAAAGTTTTATTTCTGGCAAGACCAACACCTTGGCACGGGGGTGTATATAACATATAAATGACTAGAAATATAGTTATTTTCAAGGATGAGATATCTCTCTGAACAGTGTCACAATAGAAACCCATGTCACATATTTTTTCTACCATAGCATATTTCAATAACTAAACTTGACAGTAAGCGTTAATATTACAAGGACATTCACGCGTAGTTAAAGATATTTCATCGCAAACCGGTAATTCAGATATCAAGTATAATAACGGTGCGATAAAGTGCCAGCTATGTTCAACTAAAAGGACTAATTTTGTCAGCAACCAGCATATACAAAAAATTAGGAACTAGCATTTAAGTAGTTATCAAATGTTTGACATTATTGTTGTCATTATAAGTTCAGCAGATAGCTTTTTTTATCCCGATTGAATGTAAAGCAAAATTGTTTGAAATCATTACTCCAACTGTTGACGTCAAGTATCCAATACATTATTGATATACGAATTTATTTGATGTAATAAATACAATAATATGTATTAAATTGTGACCCGGCAAGTACGAACGTAAGTTGAATACTGAACAATGCAATTTATCCTGTATACTTGAAAAACTCGTTTATTGAGTCGCCTTCGAAGCATAGCCGACACACTTTGATTGTATTGTCTGGCATTGTCGTCCGTGCAGTCATCGACGGAAACGGCGTCACACTTTCGTTTCAAGTCAATAACTTGTTGTGAATCATTCAAACATGATTTTGATCAATGACATTTTTGTTCATAATAGCTTATGTGACTCCAATGAATTCTTACAAGTATTAGTGTAGTTAATTTAACCATTATCCATTTAAACGCTACTTTTCGGCTTGTGGGCTCGTCCCTGTAGGTTTCATTGTTTTATTAAAATATTAACATAAGGAGTTGATATTTGATTTTTAAAATTTTAGGATATTAACTAAAATAACCTTCAATGGACTGAAGATATTGATGACTAATGTCTAAAGTTGTTTAATTAATACTAAGGGCCTTGTTTAACAATATACTTACTGAACGTACTGAAGTCGAATTATAAATACGCAATGTTTCCTGGCAACCTGATTAGTTTGGTATTTTTACAGTCTCATTTGATTACACAATTTGCTGTAGGGAAATATTTGATTTTCTTACATTTTTCGTAAAACTGGTTCATTTGAGTTTGGGGGTTTATGTATTCAAATGTTTAAATGTACCTAAGTTTTTGTTACACAAGAGTTTAGAAGCTTTCCAGTTCACATTTGTTTTGAGGCGATCTCGTAAATAAATAAAGTCCACAGCTGAATTCCGAAAAAAAAAAAGTCCGCCCGGTTAGCTCAATCGGTAGAGCGTTGGACTCTGAATCGGACAACCCGGGTTCGATTCCCGGGCGGGCCAGGTCACTTCTGTTGTGATTGGTTATGAAATCCTTTCTACGACCATTCGCACTGTACCACTGCCCATGGCATGTACAGAAGTTGTCAGTTCCTTGCAGAGGTGAAAGCACCTAGTACTGGTTCTGCCCAGGATAGGTGTGCGGTGGTCGAACTGTCACTCTGGGACCCTTCAATGTGCTCACGCCGGGACCCGGAGTATAAACTACTAACACCACCACCATTCCGATTAAAACAATCACGTTTTATTACAGTATCTTAAGTAGTTTAATGACAATCCAGGGAAATATTGCATTTTTGAATGAATTAATGATTACTGTTGTATAGGGAAATGGGGGGGGGGGGGGTGACAAAAACTAAAACATCTTTCATTAACAAACAAGAATAGCGCTGGAAGCGATGGATGTTCTACATACGCCCGTCGTCTACGAAACGGCAGAATTTCTAATACAACGTACTGGTAGAAGGTAAATTGTAGCAGCATTATTTTACACTGTTGGAAGGATTCATAACATGGACAGATATGGACAGGTTTGAGAAATAAATTTAAAGGTAATTTACTAGAAATGAAAAAAGAAGCAATTGAAATCAACAACTATTGAAAATATTGCGCGGACAAACTCCTGCCAAAAATGTCAGAAAAAATATGGTTCTGGATAGATTTGAACCGCTACCTTGAAACCCTCAAAATATTTGTAGTCCTGTGCTTAACAACATAAGCTAAAGCATTTAAATTAAAGAGTTTCCAGTGGAGATTTTCATTGGGAGTGTGCTACCTTAAAATGCATGATAGAATTATGGTGCTTGTGCACTGCACAATCTCTCATTGCAATCTATCTTAATTCAAAGTTTTATTTCAATCCCATCAGGAGTTTTGAAGTTATGGCCCGGACAAGCACCAATTATGAACAAATGGTTAAGGGGAGATAATTTAATAAATATGCATTATAGGATTATGGTTCTTGTGAAATGCACTTCCTCTCAATGCCATCTATTTATATACAATTTTTATTTTTATTTTAATTGCATCAATAGTTTTGAAGTTATTCTCCGGACAAGAGTGTGACGGAAGGAAGGACGGACAAAGCGGCAACTATGTGCTCTGCCTTTGGAGAGCATAAAAAAGTTTATTGCAACAGCAAAATATTACGGATGATAGTCCATATTGAATTTCCATGGGGAAATGTACGTCCATTATACAGTTAATAGCTTGTCGAGTACAGACATTAGTTATGCAAACAGGTTTTCTTATTTCAATGAAAAGGAATGTGTATACTGACAAAATAGATAGAAAACAATACTCTTTACAATCTATATGTTTTGAAAATGACCATTTTGTTAATACTTGCACTTTGCTTGTTGTTCCACCAAACTGACACATATGAATGGAAGTTCGTTATACATTGACCAAATAGAATTACTGCACTGTGCAGTGTTTATCCTGTTATTGCGTCCATTTAACGGTTCGACATTGCTGTACAATCTGCTTTAATATAGTTCGGATTGAAGTACACCAGGTAGTCACTAATATCTTATTGTCAAGGAACTATATCTCCAGAGCAAGAAATCAATAGCTTCACATAGATAACGAAGGTATAGTTGATTATATCCGGATGTACCAAACAAACCTATTTATAAAAGTAGAAAGTTCAATGCAAAATATATTTTATGGTTTATGTGTCAAAAGAGCTCAAAAATACTTCTGAGTTATATTGTTTTTATCATAATGAATATGTCAACAGGCCGAGTTGGTATATATCATGCGATTGCCTTAAACGACAATTATTTTTTTATGTTACATCATTTCACTTGAATACTTTCATTAAAAATCACTAGAACATATTACAATAAAAATCACAATCCTTTTCCGTTAACACCTAATCAATTTACGAGATTTTTAATATCTTTAGACAAAATAAAAAACCGTAACTTATTTTTCTTTTTAACACAAATACAATCCATTATAGAGTTAAGTGTTAGACAAATCTTAGATTGTGGTCCTTTTCAAGTGCATGCACATATGATTGTGCTGAACTAATCGGATGGGTTCCAGACAGTAAACAAAATAAGTTAATATATTACGAATAGTTCCAATACAATGCTGTCCTAAAATACTCATGCATTAATTAATTATTATTTAATATGAATGGAAGAATGTCTAATGTATCCGAATCGGCTGAATGATTTGAAATATCAACGTTTCCTTTAGGAATTGCACTTGAACCGATGACCTTTCTTATGCAACCATATCGAATATGCAACATAACATTTACAATGTCTCGTCACATTTAAATATGAACATGCTAACCTGTTTAATTATTTAAGTTGATCTGGTGTCAAGGCTTTTTAAAACCACCACACTCTTATTGGTAACGTTTAATGTACATGGGGTTGCATTAAAAGTTTAAGGCATTCTTAGGGATGGTCAATCTTTCCATTTGTAATATACATGCTGATTACGTTTTGGAGGCCTTAACCTCACATTTTTAACATTTCTAACCCATTATATGAAATACATTATATTAACCGGCCACCAAGTCTAAGGTGATTGGACAATAATTTAATAAAAAATAAACTCGTTTTTCAATTTATTTCAATAAACATCGAAAGGCATGATAAGGGGCACGCCACGTACCCAACTTTGTTTCGCTTTAGAAGCCTAGGACTCAATGATCGATACAGCACCTCAAGAGACAACAAATTCAGGTTTCCGTTGTATATGCAATTCTCTATTTAAAGGTAGGCAATTTTCAAGTATATGCAATGCAAGGTGGCGCTGTATTATTTTGGTGAAATATGGAAACAAATGTGCAAAAATATAACAACACATATTACAAACACTGGCCTTGAAATATTTCAAAATAGGACGTTTCACGTCCCATATCAGTTGTAATAAGCAAACAAACAAAAAACACAAAATGCAAACTTTAATAGCTTTATATTTATGATGTTTTCTTCCATTTGCTGTACATATTAATAATCATTAAACCATTATATTCGAAATGATACCAAAGTTGTTAACCCATAGATAATAAAACAGACCAGGTTATCTGTGCGTCCGCTAGCTAAAGCAAAAGGGTAATGCTGGTATAATACCACACACAAAATGTTCCTCACAAAAAGAACTTCCAAAGAGCTATTGTTCAATAGATTAATGCTGATTTTTTGAGTATATTCATTCCACTTCTTGAAGAGATGAGTCAATTTGCTGTAAAGCAAGAATACCTCAGCTGTAGATTGGTGAAATCGATAATATATATAATGGTATTAACTAGGCCGACTGTTCAGAACTTTAACAAGTTAAAAACTTTGTGAACGATTTTATTGTTAACTTTCAAATATTTTCTCAGCAGTATTACTAATAAGATTTGAGACAACTGTTGCAAATCTGTTTGATGTATATATAAAAATATGAAATAGTTCACATTTGAATGGTAAATTAACAATAATGTTATTAATCACGTCGTTTACTTTAACAGTGTTGTGACTATTCGCTTCATTGTGTTTTTGTTTTAAATAATACAATAATTGTCTGAGCTTATATATATGTCAGATAATACACTTACGTATATAATTTTGAAGTAAAATATGCAAACATCATACCTTCGTGTCCCTTCTAACACAAAAACAATCCATTTTAGAGCTAAACCAAAATGTGAACCTATTCCGTTGCATACAAATGCTATAATGATGCAGTACTAGGGACAGTTGCAGGCAGTAAACAAAATGAAGAATTATATTACGAATGTGTTCAATACAATTACGTTAAAACCAATTGCAGTGCATGAATTAATTGGTCTTTATCATTAAACAGGTCTAAGTTTAATGTATCGGCGAATGATACTAAATACCAATAATTCCTTGCGGAATTGCAGTTGACCTTTATTATGCAACGTCGTCATATATGTCACTGCTAAATGCCACTTAAGGTGCCTTGTTATTATGACTTATTATTCAAAGGTAATTTAAGTTGCATAATTAGATTGAGCTAGTATCGATATCAATAATACAATAACAGAACCTAAGCGGCCTAAAATTAAATCTTGATCCTGTTTAAAGACGAGCAATGATTCAGGTAAAAAATGAGCTTGACGAGAAAACACCGGCCATATAAGCATTCACCGAAAAAAAACCAGGCGAAACAGGCACTCATTGAAAGAATACCATCCAAATATGCTGACAGCGAGAGACAGGCAGGTCAAACATGCAAACAGTGGCAAAAATATGGAAAAAAACACTCAAAAAGAGATACACATGCCAAATATCTACTCAATGACAAAAAAACAGGGTAAACATGAACTCAATGAGTAAAATACAGGCCAAATAGGCACTCAACGAGAGGAACACAGGAAACGAACAGGTTAAACATGCACTCAAAGAGAAAACCCGCCAGATTAAACAGGCACTGAACGACAGAAAAACGGCATTTCAAGACAACAAACACATACGAAATATTTAAGTATTATTGCCAATAATGGTTGGGGTACCGCCAAGTACGTCCAGTAAAAAGAAACACCGGGTGGTTCAAAAATTTGCGAACGTGCTTTTATTTACCTTGTTGATATTAGAGATTCCGCACTACAACGTAAAAAAAAACTCAGTAATTATTCCCTAAAATGTTACCAGTTTCCTAGCGCGCTTTATTCAACATAGTTGATGTTGCCTATTGCATTTGTCGTTTACTTCATTGAGTGTTTCTAGTATTAGAAATACATAAGAAATGTAGCATATTATTGAACGTGATCAAACTTGCCACTGTTTTGTAATTTATTGTTGTCTATAGTGATATACTATCAAATTCAGACATGTTATTTGTTTGCATGTCAATTGTTTTATTTGCAATCAAATAAAAAGCCTATGTCAAGCAATTAGTTACTAAAAAGGTGTGATTTTAACGGAATTAGCATCTTTTAACCAGAAATTGGTATGTCGTATGTGCCTCTTTGTGGGGATGAGGCATTTAAACCCATTCATATTTGTTTTTCATTTTTGAACCGGTTCCATAAACGCAATCCATATAACTAATGACAGAAGTCAGAAGTCGTTGTTAACGAAATTGGATTCCAACCTGTTAAACTCATCATAGCACCGACACTTCAACAAAAGGATAATTATATTACTATTAGGTTTCTCGCTTTACATTGTTACTGCAGGATTATCATGTCTGCGATACATTGTACGAGAAGGTTAATAAATAAAACTTATGCTCAGACGTGCTGTTTCTTTGCATGTACATTGTATCTGCAATGATGCGCAATTAAATGGAAATCCTAATTGTGAGAAGCCAAAATATCCATGGAGCATGAACAACTGCAATCACCGATAAAACAGCCTCTACATATCGATAAGCAAAATAACAAACTGGATATATCTTTCAACGTGTTATATTGTATGAATTGAACTATTTTTATTATGAGGGAAGATAATATACGCTTTTCAAGAATAG
Organism: Mya arenaria; assembly: GCF_026914265.1. Lineage (NCBI taxonomy): Eukaryota > Metazoa > Mollusca > Bivalvia > Myida > Myidae > Mya > Mya arenaria. The sequence goes on from NC_069131.1 coordinate 40,720,310, forward strand.
GAAAACCATTAAAAATATTTCGGTTTAAATGTTACTTGGTAAGTGTATGTTGTACTGACTGTTTGAACAAACGAGTTATTTGTCGAAATTAAAGGCCTGTGAAAAATACGCATTTAAATCCAGCGTGTTCATAAAGTAGTTCTCTGAAACGTAAAGCAAATTGAATGCAAGTGCATCATGTTCCTATTCAAAGTGAACAATTCTATATTTACTTTAAGCATCGATTTCGTTTTTTTAAAAATAACTGATATGCATTACTGTGAACAAAGACATTTGTATCACTCCAAGTGTTTGTTCATTGTAAGAGCCCGTAAGGCCTTGCCGGTGCTCGCATGAGTAATGTAGGGTGTCAAACGGTCAACGAACGATGTCCGTATGATTCTTAGGACACTGAGTATGTTGTACGTCCGCACGGAACCTGCAGGGCGTAACCTTTGTCGTAGGGCCATCTGTGAGGATTCAGTGTTATATAAACCGAGTTCCGCATGATTTGCCCGCCGTGCGGAAAATTTACGACTGCATCATCCAAAAGATCCTATAGGCGAAAGATTTAAAGCTACGATAATAGGTAGACCGTGCGAATTAAAAATGTTGGTAGGTATCGTACGACTTCTAAAATATTTTGCTTGAAAAAGTTCTTACATGCCACCATTGATTGTGAATCCCCCTTTTAGAAACACAATGTCCGTGTTTTCATGATGTTTTTTTTTCACACAGGTTCCGTGGTAAGGTTTAGCCAAAAAGCAGCATTAATTTCACGACTGAGTCATTGTTATACTGAATTCTTTATAAGCTATCTCATTTCTTATGTCGAACTTATACTACTCGTCAATACATTTTGAAATTGTACTGGTAGATCAAACCGGTTTAAGTATAAATTAAAATGTCACAAACGAACGCCTAAACATATTTCATATATAATCATAATTATTCATTTAACTTAAATATTACCTGTTTCCGTAAAGCATGGCAAAGACAATCCATGTGATCCAATTTATTTCCGAATAAGCCTGGTTCCGTAGATGTATGTTTACAACATTTAACAAAAATACTCTCGTCCGAATAGAAAAGATTTAAATTGATACCTAGATGAAGCACTCTGAATATATATATAGAAATATAGAGATAACTGTTCTGAGTTATGTTTCTATATTGAGCTGAAAATTGTCGCATAGGGAAGCATTGCAAACAACTGCGTTCTATTCATACGGCAACTCTGACACAATACTAGTAATACAAACTAGAAACAGTTAACGCTCAGAAATATTATTCAGATGGTTCCATGCTTTATCTTGTTGCAAGCTTTATTTGCAATTAAATGGAAATATTATCTGTCAACCAATTAGTTACTAAACGCCACAACAATCTATAGAGGAACAGTAATGATAAGTGGGCTTCGAGCGATTGTTGTGTAACGTTGTGTGACATTCAGCAGATATATTGACATTTACAATTTGTCCCCTAATTGACATGCATAACATTTTGGAAATGTTTACCATCATTTATCGACTCGTCAAAGCTCCGTTGTGTTTTAAAATTGAAACTACACAGGTTTAAACTAACAGGGTGGTTCGCATGTCTTTTATATCGAATTTGTTTTTGCATTTTATGAGTAAAGCTCGAAAACTACGCGACATTAAATTCAATGAACTCAAACTTTTCTCCCTTTCTTTCTGTATATATGTATATATAATCAACGCTAGGAAGACTGCTGTTTTTATGTATTTCATTGATGTTTAAGCTGATTTATTTGGCCTTTTTGCATTTAAAATATAGTGTTACCACTGTTCTAATCATGAGTATACAATTTGAATGCATAGACCTAATGCCAGCTCTGCAAAAGTATGATTGATTTCACCGTACTTTTGTGGAGACAGAAGTACTGGGCTAATATACAATACTCAGCAAGAAAAAATCACTTCATTACAATGTCTGATTAAGAGCATTGAAAACAAATTTCAGGACAGGACCGTACATCATAGCTTTTGTTTTGCTCTTTGAATACTCCTTTAAAGCATAATGTAAATATATAGTATCGAAATTTTGAAAATACCCTTTCTATTCAGATTTCGTAACAAAACCTGTTTTCATCAAGTGAAAGTTATTTATACAACGTTTATATAAAGTCAACTGGACAGTTTAAACACATAAAGGCAGCAAACACACCTTTTCTTTACTAAAACAGGGTAAACATATATATAGATAGCCTTAAATTGTTTATATGCAATGCTATTGCGTACTTTTAACTGCCTCATGAGTGGCAAATACATCCACACGCCGCCTGAACACACGAATGGTTAACTATTTCTTTTTGGGAATATCACAGAAATATATGTATTTTCACATGTTGAACCCATGTGCCAAACCTCTAAACAAAACACTATTTAACTTAGTGCATAAAGAATTAAAATGTGTTGCCGAAGTCGAACTCGACCTTTTTTACTGTGTCTACAGTTAATGTGCAAGATAAACTCGATAATTCGTCGCAGAAAATAAAAATCACACAACGACCTATCACGTGCTAATTTGAAAAGGGTTCAAAATTGATGGTTTGTATAAAAAGTCCAACTTGACATCTACCTTATTGTGTTAAACTTGTGTACACACGTATTTGAATCCGTTGCCCTTGATGAGTTTGCTATTAGCAGTACAAAACAAACAAACCGACCAACAAATCATCTAGCTTACTCCTATATACTGTATGTAGTATGGGTATACACACATTAATTTATTTTCCATCTCTGACTGATACTGCCACCTACGAATAAAGCAACACACTGATATCATTTAACTTTCTGGTTAAAGCATAACTTAGAAAAATAATTGCGATAAGTTTAATTGGTTGTGGATTTCTAACACAAGTTATTTGACGATGGTATTAGAAACAACCAGCAAATACACATATAGCAGGCACAACGACATTTGCGATATTCAACATAGTTTCAGCATCCTTTTCAGCACTTATTTTGTGAAACCAGCGACACGAAGATAGAAAAAAATAAACAAGTGCACGACTCCGAAAGTACATTCAAACTGAATACTGTTATTCATTATTGATAAGAATGTTTAAATCTTTATAAACTGCATACTCCAAAGAAGGTCGGTCGGGCAATTTATTTTCCAAAAATGTAGACGTGCAAATAAATCAATGTCAATATATTTACCTTGTTAACAATGAAAAAGCCTGGCTCTTCGTGTAAATAAATGGTTAATTTGAGTGTGTTTTTATAAATATTTAAAAAAATCATTTTCACCTAAAAGTATAGACACGTTTTGGGAACATCTTATTTTATTGTTCACATTTTATCTAAAAGACATACTTATAATTAAGAATATTGTTCTAACTTTAATGTACCCAGCCAGCGTTATTTCATAGAAAAACGGCGCTCATGTTAATAACACAAGGTTGATAGTGTGGCAATTTTATATCTATAAAATGTTTAGTAAAACACTGAAAAGTGAAGTTTTCTTTTAATTAGTATTTCTGTTGGGAGAAATTATTATGCACAGATGGTGTTATCTAAATTATCAGTATAAGCTTCTGATTAGTAGCTGTAATGTCTACTTCCTGCCACTCTTATCCTTCCCAGGTCTCTAGAGAGAATATTAATCATGCATTTGTGTATTCAGTGGCCTCAGTCAATGTTATGCAGTATTATATGATAGTGGCCGGCTTTCTTCGGCCATTGTCCGGCTTTCTTCGGCCATAGTGTCCTGCTTTCTTCGGCCATAGTGTCCGGCTTTCTTCGGCCAGAGTGTCCGCTTTTCTCGGGGCCACTATTATGTAATACTGTCCGCATTTCTTCGGCCACTGTGTTTTAAACAAGATATATAAACCGAGCCTTTCGGAGGAAAGGGGGAGTTGGGATTGAGTTGAGATGATGGGAGTGGGGAGTTGAGATGAGAGGGAGACTAAGTAGAAATTAGAGAATGACTTTTGGACTTAATTAAATAGGTGTATTTTTAAACTGTAAATATTAAATAAGACTTTGTGTATGTGTGTAGAAATAAAATGTTAGACACTTAATGGTTTTAATTGTTTTTTCAATGATATATTGGATGGTGGCAGCGAAAAGAAAAGGAAACAATTCCTAAATGAGTAAAAGTCCACAACACTGACTGTGGTGGAAATACCGAATAATTAAAAGCACCGATTAAAGTAAAAATCGGCGACACTGGTGTCCAGCTGTGGGATTGGACTTCAACACAATTCTGAAGACACTTATTGAAAGTGTTGCAAATTGAACAACAAGATGTCAAAGACAAACTTGTGCTTTTTACTCTTTGTTCTAATGCACAATTGTGGAATTAATGTGATAAATAAAAAGCAGTGCACTGACAACATCGTGGAAAAACACTAGTTGTGCCAATCAAAGACTTATTCCAATAGAACAATTGAAGAACTATATTAAACATTTTAACATCGGACTGTTAGCAGGAATGTTGCTGAACGAATATGGACTTAAAGAAGTATTCTGCATAAAACAACAGATGCGAGATGCAGAAAATTTGTAATTTTGACAGAATTATGAGGACAGATTTGGCTTCAAGTATGACTTCATCTTGTAATTGTGACTAGGAGTGTTAATCAAACTTTGATTTCAATATAATACATAGGACACCAAGTAGATTAAGGTAGAAGCGTAGTTTTAATATATGTCACTTAACAGTTTATGAGAACTGTTATTGTGTCAGTGTGACATACAGAGTTGTCAGAATTTTCAAAGGTTTATTTGATGCTGCAGACCCATTGTTTTCTAATGACATGGACAGCTCCATCAAGATGCAGGATATAAAAGTTCTTATGCTTTTACTACATCACATCCTTTTTGCGATTTCTTCTAGAACTTATGTCATGTGAGGACTGGAAAGCTATATACTGGGTATATAGTGCATGGCTGAATGCAGGGCATACAGCACATGAGGATTCATCAAGGTCGAATGGATCCTTATGATGATTGGCAATGGGTATCCTCGGAAGGGGTGAAAGAAGGAGAAATGAGCAGGCTGGTAAGTCACTTTCTTGGAGTGACCATGACATTGCTGTCAGCAGCCAATTGTTCAAACCTTCGCTCTTGGAAATCAGTTATGGGAGTATGTTGCATGGTAGCAACATAATGCTAGATTAGTGACCTAGACACTGGTTGAAATATTTCTTTGGCAAGAGTATACAGAGACATGATTCATCAATGTGTTTCATGTGTTTCTACTTGGTGGTGTTTTATTTGAAATATCAGGGACATGATTAGGCTACTAAAGAAGTTAATAATTGTTTCATATATTGTTTAAATATAAAGTGTTTATGTGAGTCATTCCTCTTATAATATGTCAAGTAATATGACAGAAACGGTACAATGTGCACAGCAAAGAATAAGACCTTAATTTTTTTATTTGTTATATGGACCAATTTACTGCGTTTATTGATTGCTATGTACTTCCCTATCAGAAAGCAGAAACAGTTGCAAAGGAAATTGTTTACAGTTCTTAAGCAGATATGGCATGGTTTATTTTAGATACTCATAGTTAGATAGATAGATTCTTTTATTCCTCCAACAATGGAGAGCATTACATATTTATAACATACAATACATGAATATACAGTTGATATATAATCATAACATAGAAAAGAATTTAGATAAATCTTGTATTACTATATTGGATATAAAACAAACAAGAAGTTCAATTCTCTTGTTTTCATTATTCAGCAAATTGTATAGTGGTCAGTTTTAATCAGTGTGTACCAAGATTACCTGTCTTACATTAATGAAAATCAAACAAACTGAATTACACGGTCTTGAATGATCTGACACTCTTCAAAGAACTGTCAATGATGCAGTTCCCATTTAAAATGGATTATTATTCTACATACAAGCCTACATGTGCATTTTGGCAAGAGGTGATGAGAAATTCATTGAATGCATGCTGTGCATTTAGTCATAGTCTGACCCCTAATTGACTTTCAAAGATAATGAGTATTATAGTACCTGAGTAGTATATTGTTTTGCACTTCTTTTTGAAATAGTATCTGTTTGTTACCTTTTCATTGTGTTCAATTATGATTGATTGCATTATCAACTTAATATTTCCTTGTTTCAGTAGTTTTGTTAATCATTTTGTTTTTGAAATGACATCCTTGCAAGTTTACTTTAGTAACATCTCAACCTAATTCCCGGTTGGATATGATTGTCTTACATTCACATAATTTCAAGGGTTATTGTTGAGAAAACGCGACGTTTTCCGAATACATGACTAGCTGATTGTCACCTAGTTTGTTAATACTGGTGGGAAAACACACCTTGTAGAAGGTGTTTGAATGTATCAAACAATGTGTGGTTCAAACTTTTTTTATTCCATATAGATAACGGACTTTACCGGAAACTCGAGATAAACAGTAAAGATATACAATATGTAACTTTGCGCACAACAACGTTGCAATTACAAAGATTAAACTAATCAGGTAAACTGCATTTGACTAAATAGATTTTACATTGCTTCGTTGCTTCGAACAATTACATACACACATTCCATTTATATGAATGTGACAAAAGTTGTAGAGGTTTACGGGTTAAAATGTTCTAAATCACATTATCGATTAATAATTAATTTAAACCGTGGATTTGTTTGTCAATTAAACGGCTGCATGATAGTTGTTGCCTTTGTCGTTTTCAACTGTTAAATATCAGCAATAACAATTAAAATAGAGAAAGAGAGACTGTAATTTGAAAAGGCAGCGTTGTTGGTTATTATTTTAAGAATTATCACTTGTGTCGTTTTATGACAGCAGTACAACATATTTTGTACATAAATTGGCAAATCTCATTGAGAAAAAAAACACTAAAAGGCAGAAGTCTTTTTTGAAAGTAGAACCGTCGAAAAACAGTCAGAGGAAATATGAGTCAAATGTTACATGAACCATACTAGATCTTAAACTCACTCTTCTCCCAACATTTAGTAATAGGCGCACAATTAATCTGTATGCCGCATCGGTTGTCTAGTGGATGCTTTAACATTCATACATGAATTAATTTTCTCTATCATTCGATCTACTGTGTTGATGTTATGGTGGGATCAAATTAGGTACTAGACCCGATTTTAATAAAGCAAACTGTTTAATGATGTACAATGAAGCAATGACTAAATTAAGTAGTTATTGTTATTGCTAGAATATTAACAAGTATTTCCTTCTTTTTCTTAAAATTAGTAACCGCAAGACGTTTGATGTAGATTGAAAAGCAGATGATTTATTTTCATATTTTAACAAATGTCCTCTTTTCGATAAGACATAACCTAATTCAACTTCGACCTCTGCAGTATAATAAAAAACAAGCTTTTTCATATAAACTTGATTTATAGGATTTGTTAGAAAAAAGCTCACCGTGACTGGTGTATGCACTTGGTACTGATATCAGGACGAATTTTAAGCTACGCCAAAAGGGTATCGTTTTAAACACCGCTTTACCAGGAGTTTGTATGACGTTAGTACACTTTTGTACATAAACCCCCTACCCCCCTACGTCTTTTGAACCGATTACACAAAGCAGTTCATATAAGTATCGACAGATTTAAGTCGTCATCGGAACAGAAATTGGATTCCAATCTGTTAAGCTCAAGAATTGCACCGACACTTCAACATGTAATAATGTGTTATACGAAATTTATTTTACTATTGGGTTTCTCGTTGCATCTTGTTACTGCAATTCATTGCAAAAGACAGTTAACAGATATACGATATAGAAGATATATTCAGACTTGTTGTTTCCATGCACATTCCATCTGCTATGATATGCAATTAAATGGAAATCCTATGTCAAACAAAATGCCGCAATCTATACGGAGGAAAACAACAGCAATCACCGATAAAACAGCCTCTCCATATTGACGAGCAAGATAATAAACTATGCAGTAAGGCAGAACAAATAGCGTAAGCAGACATCTAACACAAGTTGTCATGCAAACAAATTTAAGTAAAATGTAAATCAGGTTTGGAATAAGACTGGTAATCAAATAGGCATTTAATCCAGAGTAGAGATAAAGGGAATCTCTCTGAAGCGTTAAGCCCATTGCATGCAGTTGTTCCTATAAACAAAGTAGACTTTTCTCTATTAACATCGAACTAAGATGATAAATCAAGATATATTAACATGCGAAAAATGATAGCCATTACTGTGAACAAACACCTTCGTAAGAGTGCCAATGGGCGGATGGACAGATGGGAGGACGAACGACAGACAAACAGACAGGCAGGCAGGCAGGCATTCATATCAAAAACGAATAACATACATTGACAAAAAAGAACGCTGATATAATACCCCGGTCACATCCACGATACGAGCTCCGGACAAGAATTTCAGTCGAAATTCTGCAAAATTGCAAGCCCGTACGGAAATCATTCATTTTTGCGGTATCGTACGGATTTTTTGAACTCATAGAGGACTCGGTGAAAATGTTTCGCCGAGCTCTCGACTCTTTCCGTGCCGATCACGTAGAACTTTTCAGGAGCAGCTCGCAATGGCCCCTGTAGAGATCTTCTAGGAATCACATGATGTCCACGCGGATTTTGAACACTGCGAGGCCCGTACGAACTAGCCAGTGTTCTCACGACTATTGTACGTGGTCGCACGGTCAACGTACGATGTCCGTAAGATACTACGGATACCGGGCGAGTAATATGCGATGTCCGCACGGTGCCTACAGGGCGTTAGGGTCGCTCTACGGGATTTGTGCGATATCCTTTAGGATTCAATGTAATATAAAACCGAGCACCTTGGGAGATCGACACAACTTTTCTGCGATGTCCGTACGGATTATCCTAAGAATACATCCTCCAAAATATCGTACGGGGCCCGTAGGCTCGTGACCAGAAACTACGATTGTACAGAGAAAGTACGGATTTTAAAAAAAACTGCTGAAATCGTACGATTTTAGTGATCATACGAAAATCGTACGGATATGTGACCGAGGCATAAGAGCCTAGTTCGTTTATCTTGGCTTCCAGAGTATTTTCCTTGAAAACTAGTTCTTAGGCATATATCCCACCCACCAGCGGTGGTGAATCCCTCTTGTGGCAAAACTACGTTCGTATATTTTTGTTTCTTTTAATAATACTTAATGGTTGTGTGGCTGTGTTACAACGGAGCCAAAGAATCCTTGTTGTATCAACTCAATAAAAGCCATCGCATTTGTAATATCAAGGTTATTGTCATGCCGATAACCTGTATTGGAAAACCCAATTAATCATTAGATGGTACTGATGGATAAGATCGTTTTATGTACATACCAAGTTATAATGTCACATACGAACACATACGAACACTTATTAAAATCTATAAAGCTAAAACAATTACCTTTTTCCATATAGCATGGCAAAGACAGTCCATGTAATCCAAACTTATTTCCAATAGGCGAGGTAAATACAAGTCTTTTTTACAACAGAAAAAAACACTAAAGGTCAATGTCAGATGTTATATGATATCTTGAAGAAAAATCAGAATATTACATGTCAAGAGATAACTGATCCGAGTCCAATTTTCATACTGAGCTGAAAGCTGTCGCATAAAAAAGCAATGCATAGAACTGCTTTCTATTCATACAGCAACTCAGAGACAATACTTGTAGTAAAAACTTGAGACAGTTAACGCTCAGAATTATTATGGAGTTCTCCATGCTTTATCTTGTTGCTAGGTTTTATTTGCAATTAAATGGAAATATTCTCTGTCTACCAATTAGTTACTAAATAACACAATTTCCATCTAGGAACATGACAAACAACAATGCTAAGTGGGTTTCGAGTGTTTATTGTGTAACGCTGTGTGTCATTCAGCGAAAATTGTGTCATTACATTTCGTACACTCCTAATATTTGACATGCATAACATTTTGGGAAGGTTTGCTTGCATTTGCAAACTCGTCCAGCCTCTGTTGGAATATGATATTGAAACTACACATGTTTAAATAATAAGGGTTGTTTGCATTTCTTTTATACTAAATTCATTCCTGCGTACATGTGGATATCTCAAAAACTACGTGATATCATATCAAATTAACTTGAGTTTTTCTCCTTTTTGTATATATTTACATACGTTACGGCGCAGTGGTGATATAAACCAATGCAATAATTTGCAAATGTAACAAGTGTAAACACGATGCAAATTAAGTAATCGCATAACAGAAAATTGTATGCATACGCGCTGTCAAAAATGTAAACAAACATACTTTTGACACTTGGTTCAAAAGATGTACTGTCGGTGTCAACAATTTCAGCTCCACGATTTTACACATGGTAAAAAGGTTGGGCGTTATCTACCCTCTAATCATAGCGCCAGAACATACCTAGTCCTGAAATTGACGTACAATAATGTTCCTGCGAACCAGATTATGAAACAAAAACGGCACATAAGAACATTTTATCTACACATAAATTAATAATCAACAAAAGGAAATATCCAACGTCCAGTATAAAAACTTCCATGCAAAATGCTCAGTCTAGGCAGTTCGCCAGCGATGCTCAAGTTCAAGTGGATTTTACAACATTTTTGTTGCTTCAGTTCACGGAGGTGATATCCAGGTGCAAATCCATCAAAATGACAAAAGCCCAAGTTGTTATCCACCAGCTAGAAAGCGAATTTGCATATTTAAAGCGATAGTGACAATGACTAACGGTCTTTTCAAACTTCATCCGTTAAATTCTATAGATATTTACTCGCGTGTTTACTGATGACGTCACGCAGTAATGCTACTGCTCCTGTTATCGATTTGATTGATTTAAATGCATTGAAATATTCAGTATTTTTGTTTTTAAGTGAAACTTTTGAAAATCAGTTTATACTTCACACATGATTTATGTTTTTTATTGTAAATAAAATGCTTTCATGTGGGACTATTTTCTTTTTGCGGATGAAGAAGCCTCATAATACCCAATGCAAATGCATCGCACTAGGACACGATAATGTGTTTTGAAGAAACCATAACCCAGATTTCGACCGTAAATAAGTTTTGTCAGAAATTGAATTCGTGTTTATTTTGTATCAAATTTAATATACTCTTTATTCACAAATAGAGCCTCGTTTTTATCGTTTTAAAATGAACTCGTTTAATAAATCCGATTCAAAATAAACTAAATGATTTCAGATCCTCTCTCTCTCTCTCTCTCTCTCTCTCTCTTTCTCTCTATATATATATATATATATATATATATATATATATATATATATATATATATATAGCACCATGAATGACACAAGTACCTCATGAGCAAGAGAAAATTCCAGTCAACTGAGTACATTGTAAAGGTTCAAACAAACACTATAATAGAGACAAGCGGAGATTGGCGTACACAAGCCTCATTCAAACATTGCGTATTGCATACAGCCGAGGATTAATTTGAAATGAATAACGACACGGTATAAATGCAAACCATATTGCGCTGCATGCAAAAGCTGTTGTTGGTGGGTTGTA